>NC_056691.1:35844000-36171750 GCF_018350215.1 Panthera leo | reverse complement strand
AGGCCAGGAAATTATCATTTTCTGTGGAAAATATCAGATATGGAGAGTTTCACAAAGAAAAAAAAGTATAGATATATGCCAGAAGATTCCCCATGAGTCTTCTGCCGAGTTCAAAGTCAACATCTGCACATGAGCACCCTACCTGAAGGTAGGGAAAGGATCACCTGAAGGATTAGAAGGAACAATATCTTGAGTTCGCATAAAAGTGGCTACACTCCCAATCCCTACCTGTTCAGGGGAAAAACTCATAGTTCATGGGGTATTGAGTAGAGGACTTAGAAAGATTTTGCTTCAGTGGTGGAGAAAAAATAGATGTAAAATAAAGACCCCTCAAATATCCCCTAATAATTCTTTTTTTAAGTTTATTTATTTTGAGAGAGAGGCAGAGAGAAAAAAAAAAACAGGGAAAGGCAGAAAGAGGGAGAGAGAGAGAATCCCAAGCAGGCTCCTCAATGTCAGCATGGAGCCTGACGTGGGGCTCAAACTCATGAACCATGAGATCATGACCTGAGCCAAAACCAAGAATTGGATGCTCAACCAACTGAGCTACCCAGGCACCTCATCCCCTAATAATTCTTATAAGATTCAGAAGTGTAAAACTGTTTTCAATATTCTTAACTATATCACAGAATAAAGCTCAAGAGTATACACAGAAATTCAAAAACATATAGCACCTGCCAAGGTATAATACACCATGTGTGGCGTCCAATAAAAAAATTACTAGGCATGCCATGAAATAATATAATCCAGTTATTTAAATATTTGATCAAGTGAAACTGTTTCAGAAATGACACAGATGTTAAAATTAGTAGGAAAAGACATTAAGAAAATTACTATAACTAGATTCTCTGTGTTCAAGAAGATAGTAAAAAAGTAGAGTATATCATGTAGAGGCAGGGAAGACATTTTGGAAAAAAAGACACATTAAAATTCTAAGATAAAAACAACAATGTCTGAGAGAAAAATACCTCCGAAGGGAATAACAGCTTATTAGACAACACAAAAGAAAAAAAAAAAAGATTGGTGGACTTTAATCTGTAGCAATTGAAACTGTCCAAAATTAAACACAGATAGAAAGGAAACACAAATGAATAGAGCATCAGTATTCTGGGAGATAACTTCAAGGAACTAATATAAATGTGTCTGGATTCTTCAAATGGGGGGGGGAGGGGGAATCAAAGGAGAGAGAAAACTATTTGAAGAAATAATAGGTAAAACTTTTCCAAATTTGGTGATAACTATAAATCCATAGATCCAAACTCAACAAACTGCAAACACCAAAAACATGATGATGACTGTGCTAAAAGCAAACCAGACAATATACTTGTATATAGTCACTGAATTTTGGGATGCTTTGTTATGGAGCAATAGAAAACTTAAATGGTATCCTTGATTTTTTTTAAAATAATACATTCCTAAAAATGGCATTATAAGGTGCAAATGTATATAAAATGTTTAGGCTTTCTTATTTCCAAATTGTCCTTTAAGAAATTTGTTGCAATTTACTTTCCCACTAAATGTAGGAAATGTGCTAGTTTTCTTATTCTTTATCCACTTTATTTCATCCTGAGAGCCATTATCATTTGTATTTAAGAGCTCAGCCTCTGGAGTTCAATTGATAAGATTTAACTTACAACTTTTATGTCCTTGAGAAGTTAAATAACTTTTATGTGCATGTTTTCTCATTCATAAAATGAGTTTAGTGTTCTATCCATCTCATCAAATGATTGTTTGGTTACATGAGATTTCAAATATACAATACCTGGCAGATGGAAATAGGGAAAGTCAGATATTATATTAGATCATATATTGATAATGCAAACTTGCAAGTTATAATCTGCTGACCCTCTTTTCATTTTCTTAGCTACTACTATTTTATTCTTTGCTTGTTTTATTACTGTTATTTTAATATAATCAAGAAATGAAGGGAAACTGTATGCAGTCCAAATTTATGGGATTGTGACCAGGGAAGTTGCACAGGCCCCCTTCTTAGAAGTTTCATGTTCTGATGTCATCAACCCAAAAGTCAAAATACCTTGGCATTTTAATTTTATGTTTTATAAGTGTTTTACAAGTAAAATCCAATGGGACAATGAGGCAGACCCTGGGAGCCAAAAGCCTCAGCCATGCATAGCATGCTTCCTACTACATTCCAATTGCCCTAGAAGGTCTTTTTTTTTTTTTTTAACAATTATTTATCATTGAGAGACAGAGAGACAGAGAGTGTGAGCAGGGGAGGGACAGAAAGAAGGGGAGACACAGAATCTGAAGTAGGCTCCAGGCTCTGAGCTGTCAGCACAGAGCCCAATGTAGGGCTCAAACTCACAAACTGTGAGATCATGACCTGAGCCAAAGTGGGTCGCCTAACCAACTGAGCCACCCAGGCGCCCCACCCTAGAGGGTTTTAGTTGCCTGCTTCCCCCCCTGCTTCTTGGCACCCGGTCTACCCAGCCTGTGCCTCCACATCCCTTCCCAGTCTGTTACTGTCTTCCATGACTGATAATGGCTGGGCACAGGCAAAAGAAGAGTCAGGGTCTGGTGTGTCCACACCACAGCATCTGATGGCAAGGCTAATGGTGGCTATCACTTCCCTGGAATGGCTGTGGCATGATATGTTCAGTGAGTAATTCCGTGAGGAAAGGCCTCTTTCCCACCCTGATCCAGGTAGCTAGGGTATCTTAGCATAGAGGTTGAAATGCACTTGAGGGTCACCTGTCCACTGTGAGTTGCTGCAGTGTGTTTGGGTATTGAGCCCAAGGGAGGGATGGCTCAACTCTGCCCCAACAGATGCATGGTTCTTCTGACAGGTGGTTTAGTAGGAAGGTTGGAACTGGAAGTCATAATGGTCTTCACTTGTGTACCAGTATCCCCATGTCCTCAGGACCGCTCCCTGAGTCTACTCTGTGTGTCCAATGTTGTTGAGTCCTGTTTATATTTGACTTTTCTAGCCAGCTTGAGCCAAACTCTGTAGTAAGCCCCCAAATACTAATAGTGTAATTTTGGCGATTCCATATACAAGTTAAATTCTCTAATATTTACATTTAAAACTGGAATTTCACAATATAACAACTGATGGTAAATTTTGTACTAATTGAAAAAAAAATTCTTCTCTACCTTGGCATTTGACACAAATACAAAATGCCATGAGGAGACAGAAACCATGCAAGAAAAGGAAAAGTTTTATATGTTAGTGTCTTTAATGGTGCTTTCCCCTCTGCTGTTTGAATAAGGGACCTCGCATTTTCATGTTGCACTGGGATCCACCAATTAATATAGCCGGTCCTGTTCCCTATAAATACCGAGTGGCAAGACAGCATGTGGACTGTGGAGCTGAGCCACCTGGCTGGGTTCATTAGTGTCCCCCAATGGTCATCACTATTAATATGATCTTAGGTAAGTTAATTTCTCTGTTACTTCCATTTCTTCTCATCTGAAAATTGATACAATCATGTTGTAAAATTTCAATTTAAATCAGTTTAGATGTGTAAAACTCCTAGAATGATGCCAGTACCTAGTAAATATTTAATAAAATTTAATAAATTTTAATCAATTTTAAATGTGTAAAACTCCCAGACTAATGCCAGTACATAGTACATATTTAATAAATATTTAATAAATAAGTAATTGTGCATTAAGGACATCATACTTTTATTACCATATCTACTTTTATTATTTTTCCCAGTTGACTTTATGGCATTTCTTTTTGTTTTTCTGATGTATTTTTTATCACACTAAATGATATATTTCCACCTATTTTTTTTTCTGGTGGCACACTCCATCATTTAAGTTTAGAAAAAACTCCAAATTCTAGACACTGATCAATATTCACCTGTATTTTATTTATACTTTAAGCAAATTATTTTTATTTTATATTTATTTCGAATCTATTTGGCAATTATTTTCATGTAAGATAAGTGATATTATGTTTTCAACTTTATTAAAGTATACATGACAAAATTGTAAAGTATTTAAAGTGTAAATGTGATCTTTTGATATACATACACATTGTGAAAGATTCCACCCCATTGAGTTAATTAACATATCCCGTAGCTTTTTTTTTTTTCCTGGTGAGAATGTTTAAGTTCTATTCCCTTAACAAATTTCGATTGTATAATACAGTGTTATCAACTATAGTTATCGTATCATACGTTAGGTCTTCAGACCTTATTCATCTTATAACTGAAATTTTATACCTTTTTGTCCAATTTCTTCCTATTTCCTTCACCCCCAGCCCCAGGAAACCACTTGTTTTTGTTGTTGTTGTTGCTGTTCTGCTTTTTTTGTATTTTTGGGTTTTTTAAGATTCCACACATAAGTCGTATCACAGGGTATTTGTCTTGTTTGGTTTGCTCACTTGGTTGGCATAATGCCCTCCAGGTTCATCCATGTCACAAAATGCAGGTTTGTTTTGTTTTGTTTTTTACATTACACTCCATGACTTATTTATTTTATAAATGGAAGTTTGTGTCTTTTGACTGTCTTTACCCATTTCACCCATACCCTACCCACCACCTCTGGCAGCCATCAATCTATTCTCTGTATTTACGAATTCAGGGTTTTTTTCTTTGTTTGCTTCTGCGTTTGTTTGTTTTTACATTCCACATATAAGTGAGATTATACACTTATAGGTATATAATACAAGCATATATACAAATATATGTACAACATATATACATGTATATGTATATGTATAATACATTGCCCATTTTAATTGTACTATTTGTATAGTTGTTTTGTTTTGATGCTTTTGTTTGTTTTTATACTTTTTGTTTTTTGCTAGTGAGTTGTATCAATTCCTTGTGTATTTTGGATATTAACCCCTTACTGAGTATGTAATTTGCAAATATTTTCTCCCAATTCATGGGTTACCTTTTCATTCTGTTGGTGATGAGATAAGTAATAACGTTTTACTATTGTTACATATAATAGGGCCATATCATATATTTTCTTGTGCAAGAGTAATCAAAGATCTTATATATTTAGCAAATGTGTACTCTGCATATGACCATTCTTATACTTGCCCCACATAAAAATCAGAGGTAGAACACTGTATGAGTTTTCTATTGTCTCTGTTTTTAAAAAAATACCACAAGCGTAGTGGTTTGAAACAATAGAAATGCATTATCTCAGAGTTCTGCAGGTCACAAGTCTGAGTACAGTGTGGTTCAGATGGAGTATTCAAGGCAGAAAGTAAGGTGTAGGCAGGACTTGAGGCTTTGGGGAGAATCCATTTCCAAGTTCATTAAGGTTGGTGACAGAATTCAGTTCCTTGTGATTGTAGAATGAGATCCCTGTTTCTTTACTGGCTCTTGGCCAAAAGTTATTCTCAGCATGTGTAGGCCACTTGCATTCCCCAGCTTCTGGGCCTTTTCTGCATCTCCAGAGCCAGCAACTTGTCTCAAGGCCTTCCCCTTTGTTTAGACTCTCTCTGACTTCTCCTTTTGCCTCCTCTGTCCTTCCTCTTTTTCTGCCATATCTTTTTGACGGACTGAACTGGAGAAATTTTTCTGCTTTTAGGACTCAAGTGGTTAGATTGAACCCACCCAGGTAATCCTGGATAATCTCCCTATTTTAAAGTCTATACCCCAATTCCATAAACAAAGTCCTTTTAGCCATGTAGCCTAACATATCTACAAGTATGGCATCAAGGGGCAAAGATTAGGGAATCCAGAATTCTGTCTACCACAAATATTCTGCTACCTGGTAAACATACTCTAACTGTAAACCAAGTTAATGAAGATCTATAGGCAACTAAGCCAAATCTTTGTGATCAAATGTATGCAAAGATAGGACATAACACAGAAGGCAGAATAAATAATAGCTTGTTTTTCAGATTACCTTATTTTGTAGCATTTGTGTTAGCTAGGTTTTTGGCAGAGGTGTGCTAGCAAAAACTCAAGGCTAAACTTACTTGCAAGACCCTGGACCCCAGGTATTCTTAGAGAGACCTTTATGTTTTATACAGCAGATGTTCAAGTGCAAAAGTTGACATCCTATGGTGAATTAGGAAATGTTGGCCTGTGTTCACACAGAGAGATCAACATGACACATGTGGAATTAAAGAGCCCATTATCTTTGCAGAGAAACCCCACATGTTAAATTTTATCAAATGCATTAACAAATATTCAAGCAATTTTAAGGATATTTGAAAACATAGTCACATTGAGTAAGCTAAGTATACAACATGTCAGTACTATTCCCACAAATATCATTGCTTCTTTGAACTCACTTGAAAATCTTGAAATTGTGATAAAATTGTGTCTGACTTTGACTGAGTTAGTCACCTAATTAAATTTTAGTAAGATAAATTTAATAAAATACTTTCAGATTTCTAAATGTGTTTTCCTTTCTCCCAGAGAATTGTTTTTAATATCATCTTAATTTTCAGTTATTTGTATTACTTTTTTTTCTAGTTAAAGAAGTATTACCTTTCTAGAAAGGGTAATTCCTAGTAATACCTTAACTAGAAAAAGTTCAAAATCCTAGAAAGTTAAAAAAAATTACATACATCTGTGTGTGTGTGTGTGTGTGTGTGTGTGTGCATGTACTTCTACCACTGAATGGCAGTCATTGCTAATATGTCCTTATCATTTATGATATATTTTATGCATAGATAATTTTGATCTGCTCATAAAATTTTATATCCTGCTTATTAAAAGCTAACATTATAATGTAAATAAATATACTTAATTCTTTTAACATCTTAGAGAAACATATTACCTTCGGGCATTATCTGCTATTTCTTATTTTTTCAACATTTTACCAACAAATAATATTTCTACTTAATGGCAGTAATCATCACATTCTATGCAAAGAGGGATAAAAGATAAAGTTTGCTTTTTCCATTCTCATGGTCAACCAATAGCTAAATTGTGTTACAAGCTGGATCGCACTGGATGGGATATAGTGAGTTGTGTTTGTTTTGAAAAGTACTCAAAATTGAGTGCATGCAGCCATGCCCTAACAGGGATTCATTCCCCGAAAGTCTAGTTCCAATTAACCAAGGACTTGTGTTCTGTCAGCTTTCCAGCAATGATGTGTTTGCTTCCAGGGATGTTCTTTTCTTCAATCGCCTTGTCTGACTCTGGTCAACAGCCCCTGGTCAGTAATCATCACCATTCTATCCTCAGAGGCTCCTTTTTAAATATCCCTTCTAGTCCCGTCTGACAGGTGTCCTATCCATCCTTTATACACTTGTCCCTTTCAAGATTAACCCACAGAATGACATCTTTGAAACAACTTCGTGCTAATAACTAATTGACTGCATGTTTTCCTAAGGCGACAGCCTACATATAACCCACAGTCTTCTACCACTTTGCTTGCACAATGCTAGTATTTACTAGCTCCAACTAATTTTGTTGCTTGAGTCCTGGACAAAGCGCCTGCTCAAGTGTTCATTTACCTGGAAGCCTTCTATTCGTATTGCTACTATACCTGTTTTAACATGTCTTATTTATCTCATTCCAGCTACAGTTGTTTTTCTCCTCACCGGTTAACTTCTACTCATTCTTCACATCTGGTATTTCCTCTGGTGATTTCTTTTGACCTTGGATTACTATCCTAGTTATAATTTTTTTTTAAATTTTTTTTTAGCGTTTATTTATTTTTGAGACAGAGAGAGACAGAGCATGAACGGGGGAGGGTCAGAGAGAGGGAGACACAGAATCTGAAACAGGTTCCAGGCTCTGAGCTGTCAGCACAGAGCCCGACGCGGGGCTTGAACTCACGGACCGCAAGATCATGACCTGAGCCGAAGTCGGCCACTTAACCGACTGAGCCACCCAGGCGCCCCCCAGTTATAATTTTAACTTCATTTGTGTGATTATTTGATCTGTAGCTCTTTACCCCCTCTAGACTGATATCTTCATGAGAGTGATGTCCTTCTGCTTCTGTTTCCACTGTATCTTGGCTGCTTGTCCTGGGTTTAGGGTATAAAAATGGTGATTGAAATAGAAGCAAATGAATGCAAATTTTGTTGAATTAATGCTGCTTTTAGTTGTTTTTTGTAAAAGTAATATCTATGTATTTTTAAATAGTATTCTACCTTCTTGTACAATTTATTAGCACAAAGAATGTGAGTAACCATAAGCATACCTTATATGCCTTGGCACTAACTCTGCTGGACATTTTACACACATTTTATTAGTTATAGCCACAAACAATCCCTTGTCAGATAAATTGTTTTACCACTTCTTTATGAAAAGAAACCTAATAATCCAGTTAAGAACTCATCAAAGATCATAAATATAGTGGATTTGAATTTAATTACATTTGGAGCCAAAATTGATACTCTGCCATGTGCTACACCCCACCTAAAATAGGAAGCAACATATGTTTAATAAAAGTACATATCACTGTATCCTTAGAAAAAGAGAAAAGGAACCATTGCCTGGATGTCTGATTAACCCCATTTTGCTTTCTAATTTGCATAAAAGAATTAAAATGTGAAAACTTTATAATCACACTTCACAGAAAAGAATCAACTTTGAATTCACATAAGTCAGCAGTGTGCAGAATGCTGGAACCCAGTGGTAAAGGGGCCACAGGTCTAAAGCTTTGAGGGAGCAGGTTTCCTGTCCCTTCACTCTATTGCTTCAGATTAAAGAGTTACACTGTCTGTTTTGTTTTCAAATTATATTTTGAAAAAAATATATGCCAAATAAGCAAAACCCACAAGAATTTGAAAAAATTAAAAACCAATAGGTTAGGTCATAGAGAATAGACTTTGAGCTGTGCAAGAATTCCTTTTGAGAATAGCCATCCACAGATGATATCAAGGGATAAAATTAACTTCACCAGCAATATGAGCTGACGGGGATCCCCTTCTCTAAAGAAAGACACTCAGACCAAACAAGAAGGCTCCTGAAGCTAAAGAAGGAATTACTCTCAGAACAGCCTCACTAAGAAGGACCTTTATTGCCATAGGAACGCTACACTTAAGATTTCCTTTTCTCAAGGACCAGCTGCACAGAGAAGCTGAAGGCTCTGGTCCTTAGAGTTAGAAGTCTTGAAATCAAAGGCAATTGACTTTCATGTTCTGCATCCTGGCATTCTTACATTGTAAAACTGAAAAATCAACTCATAGAATTTAGTAAAGTTTAAAATACATATTAAATGTTATACATTATTATCATTGGTAAATAATGCAAGTTAGGCAATTCATTAGCAACTTTAACAAAAACCATATTTTGAGCATTTATTCTCAAATGAGCCACTTTGCTAGTTTTGATGGGAGTTACCAAGAATCCCGAGTCATAACCAGGCCATCTAGGTATATTCAGTGCACTTAAGGAAAGAATCAAGACAACAGACTGGAAACATGAAAACAAACAGAAATGTTAACAGGTTAAAATATTTAATCAATGTTCACAGCATTACTAATCAGAAAAAAAAATCATTTCCTGCTGAGAAATGAGAGGAAAACAGCTCAACTAGAATCACAGAATGTGACAGAATATTGGGTCTGCCCATAAATTTGTTTTATTTTTTTGTAGGCTGAAAAAAAAAAGGCTCTGTTTGTTCCCTTTGTTAACTGTGCTTGTATGTACATATTGTTGCTATTTTCCCAGTCACAATATTTTACATTTTATTTTAAAATTTAATATAGAATTTAAGATCCTTTCAAGGAAACTGTTCTTACTGTAGTCTCACAAGGATCTGAGGAAACAGTCAGCATCTCTGGTGAAGAATAGGAAGCAGAATAGGAAGACCACACATTACAAGGCAGAACACAAAATTCCACATCTCCAGGACTTAATCTCATGGTCATTAGCTAAATTTGTGGAATTCTTCTTTCCCACGAGCTGCTTATTATTACTATGGTTCACAAGCATAAATCCAGAAATCTTGTCTCAATGCTCAATTGACTTCACAAGTCGTACTGGTTCTTGAAACAAAATGACGTCCTTTCCTTCAGTGATAACATTTGCTTAATTCACCACTGATAATATAAAAGTTGGAAACTCTAGAATCCTGGAAGACATGAGACCATTTCTAGCATATTGTCTAACACACTGTAGTTGTTTAAGCTGCCTGTATATGATGTCCTTTAAAATTGAAGTTCAAAGTTTAAGTAAATGACAGAGACCTACAACTTCACAGCAAAGCTGAAACTTGCTTGGAGGTCTTGGACACGACACTCACTTTAAACATTTTCTGCTAATATCCACTCGGCCATATTTTGGATAGTTAGGCTTTCCAATGAAGTCTTCCCTCTGGTTGATTTCCGTGGAGAATGAGGGGAATGACTCTTGCATCACATTCTGACACTTTAAGTTGTGCACAGACACTGATGTATAGTAGCGTGGGAGCTAGAGGCAACTGAGAATGTAAATAGGTATGGGAAGGCTAGAATAATCTGCAAGAGATATGCTTGGATATGTAGGTTGCTACAGCCAGACGAGAATACAAAAGGGGACAAAGTTCACTGGTCAGTGCATTATTCTTTCATTGATTTGCCCAGCCAGTTCCTTTCAGTTCATTGATTTCCATTGCTGATTGAGTCATGTTCATCTGCCGCTAGGAGGTCACTTCATTTCCCTTTTGCTCATTTTCTTCTGCCTATTTGGCACTCCTGCACATGTGCGTTGTCACTTCCACTAATCTCAATTGTCTGCTGTCAACAGAGTGATATACTTTTGCACAATGGGCCATGAGATTCAGGATAGGTGGCTCAGGCAGTCACTGCATAAAGTTAAGCCTGAATATACTCACAAATTCAATAGTATTCTGCAGTCATTTGGGGTTCTTTGTTCCTTTATATCAGATTTAAAAGATATGCAATGTATATGGTCCCCAAGGTCGACCATAACCAATACACCCTAAGTCTGGAAGGAAGGAATAATGCCCTGATTTCTCTGAAAACATCTGATAACACAGGGCCAAGAGTCACAAAGCAAACACCACCTAAGAGTCACAATTCTCTTATACCACGCTGTCAAGAAGCCCTTCATTCAGCAACCATGTGAGACCTTATGCCTACTGAAAACTGTTCAACAGGGGTAGGAAATAGGTATATTTTCACAGTGATAGGATTTTGTATAATCTATTTCAGCAATTTGGATACCATTTATTAGCACATGTAGTTCAAAATACTGTTAAATATTTCCATCAAAGTATCAAAAGAGTATATGAGTATGTAGATTAGGTCCATACATGAAAGGCATGCATATTTTAATTCATGGTATACTTTAATCACAGAAACAATCCTTAAGAAAATAAAAATAATTGGATAGTTGTAGAGTTTTATGTTATGCAGATTCTTAAGTGCATTAGGAACAAAGCAGACTGTATTCATTCCCAGGCTAAAATCACAAACATATCCACAAAGAAGACAACAGAAGCTTTTTTAGGATCACAGAGTTACTTCCTTTAATGAGATTTTTTTTCAGGTTTGTTTTAACACTGAAGATTATGCCTTTGAATTTTTTATACCATGTGCAGATGTGATTTACTTTGTATTTATATTTAGTAATTGGCCGAGCAGGTTTCGGTTTTAAAATTTATTATGCAACATTCAACAAGACTAACAGTATTAAATACTAATCAACTTTTAATAAGAATTATAAATGTTATCTCCTTTCTCAAGACAAGAAAAGCAATCACTGCAATCAATCAAGTAGTCTAATCAATTTTCAAAATGAAATTAACCATGCATCATGTGGGGGTGGGGGAGAATCTTGAAGAATATTCTTGTGTACTATGCCTTTGCTACAGGAGACAACCTCAGTTTTAGAAAATGTTAATAGGATATTTAGTTTCTGCATGATCCAGTCACTGTGATGAGTTTTCAAAGGGTTACTAATAATTTATTGTTATAGTTTTGGCAAGGTGTGGGGGGGAATTGAAGGGAGACTACAAAGAATCAACATATATATGTAATGAAACTGTGATATAATGTCTGCAGTTTTTCTCCATTTAGGTCTCTTACATTTTGTATCAGGAAATGAATTTCACTTGCCCCAACCTTCTACCATGGGTAGAAACCATCAAGAATTTAACACAAAAGTATGTTTTATGAAAACAAGGATTCTTTTTTTTTTTTTTTAATGTTTATGTATTTTTGAGAGAGAGAGAGACAGACAGAGTGTAAGTGGGGGAGGGGCAGAAAAAGAGAGACACACACAGAATTCAAAGCAGTCTCCAGGTTCTGAAGTGTCAGCACAGAGCCCATTCAGGGCTCAAACCCACTAACTGTGAGATCATGACCTGAGCCGAAGTTGAGCACTTAACTGACTGAGCTACCCAGGCATCCCTGAAAACAAGGATTCTTATAACTAGGAAAATAGTGGATTTTTTTTCTTAAAATTTTTTCAACGTTTATTTATTTTTGAGAGAGAGAGAGAGAGAGAGAGATTGAACGTGGGGCTCCAACCCCCAAAATCATGAGATCATGACCTGAGCCGAAATTGGCCGTTTAACCGACTGAGCCACACAAGTGTTCCAAGAAAATTTTTTAAATTGCTGCCCTAAGTTTTTTCAGAGTGTTTATATAAATGTTTGCAACTAATTTCTTGTCATATGAAAGTGAATCATTCAATTTATTCAACCAGTATGGCATGCAGGACAACTGTGTGCCAAGCAACAGGCTGGGCACTGGTAACCAATAAGAAACAAGTTCACAGACCTTAAGAAACTCAAAGCCCATGAGAAACAGTTACATAAACAGATTGAAAAACAAGTTGTTAAGTGCAATGACTTTGCAAAAGAATTATATATACCTGACTGGTTAAAAAGTGATTGGTTTCTGGGGTGCCTGGGTTGCTCAGTCAGTTAAGCATCTGACTTCGGTTCAGTCTATGATCTCATGGTTTGTGAGTTCAAGCCTCGCCTCAAGCTCTGTGTTGACAGATCAGAGCCTGCAGCCTGCTTTGGATTCTGTGTCTCCCTCTCTCTCTGCTTCTCCCCCCTCACGCTCTTTTCTCTCTCTCTCTCTCTCAAAAATAAAGATTAAATAATAAATAAATAAATAAATAAATAAATAAATAAATAAAATAAATAGTGGTTCATTTCTGTAAATGTTTCATGGAGAGGTAAGTCTGAGTAGTAATAAAATAATAATAATGACAATAAAACTAACTCTAGTGAATAATTATTAAATGCTAGTTCTGCATACTTTATATGTACTGTAGCTTCTCATTTTTACATAAAATAGGTGGGCTTAGTTTTATAATTACATTCACATTTATTTTAAAAATGGGGAAATTAGAGTTTCATAGTTTGAATAACCTGTCCAAAGTCATAGAGTTAGCAATTAGTAAACCTGGTATAGCAAACCATGCATTTGACCCCACAGTCACCTAGATGTTTAACTGCTTTGCTGAGACATATTTACATACAAAGTTCAAAAGCCCCCATTTAACTTGGCCTTTTATTTGAAGTAGAAGCCTGTGAGAAATACCCTGAGAAACCATTTACCATCATTTTCAAATTATTAAACTGGCATCTAACAATGTGATGCATATTTGAATGAGCTGTTTTGTTATTAAAAAAATACAAAGAAATTTGAATTTGCCATTTGACATTTATGTGGCTAACTCTATCTGCATAACAAATATTCTTTGCTGAAGATACCTGCTTTATATAGAATTCTACAGAAAAAAAGTAGTTTTGAATATGAGAGCAAGCATACTTGACAGCATATCCAATATTATCTATTAAGGATACATACCTGACATGACAATACTTGAACAAGAACAAACAATAATCACTATTACATGACATAAAGATACCTTTTGAAATAGTATCGGGCTTTGTTACCGAAAAAAACTCCTCAAAATCATTGAGTTGTGTGTAACTAGAGCTCAAAAATCCTTTAAAATTATTTTAAAATGTTTCCTGGTGCTATTATTTTATACACAGAGAATCTTTTTTCAATTTTGTTACTATTTAGAACATGCATCCGTATTCATAAGGAATAATTTGAGATAAAGCATTATTAAGGAGGGGAGGGAGAACTAACATATGAATATATCATCTCAAACAACCTCAGAATAAACTTTGATGTTACTATCCCTTCTTATTCAGATATGAAGCATTAGAAGGCAGAGGTTAATGAATAAGTCAGAGTCCTGTTATACAACCAGTAACCAGGATGCATATTTAACACTTTTGACTCTGGATTCCATTCATTATTTTCTACAACATATTATTGCCTTCTAAGATTCTTTGATATTCATTAGAACATTTAAAGTTGTTTATAAGACAAAATAAAGAATAAATCAGATCTTATATCTGAACTTGTACATGATTTAATATATATAAAATATACTATATGTGTGTGTATATATATATATATATATATATATATATATATATAGTTGTGTGTATATATATGTGTACATGTATAAATATATTTCTCTTTTTTCTCCATAAGCCAGCAATCTCTGCTGCTCATTCTCAGACACCAAATCTATCAAACAAAATGTAAATGTCTAATAGGCATGTGAATGTCCTATTTCCATGCCCAGCACCTACACAGGAATTATCTCTAGCTTCAGTGGGCAGTTCTGTATGTAATAGGAATGATTCACTTTTAAGTATATAATTTATTTTTCTCTCCCCTGGTTTATTGCCATTAACAATGATACATACCCATATATTTCCTGTCCTTGTCACTTTCCAACTATCTTTAACCATGTCACCTCAATTTATCATATAGTCTTTCAACAAATAGGTATAAGCCCTGATGTATACATATGTACCCAGGTAATAAAAGAGTCGAGACTATTGTACAACACCAACAAAATCTTCACCATTATATTTGCATTTTAATGGTAGAGATAGAAAATAAATAAATAAATAAATAATCCAGTACCTAATTTAACTTCAAGCGATAAAAATGCTATGAAAAGAATAATGCTGTGTAAGTGTAGAGAATAAATGAGAAATTGGCCATTTCAGACATGCATATCCAAAAATCTCTCCAAAAATATAATATTTAAACAGAGACTCATATGATGAAAAATAATGAGCCTCAAGGAATTTGTTCTGAGCAATCAATCAATCAATCAGTAAAGTACACAAAAAGTCCCTGAAGAAATAACAAGTTTGTCTGCAAGACTGACAGTAATCAAAAAACTCTTTGAAATGTTTAATCTAAAGAGCCATATTAATGGCAGTACTGTAAATAAAAGTGGGAGATTAAGGACAAGATTACTTTGGCATTGGTAGGACTTGGATAAATAGTTCCGGCTTGGCCCTATTAGATTGGAAATATTTATTGGATATCCAAGTGGAAATATCAAAAAGGAGCTGTGATATATGATTCTGATGCTCAGTGGAAAGATCAGACCCTGAAATATAAATTTAGGAGTAATCAGTCTATGAATGGAATGTGAAACAGTTGGACAGGATGAAATCACAAAAAGACATAATATAAATAACAAAACTTTGTGGGTTAAAGGAAAAGATTAGGGATACTCCAGTCTTTAGAGGTAATGAAGAGGAAGAACCATGAAGGGAGATTCAGAAGGAGAACTATGGGGTAAGAATGCAGTTAGGTGAGAACAATATGCTAGAAACCCAGACTTTCTCAAGAAAGTGGGCAAGGGTAATCATGTCATATGCAATTAAGAAGTTAAATAAGTATAAATGTTAGCTATTAGATTGGACATGAAGGGATTGTTAGTGATACTGACAAAAATAGTTTCACTGAGGTGAAAAGAACAAAAATTTCGTTGAATAAGACAAAACATAAGAAAAAAAGAGAGAGAAATTAATGACATGTAGAAAATTAAGGTACTAAAATATATTTGACACCCATAAAAAGATTGGCCAACATGAAAAGAAAGGCTACATTAAAAATGCAAATAAATAATCTATGGCCTAAAAAGACAGAGCAGCTACAGATGTAAGACATTTTAAATAAAGTAATAATATAATATAGGTTGGGGAACATAGAAAATCTCATGCACTAATGATTAAATTGTAGACTAGTACTCATTTTGTAGAAAAATCTGACCACACTTACAATTTGTATACATGTACATGCACGCATATATGTTTGTGTTAGCAAGTTGGTTAACCAGTCAGTTGGTTGATTAGTAATAAAGACTTTTCTCCCAGTAAAACTCCTGGGCATATAGCAGGGAAATTCTCAAGTAGGTTCAAAAAAGAAGGCATAGAAAAATATGGTTATTAGTGGTATTTTTATGCATGAAGACAATCTGGAAGATTAGGGTGATGTAAGTGTGCATCACTGGAGAATATGGATAACTAATGTGGTGGAAAAATACTTGGAATTCCTGTAACAATTTTAACTATTTTAACAATTTTAACAATTTTAACTAAAGCCTGCATGTATAGTAGCAACATAGATAATTAATAATAATATAGATAGAAGAAAATGCAAGAAACACAATGTACTCTACAAAACATACCATAAATGTGGACACGCATAATAATTTTGAGAACTCACACTTAAAGATAAATTTCAATCATTATGATTGCTGAGAGAAGGGAAAGTAAATGGAAATGAAACAGTTACATAAGAAATATAAGAGAGGGTCTTTATAGGCATCAGTGTTGTTAGTGTCACATAATTAGGGAATAGAATTAACATAATCTCTGATGCTTGATTTCCAAAAAGAGATAAAATGGAAATTTTGCCAAGTGAACAGAACAGAAATAGTAGCTCCTTTAAAAAGTTATATTGTAAGAAAAGAAACCTACAAATCAATATTTATCATAAACATGGATGTAGAATCCTTGACAAAATATCAGCAAACAAAATCCAACAACAATGTATAAAAAATAATTATACACCGTGGCCAAATAGGAGTTATCCCAGGTATTCTAGGTGGGTTCAATATTTGAAAATCCATTAATGTAACCCATTATATCAACAAGCAAAAGAAGAAAAATCATGTGATCATATCAATAGATGCAGAAAAATCATTTGACAAAATTCAACACCCATTCATGATAAAAATGCTCAGTAAACTGATAATAGAGAGGAAATTCCTCAACTTTATAATTATTTATCAAAACCTACAAGTAACATAGTGGTGAGAAATTTGAGCTTTTCCACTAAGAACAAGAAAAGGCAAGGATGTGCCATCTTACTACTCCTTTTCAATACTCTACTGGAATTTCTAAGTAATGTAATAATAGGACAATGAAAGTAAAAGTTATAAATGTTGGGAAGGAAGAAACTGAACTGTATGTTCACAGATTACATGATCACCTATATAGAAAATATAAAAGAATGAACAAAAAACTCCTGGAAATCATAAGTGATTATAGCAAAATTGCAGGATGCAAGATTAATTAATTAATTAATTAATAGGTCAATTGCTTTCCTATATTCCAACAATGAAAAAGCGGCATTTGCAATTAGGAAAAAAAAAACACCATTTACATTAGCACCCCTGAAGATTACATACCTAGATATGAATCCAACAAAACAATGTACCATATCTATATAGAGGAAAACTACAAAACTGATGACAAAATCACAGAACTAAATAAATGGGGAGATAGCCTATATTAATGGATAGACACACTCAAAATTTCAAAATGTCAGTTTTTCCCATTTTGATCTATAGATTCAATGTAACCCAAATTAAAATCCCATGAAATTATTTTCTGAATATCAACAAACTGATTCTAAAGTTTATGTGGGGAGGCAAAAGACCCACAGGTCTCAAGAAAATAGTGAAGAACAAAGTTGAAGGGCTGAAGCTATGCAATTTCAAGACCTGTTATAAAGCTACAGTAATCAAGATAGTGTGGTGTTTCCGAAAAAAAAAAAAAATAGACAAAGTGATCAGTAGAACAGAATACAGACCATAGAAATAGACCCGAATAAATACAGTCAACAGATCTTTGACAAAGGAGTAAAGATAATACAATGGAGCAAAGATAGTCTCTTCAACAAATGGTGCTGGAACAACTGGACATTTATATTAAGTGCAAATCTAGGCATAGACCTTACATCCTTCTCAAAAACCAACTCCAAATGGATACAAGCCTAAATTTAAAATGCAAAACTATGGAAATTCTATATGATAACATAGGAGAAAACCTAAATGACCTTGGGTCATCTACATAGAACATCAAAGCCATGATCCATGAAATAAATAATTAGGCTATATTTCATTAAAATTAAAAATTTCTGCTCTTTGAAAGACAATGTTATAAGAATGAGATTACCCACAAGATGGAGAACATATTTGCAAAAATATATTTCATAAGGGCTAATAATCAAAATATACAAAGACCTCTTAACCTAACTAAAAACGAGGCAAAGACCCCCACAATTCATGAGTTCAAGCCCCAGATTGTTCAAACTGGTAGCGCAGAACCTAATTGGGATTCTCTCTCTGTCTCTCTCTGTTTCTCTGTCTCTCTGTCTCTCTCTCTCTGCTCCTCCACCATATGTGTGGATGTGCACACTCTCCCTCTCTCAAAATAAATAAACTGAAAAAAAAATTTAAAAATAATAGAGTTAATGACCTTAACGGACACCTCAGCAAAGAAGATAGACAGATGGCACATAAGCATATGAAAATATGCTCCACATCATATGTCATCACAGAAATGCAAATTTAAACAACAATGAGATACCACTACATATCTCTTAGAATTACTAAAATCCAGAATATTGGCAACACCAAATGCTGCTGAAGATGTGGAGCAATGGGACTCTCCTTCATTGCTGATGGGAATGTAAATTGGTACAGTCATTTTGGAAGACAGTTTGGTGGTAGATCTGACAAACTAAACATATTCTTATCATATGATCCAGCCATCATGCTCCTTGATATTTATCCAAAGGAGTTAAAATCTTATATACACACAAAAATCTACTCACAGATTTTTATGTCATCTTTATTCATAATTTTCAAAACTTGGAAGCTACCAACACATACTTTAGTAGGTGAATGAATGAATTGCGTCATATCTATTCAATGGAATAGTATTTATTCATCATTAAAAGGAAATGACCTATGAAACTATGAAAACATGGAGGAAATTTATATAAATATTGCTAAGTGAAAGAAGCTAGTCTGAAAAAGCTACATACTGGATGGTATGGTATGGTTCCAACTATATGAAATTCTGGAAAAGGCCAAATAATGGAGACAGTTAGAAAGATCAGTGGTTGAGGAAGGCAGACAGAAATAAATAGGTAGAATACAGAGGATTTTCAGGGTACTGAAAATACTGTGTATAATGATGGATACATGTCGTTACACATTTGTCCAAACCCATAGAATGCACTACACCACGAGCGAATGTAAACTATGGATCTGGGTGATTATGATGTGTTACTATAGGTTCATCAGTTGTAACAAATGTACTACTCTGGGTGGTGTGTTGATAAAGGGAGAGGCTCTGCATGTGGGTGAGGGATGGGGTATATGGAAATCCTTGCATGCTCCCCTCAATTTTGCTGTGAATTTAAAGCTCCTTTTAAAAAATAAAGTTTTTTTTTATTATTATTGGTATGCACTAAAGACAAAAAATAAATGATGAGGTGGATAAAGGCAGTTTGAGGTCAAAGGAGGATGACCATTTTCAGGTGAGAGATTTGTTTGCATATTAATGTAGAAAAAAGCACTAAGGGGACAGATGAGAGTCTGAGAGAGGAGGAAATGGTGACACAGGACTGAGGTAGGTTCACAGCAATAGTAAACTTTGGTGAAATAAGTTAAGATTCAGTTTAAAACTGGAGGGACTAGCATGAAATAGAGTTAGGGCTTTTCTCCATGATAAAGGGAAGAAAATAAAAGATTATGAGCACTAATGCAGACAGGCAAGAGAAAGAATTGGGAAGGTAAAATAGTTATCTTGCGTTTGCTTCTATTTTCTTAGTAAAATGAATTAATCTAAATATAACAAGTGGGGAATGAACATTAGAAGACTGAGGGGTGAAGAGAAGACGTGAATTTGAAGAGAAAATGTGAGAATATGAAAAAATCAAATATCCAAGGAAAATTCGTAGGGTTATGTTTTATTCTTTCTTGCTTTTTATTTTCCTCTGGACACTTTTTGTGCTGTTTTTGTGTAGATAAGAAAAAGAGACACATTGAATTGCACCAGACTTGGATTTTTCCAGGTGAAAATGTAAACACATTCAGTATTTTATTACTGTATCTCTTAGCAGAAGTAAACTATTTGCCCACAACCCACTTCCTGAAATCTATTTCCTTGGCTTCAAATACATTACAACATTCATTCTGTTTTCTTTCTAGATTCCTTTTCCTCTAACTAGTCAATGTTGGAATTCCTCAGGATTTAGTCTTAGCCTTCTCACTGTAAACTTTTTTCTTTTTTTTTTTTAATTTTTTTTTAACATTTATTTATTTTTGAGACACAGAGAGACAGAGCATGAACAGGGGAGGGCCAGAGAGAGGGAGACACAGAATCTGAAACAGGCTCCAGGCTCTGAGCTGTCAGCACAAAGCCCGACGCGGGGCTCGAACTCACACCCCTCACGGACCGCGAGATCATGACCTGAGCCGAAGTCGGCTGCTCAACCGACTGAGCCACCCAGGCGCCCCTGTAAACTTTTTTCTGTATGCTATATTCACTCCATAATATCAGGTACTCTCTATCTATACAAAATCCTTCCCAGTTACCCACCTTCATACCTGGTATTTCTTCTCACTCTCAGATCTCAAACTTAACTGCCTCCCCTGCACCTGCATTTGGATAGGATCAGCAAACTCAACATGTTCACGCAGAATCTACCTTCTTATCAAAAACTTATTCTCTCCCTACATTCCCTGTCTCAATAAACGTTACCATTATCCATCCTCTTACTTAAAAGAATCAGAAACCTGGGTGCTCATTCATTCCTGCCTTTATAACCTAGCACATCCAATCAATCAGTCTTGCCTATTCTTCCTTCCAAGTATTTCTCATCATTTCATCTTGTCCTGAATATTAGGATAGGTTGGGAGCGTTTTAAAAATGTAGTCCCTGAGTCCCATGTCCAGAAATTCTGAATAAATTGGTCTGATGTAGGTCCTAAATATCAGATTAATAATAGTAATTTTAAAACCCAGGGAGTTCTAATATATAACCTGTATTATTGAAAACTGCTACAATGCATTCATTCACTTCTCTCTAATCCAAATTTCAATAATCTAATACAAACTAATAGCCTAATAAAAAGAGGCTAAAATCATCTCATATTTGGATTACTACAATACATTTTAAGGAATCTCCTTGCTTCAACTTTGTCTTGCCTTCTATTTATTGCAGCCAGGAGACCTCTCTATTTATTTTCATTTTATTTATTTTTTAGCATATATATGATCATGTAATGCCCAAGTTCAATTTAGTTACCTTCAATTGCACTTAAGTTAAAGAATGAAACCTCATATATGGTTCAAAGCAATAGGTTCAGTTTGCTGCCTAATTCCATGTATTATCACAACCCACTCCCTACCCTTGAATCCATTCTTTATATTCCAACCACATGATCATTCTTAATTTCTTCAAACATATCATATTTTTGTCCTGTCTTGGGAAAAGACTTACTCAAGCCAGTATTTCAAACTGGCTTCAAAACCCTTCTCCCCTCAACATGCCCTTGTTTAGCTAACTGCCTAGACAAAGTTATACCTCCTGTTTTGCATCCCCTTAGTACCCTTCTCTGGCTTGCATACTGTACAATGCTCACCACACAGAACATATTCGTATTGTGGATAATATTTGCAAAAACCTGTTGAGTACTTACAATGTGCCAAGTACTATGCTAAGGGCTTCATATACACAATCTCTTGTCAACCATGAAATAATGCTCTAAGGGACACACTGTCAATATTCCCATTTTAAATATGAATGAATAAACTGAGTTACAAACAGATTAACCACATTACCCGAGATTATATAGTTAGGATGTGGTGGGGATCAAATCTCAACTCAGGACATTGGACTTCAGAACACACGTTCACAACCCCTAAACTTAAGTACCCAATTATACACTTATTTTATTTTATTTGTTAATTAACCACTTTAGTGACATGATTGACATACAAAAACTGCACATATATAATGTATACAATTTGATAGTTTGGACATATGCATATACTGGTGAAACCACCACCACAACCAAGGTAATAAACTATTTCCTCCAAAAGTTTTCTCATACCAACTTGTTGAGTACATGTGCTAAGAACACTAAACATGATATCTACACTCTTAACAGGTTAAGTGCACAGCACAATGTTGTTACCTATATACACTATGTTGTATACCCGATCTATAGAACTTACTCCTCTTGTATAACTACAGATTTATACCCATTGAACAACTCCCTATTTACCCCTTCCCCCAACTCTCGGCAGCCACCATTCTACTCTCTACTTTTATGAGTTTGACTATTTTAGGTATCTCATGTAAGTGGAATCATTGAATATTTGTCCTTATGTAATGGCTTATTTCACTTAACATAAGGTCTTCAAAGTTATCCATGTTGTCACATATTGCAAGATTGGTTTATTTTTTTAAGGCTGAACAACATTCTATCGTATACATATACCCCATTTTCTTTATCAGTTCATCTTTGGATGGAAATTTAGGTCTTTTGCATATCTAGGCCATTGTGAATAAGTATGTAATGAACACAGAAGAGTGGATATCTTTTCAAATTACTGATTTCAGATCTTTTTGATATATACTCAGAAGTAGAATTGCTGGACCATGATGTGGAAGTTCTACTTTTATTATTTAGAGGAATGCCTGAATTGTTTTCCATAATGGACGTACCAATTTCCATTCCCAAAGAAGTGTACAAGAGTTCTAATTTCTCCTTATTCTTATTGACACTTATTTGTTTGTTTGTTTATTTATTTATTTATTTATTTATTTATTTATTTATGTTCAATAATAGCCATTCTAACAAGCATGAGGTGATATATCTCAGGGTGATTTTGCTTTGCATTTCCCTAACAATTAGTGATGTTGAACATCATTTCATATACCTGCTCACTATTTCTATGTCTTCTTTGGAGTAATGTCTATTGAAGTCCTTAGCCCATTTTTGAATTGAGTTGAGTTTGTTTTTGTTTGTTTTGCTACTGTGTTGTAGGAATTCTTTAAATATTTTGGATGTTAACCCCATATCAGATATATGGTCTGCAAATATTTGCTCCCTTCCTGTAAATTGCCTTTTATGTTGGTGCTTTTCTGTACAGAATTTTTTCAATTTGATATAGTCCTACTTGTCTACTTTTGCTTTTGTTCCCTGTACTTTTGGTATCATAGTCAAGAAATCATTGCCAAATCACACAAACAAAATTAATGGTATGACCTTGGAATTATGTTAAATCTTTCTGGTTTTCATACAAATTTGACACATTGGTTAGTAAAATCAAAAATAAAAGGCTAATGGCCCTTTTTTGTATTAATAAATAACAAAACTGCTCATACTTAAATGATAATATTGGCCCATAGATCACATTGCCAAGACCAAAGAAATATCAGCCATAATTCTAGGTAAATGCATCTTACTCGTAACCTTTGAACTCTACCATGATTTACCATAATTACCAAAAAAAGAAAGCACTGCATATTAAGAGTATACGGTTGTCATTACTTTATCTTATCAAGTCATTAGAGCAATCAACGTTTGAGCAACAGTAGGTTTGCTCAAGAAAGTTCATAACCACAATGCAGATGTTAGTGTGTGCTGTTCTCAGATTCAATTTAAACAAAAAAAAAATTGTAGATAGATGACTATATGACCACCACCACCAACAACAACCAACCAACACCTGGGTACTTACTATGAGCCAGGCAGTGTACTAAGTGTCTTGAATGGTTTGCTTCATTCAGTAAAACAACATTGAAGTAGATACCATTATAATCCACATCTTACAGCTGTGGATAGCAAGTCTTACAGATGGTGAGTAATGTATTCAAAATCACACAACTCTTAACTGACAGAGCCAGAACCAGAAACCAAGAGATGCTGACTTAAAATATTATAATACTTATGTTTACCCTGGCATGCACACTTCTGGAGATGTTAGTTCTGGATGGTTTGGTGAACCAGATGGGAAAAGATAGGATTTGCCGGACACATCAAGAGTGCAGGGAATTCATAAACACCTGAAGGTGAATAGTAACAAGTGAAATTTTTTCAGAATAAAGATTAAAATTATGGAAGTTGGCTAGAAATCTAATTCCTGCAGAACTTAAAAGTAGATCTAAATTCAGCTGACATTTTCATATGCTCTCTTGTAGGGTTATGTTTTATGTATATATTCTTTCTCTGCAAGAAATATCTGGCCTAATTAAGGGTAGGGGTCATTTGTTCCCCTTTGCATCCTACCACGTAGCTCCTTGATTTACACCCTTGCTACAGGAGGTTACAGAAATTAGTTCATGCCATGCTCTATAGAAAAGCCATGAGACAAAATGAAAGTCAGGAACTTATGCTTTGCTGGCCTCAGAACCATGGCAGAATTCAAAAACTAATGGTGTAGGCAACTTTCATATGTTCAAAGTATATTTTTGTGGTTTTAATCAAAATCTAAATGAACAGACATGTACTGATGTTGATGCCTTATGATCAAGGGTTCTGGAAAAAGAAGTCTTAAAATTCTTAATTGATTTTTTTTAAAGGTGTCCTGGTTTTTCTTAGTTTGCCTGCACCTGCAACTCACGTAATGAATTTTGTTTTCATGACTGAATTTGCTGTTTCCCTCTTTCACACAATTAAGCACAGAAGGTTGATAAGTATTAATGAGGTATTTTCAAAGTAGTTTTATATATTTTATAGAATAAATAGTATGAGAAACAGGATGTTGGTAACAAATAGACACATATAATGGTCTTGTGATTCATTTGAAATTTTCAAAATTTATTTCATCAACTCACCTAAATATACATTAATTTTACTCACCTTCAATTATTCCAAAATTTGAAAGGGTGAAAATAATGACACCTTCTTAATATAGGTTAAAAAAAGCATTCGTGTGTATTAATGATAGAAGCACATTATTATTGGAACCACATTCCCCCTTGTTTCCTGTAGTATCTGCTTTTCCAAAGATGGCTCAGATTATTATTCAAACATCTATGTGACTGTTCTGACAATGTAATGATTAACACCTACTCATTTTTCTGTCATCACTATCAAAATGGAAACTAACTCTCTTGAGATAGGTAAGTATGTGAGCAGGGATTATGATTAAGTTTCAGCCACATAAAGCACCATGCTGCATTGACATAACTGAATACTTTTTAATATATTCTTACCAGAAATAATACCTAAGAACCTAATAGAACATAATAGGGAAAGAAAACCTTCACATGGTAATGGATTCAACTGCTGTGCAACTACTGTTTAAAAATTCTATGCCTTCTTTACATGTCAATGTTCTTTCTTTTGATGAATACAACAATTGTTGGTCAGCTAGCTTGTTCATGTTTTCACAGAATTAATTTGTTATTGGTTTAGACTTCCTTCCCTCAAGCAGGAAATGTACCTGTCATTACAATATTTTTTTATGAAAATTTGTACCCAGTGTGTAATTAACTTAAAGAAAATTTTAGGGAGCGATTTTTAAGCAATACTTTTCAAAGGTAGGATTATTAAACATTTTAATATCTGTTCTCAACCCATTTGGAACATGGACAAAATAATCACCCACTTTGATTTATAGGGATTTTCATTCAGGACAGGAACTTCACCCAAGACACTGGTTTTCAAACACATTTCCAATTCTTATTTAGTAGGAGGAACTGAAGACCCCTTACTTTATCAGGAATAAATTAGTCTCCTGTTAAACTGGCTGCTAAAGAAGGAGCTACAATCCTATTAAAATCCAATTAAACATGCATCACATTTGATAGACATAATTAGAACAACTGTAGAGGGTAAATGGCTCCAAGCACTGTAGCCAGAAGAACTGTAGATCAGTGTTAAAAGGGAAAATAATAGACAATATGCTGGGGATTTGTTTTTGCAGTGATACCTTCTTTATTGTGGCTATTTTATTTATTACCTTTCAGCTATTTTTAATAGTTTCTCTAACTTATCAGGAAATGATTGCTTTACTTTCATGTTTGCTTCCACATATAAGGGTATTGTATCTGCTTTCATGGGGGTAAATCAGGCAGTGTAGTAAAAAAAAAAAAAAAAAAAGCAGATCTTGCAGAATTCTCTAACACTTGCAACATACAAAAATATTTTTAAAACATTTTTTCAGGTTTTTAAGTGTCCTCATTGCATCATAAACAACTTAAGTATGGGTCTCTATAATCATCTGTCTCACAAGGATGTAATCACTAGGAATTGCTGACCTGGACATTGTAACAATTAGGTGGATATGCAGTCATTGGTTTCTTAAGCACTCATCTATTCCTCCATAGTATGTTGGCAGTCTCTTTGCTGACTCCTTCCCAGTGGTTCATGGTAATAATTTGCACTCCTTACATCATATTTTTGCTTATCAAAATTTAAAGGGATGGTTTTGCGCTTTTCATGTGGCTATAAACCAAAGCTCCTTTTATATTGGGGTTAAAAGGAAATATTCTAAGCAGAGCCATGACCACTGCACAATATATTTTCCTAAAGTATGACAAATACTATAAATGCAGCCATGGAGAATACAAATAGAATGTTAAACATAAGCTTAACTTGGTAATTTAAAATTAAATTTTCAGATAATAAATATACTGTGAGACATTACGGACAAATCAAGGAGGATAATAGTTGACCATTTTTATGTGTCGCTTTCACTTATTAAAAATCAGCTTGTTTTCATCTATTAGATTTTCTGATACCAAAATACTCCATCTCTCTTAAACTTCCTTGTAATTGTGGTCCCCACTTTAAGGCTATGAATAATAAGTCTTGGCACAATTAACAGCTCCTAGCCTACATATCTATTCATTAGGACAGCAGATGGGAGAAAAATGGACATGAAGAAATTGGGAATTTAAGACTAGGGCATCTTCCTCTCTTACCCTTTAAATCTTACTTTTTGTTTCTCCACATTTGGCCTCCTTTTCTCTTACTGAGTTATCCAGGCAGAAAACAGCCAAAGGCAGCTCTCAAGTTATTCTGGAATAGCTAACCAGAAGAAAATAAGTTTTCCTGTCAAGATCTTGTAGCGAAGCTCCTAGAGAAGGACTCCAATTGGCCCTATTTGACCCAACTACATGATCATTGTGACCATGATTGACTCAAACCTTGCCACATGCTCATTTGTAACCAAGAAAGAGGATTCCATTAGGGCAGTTGGGCTGGGCAAAGGGATATGTGTGCAAGGCAGATAGGGACAGTAGCGATAGCATGTTTATTGCATGAAGCTGCTGCCAGGCAATCCTTGAGACTTCTCTGCCTTCAGAGACTCTATGGCCATTGTTATGGCCACAGGCAGCTTAAGGGCTTCTTTCAAACCTGTGGTTCATAGTCAACAAATATTTTCTGGCTCTTCAAGTGAGGGGAGGTGGAAACAAGTTAATTTGTTTTCCTGGGATTTCTGACTTCTTAATGCTGTTTTTCCCACACTAGTACTTTATGCTATACTATTTTGTCATCTAATTGTCCTTCTATTCTTCAACTTTCCTTTACATTTCCATAATAAAACCTGTTTATATCAGTATTAATAAGTGTACAATTATGTTTCCTTACAGTTTCACTTGAAAAATGCTAACCAAAGTGACAAATTTATTTATATGAAATAGTTAAGGTTAAGATATGTCCATATTAGGCTTTCTTTACAAAATTTCCCTTCAAAATTTCATGCACATGACAGAATTTCTTAAGTCTTTCGATGCCAACAAAGAATAAGCTCCTATGGTAGAGGCATGGGTCAAAATATTTGGATCTTTAGAAATTTTAACGTAAAATGTGAAATTTGAGGGACTATCAAATGATTTATATTTTTAAATATTTAATAGAATAATTAGGTAGATACATACTTAAAAGTAGTAATTCATTTTGAGTGAACTTGTTTTTAAGAAATACTTTTCTTTCAAAATACCTTAAAGGTTCTGTTGACCCTATAGCTATATATTGCTTATTAATTCTGTCTAGAATTATAGTATTAAAAAGGCCTTTTATGTTATAGCATTTGAGTATTTTATGATGACCTGTGTTTTATGGTATCAGAAATGTGAAAGAATGAAATTACCAGAAATAAAACTTGAAAGATTCATTATTACTTGTTAAGAGCAAAAATGCATTCATTTACCAAATTATTTTAGAATTGCATAGTAGAAAATTTATGTATATTTTTTTAAATTTAGGGGTCCCTGGGGGGCTCAGTCAGTTAAGCATCAGACTTTGGCTCATGTCAAGATCTCACAGCTCATAAGTTCGAGCCCTGCTTCGGGCTCTGTGCTGACAGCTTGGAGCCTGGAGCCTACTTCAGATTCTATGTCTCCTTCTCTCTCTGCCCCTCCCTTGCTTGCTCTCTCTCTCTCTCCCTCTCTCAAAAATAAATAAACATTAAGAAAAAGACTTTTAAAAAATATATTTTGAGGGACCCCTGGGTGGCTGACTCAGTTAAGCATACGACTTCTGCTCAGGTCATGATCTCGTGGTTCATGAGTTCAAGCCCCATGTTGGGCTCTGTGCTGACAGTTCGGAGCCTGGAGCCTGCTTCGGTTCTGTGTCTCCCTCTTTCTCTTCCCCTCCCCTGCTTGCACTCTGTATCCCTCTGTCTCTCTCAAAAATAAGTAAATATTAAAAAAATTAAAAATGTATTTTGTGACAATAATTTACATAAAACCTGACTCTCAATTGTAAACTGATAAAGACACTAATGCTTTTCAAGAGATATAAATCCAAATCATACTTCTATTCTAGTCAAATAACAGAAAACTGAACTTATGGAAAAACAGTTGTGCGAAATCATATGTAAAATTAGGCATGATTTCAGTCTAAAATTAGAGTATGTGACGTTTACTAAACAAATGCTTCTAAATAATTAAAACTAAGAAATAAGTAATCTTTTAACATGTGGTATTTCTCTTCCTAATAAGCTCCTGAAACTCTCCTCTCAGAATTGGTGTCAGTGGTTTAAATAGATGTATATTTAATTTTTTTATTATATAATCTGCTTAACTACTGTCAAACTTGACTTCTACTCGGAAGTATAAGCAAATTGCAAGCATGAAATTGCCATTTGGCCTATGCTCTCATTTTCTAGTAGACAACTTCTAGTCCAAGATACTATGATGGAAAATAGGTCCAAGATAATAGTAACAGTTTGGGTGAATATAAGAAGCATTTGAACAGTAAGATGAACCTATCTGTGTAGAATTTTGTTTCTTTAATCTTGCTTTCTTAATCTTTTTGTCAGTATATATTATGTAAATGTTAGCAACAAAGTGGCAGTGGTGGGGACACAGTCAAAAAATGAGAACTGATATATATGATATGTGATATCTCAAGACACATATATGTGTGTGTGTGTGTGTGTGTGTGTGTGTGTGTATACACACACACACACAAATCAAACATATTATTTTTCAGTTTCTTATTTTCAGTTTGGTTTTCTCTCATTCTGGTCAAATTTAATACATACTTATAGAAGAGATAAAAAGTAGAAAACATTTATGAAATAAATTAACAACAGATTATAATCCTATCTTTTATAGTTAATTCTAATCTTTGATAATTTCATATTCGCAAAGTTTGAAAGCATACCCTAAAAATTATTTTGTGTACTCTCCCATATACTATTTTGTGACACCATGTCAAGCTTAAATGAATTCTAAACATTTTACCATAACTTTAATTAGTGAAAGTATGGGTGTTCATGATGACATAGTATTTCATCATGTGATCATAATACAATTTATTTTATTTCATTATCTGTTTTTCTTGTTTACTTTTTTAATTTTATGTTCTTACTACTTTAAATAAAATGGAGTTATAATTACTGTGTTTATGATGGTCCATGTCTGATTATTTCTCTGAGTTATACTGCTAAAAATTGATTAAGAGAGTAAAAGATTAGAAACATAACATAATTTTCATGTTTTTTTGTTATATATTGGCAATGTAGTGTCAAGAAAAAATTTTATTTTTTTAGATTTTTTTATTTTTTAAATTTTCTTTTAATGTTTATTTTTGAAAGACAGAGAGAGACAGAGTGTGAGTGGGGAGGGGCAGAATGAGAGAGCAAGACACAGAATCTGAAGAGGCTCCAGGTTCTGAGCTGTCAGCACAGAGCCCGACAGGGGGCTCAAATGCACAAGCTGTGAGATCATGACCTGAGCCGAAGTCGGATGCTTAACCGACTGAGCCACCCAGGCGCCCCAAGAAAAAGTTTTAAAGTCAAATTCTTTCCTTGCTTTTAGGCTGAGAAAAGCCTCTTTGACTGCCATCAAAGAGGTTTTTTTTAATAAAAATCATTAGTATTTTCTGCATAAATTCTACTATGGGAAAAATCAGAAATTTTTGTAAGAAAGAAGTTTTCAAATCAAATTTTCAATTGTCTTCTTAACTCTAATATTAATATATAGAAAATAAGTTAAAACTCTGTTGAGCAGTGAGTATAACATTTTGTTTAGTAATTGAGGAGCACCAGATAATAAAAAGAACACAGGATTAGAAGTATTAATTTTCGGTCAATTGCCTACCAATTCTTATGAATTATCAGTAAGCATTTAAAATGTTTCCCCTCTTTCTGGGGAAGTTTGATTGATAGTCATCTGTTTACTCATCAGTATGAAAATATGAGGTTTTTATGGATGTTGATCACTGTGATTGGTCAGTATGCATGTCATTTAGATTTCGGCCTCCTTCCAATCAACCAGAGTGAACATAAATGGTAAACAGTTCACTGTTAAACTTTCTCTAGTGGTTTCCTATGTTTCTCAGAGTAACATCTGGACACTTTCCTACAGCCCATAAGACCTTCATGATCCACCTACAGCAAGCTAAACATGCTCCAAGTTCCAACTTTTTTGTTTCTATTTTTCCTTTCATGAGATTATTGTTCTCCCACATGTTCACATGGCTTACTGAGTCACTTAATACATGTCTTTGCATAAATGCCACATTCTCTGTCAAACTTTCCCTACCCATTCTATCTAAAATAATATTGTTTCCCACAACATACTCTATATTCTTTTTTCCAAATTTCTTTTTCTTCACTTTCTTTATCAACACATGCAGCTACATATTTATTGATGTGTCTGGTTTCTGTTTGTCTTTCCTACTAATGCAAATTCCATTAGGTCAGAGACTTTTTGTTTATGTCTACATCCTTAGTACTCAGAGCATGCCCAGAGTTTGATGGTTTTTCAGTAAAGTGTTGCAAGAATGAATATTTAAATTCTGATCTCCAAAAAGATACTTAACCTTTCTGAGGCTCAAAGTTCTCATTTGTAAAATTGGTATAATGATGGCAAAATCTACTCCACTTAAGTTTAGTAAAGATCAAATAGTATAACAAACATTATTTTGAAAATTGCGAAGGACAATTGTTTCTCTGAGAAAATCTAAATCCAATGAAAGCAAATAATTACTAAGTTTACTTAGCCTCCTACATTTTCTTATATTTATATTCCAAAAAAATTATCTTCTCTGTTAATGTCAGGAAGTAAAAGAATGATTATGACTTAATTAATTATAGATCATAAATAAGTCCAGGACTGTTAATTCATATATATTCTCATGGAAGTAACATCATTCATGACAAAAAAGCAAATTAATAGTGTGACCTGAGACATCTGTATAAGACCTTAAATTATAAATAGAGTTAAAAACCTTTCAGTATAGTTTGTTAGAACAGAAAATGTTAATAGCACAGAGGTATTTTTTCATCAATATTTTAAGTAGCTCCATTATGTAACTACTATTCCTGAAAATTGTGGTAACTATGGTTCTCTATAAATAGGAGGGTTATGCCAAAAAGATACAAATAAAAAATAAAAAGTCAGTCTGCATCTATAACTGCTAAGTTTCATCATCGTTGTAAATTCAATCCTCATAAAATTATTCATTGTGTGAATCAATTCTTCTAATAAACAATGGACTACTTATTAATAAAACAGATGATAGGTATTCTGGCATAGAAACTGTAAAGTTGTTTCTCAAAACGTTTTAAATATCATATCTCAGAGAATAAATAAACACGATGATAGAGGTCTAACTGTTGTGGGGACAAAAGCTTCATTTACCTCTTATATGAGGTTGAAGTCAGCGGCTTAAGTGACCTAAACCCGATGCAATTTAACAGAGGACACATTTCCTAATTAGTAACTCTTCTTTATCTTATATTTAAATTCATATTTGTATCCAAAAATTAAAGTTGTTAAAATAAATCATATATTTATATTTATTCTCTTTGAAATGTAAGAATGAAGATAGTTTTTCCAAAGTTATAAAAAAATTATATCCAGAAATTCATTTACATTATTTACTTTTGTGTGAAATAATTTATAGTAAATACTTAGATATAACTTCACATTATATGTAGTACCTATAAAATCTACTACATTTTCCCCAGAACAATGAAATTTTTCATTGAATTGAAGTACATCAAATATTGGAACTGTAATAAAAATATGGACTATAATTATGTTTCTGGTATTACAATTATTTAGAATGAAAATTAACATAATAATAATATAAAAATATACCTTATCCATTTGAATACAGTAGTATAATAATCACTATATTTGAAGGTATACTACAAAATATGACTATATGTAGAATTTATTTTCAGAGAATTGATTCACACCCTCATCTATGATTTGCCCCGGAAGAATTACATAGAATGTTAACTTTTCAATAGAGGAAACTAAAACATAATATATAATTCCAAAAGACAATCACCAAATTTGTAATTATCCCTTTTCTTTCAGTAACATTGCAATGATGCAGCGAACGGGGAAAAATTAATTGAAGACCTGCTGAGAAGTCCTTTCATCAGTAATGTTCAAGTTTTTCACATTAGATCTTAGATTAAACATATCCTTGTTTTTAACACCTACAGCAATATTGCAATTTACTATAATTATATCTGTAAAGAAAAACTGCTAATAAGTATAAATGTGTAAATGTTAATATGCTTACAATTAAGCACAAAGATCAGGAAAAGAAAAGGACATCATAAGCAAATACTTCTGCTTCCTACTCGCAGTGCCAAAGAATTACAAATCTTGAAACTGATTTGCTTTTATAATTTATTATCTATTTCTTCTCACATGTCATTTCTCTGGTTTTCCTTATTCATGGATAAAGTCAGAAGGAAATCTTACACCTTTTAGTGACCACTTGTAAAGAGGCAAAACTGTGGTTGTTGTTCTGGATTGTAAGCATTTTTTTTTTTTTCTTTTTCTTGAGAGAGAGAGAGAGAGAGAGACAGAGAGAGAGACAGAGACAGAGGGAACTACAGGGGAGGGGCAGGAAGAGAGGGAAAAAGAATCTTAACGCAGGCTCCATGTCCAGCACAGAGCTCGACATGGGACTCAATCTCGTGACCATGAGATCATGACGTGAGCCAGAATCAAGAGTCAGGTACTGAGTGAGATACCCTGGAAGGTAAGAATTCTAATTCTTTCTATATAGGCTGAAAAATGGACTGCCTTAAACTTGTGAAAAGGATGACATTGTAAGGTAAAGTGGAAAATATATCTGTAAGAAAGACTGACTTCATTTTTGATGTTTGACTGCTGACAGCTTTTAAACCTTACACCATATATTTCCTCTTTTACCCCACAGTTGGGCAAGTCCCAGTACTCTCTCATTTGCCACCATTGTGAAGTTCAAACCATGTGCAGGAATGGTCACGCTGTCTAACTACCATAAGAACCCTAGGCCAGCCTCCTTTTCTTGCTCTCTCAAGTAATTTTCAGAAATGCTTAGGACCTCCCTGCTCTCCTTGGAAAACCTCATATGTGAATAATGAACCTTTTTGAGTTTGGTCACACAGTCAATGACCTAATCTACCAACATCTAGAGTATTCCTTACCAAACAACCTTGCCAAATATACAATACTTTTTTTTTGTTTTCAAAGAAAATGGTGAAAAGACATAGAACAATAATCAATATACTATTCCTGTTTGCTGAAGTATTTGATTAAAGCATCCTCATTTGATTTTAAGTTACCCAAATAAGGAAGCATGTAGCATGCAAGTAGTAAGGGCTCATTGTATAAATTGTAGTTGCTACTAATCAGGATGCAATGGTCCTTATGGAAAGCTAGCATAGCATTGAGCATGGGCTCAGAAGAAATTCAGACCTAGATTGCATTTTTACTGACTAGCTATGAAAGAGCACACAAATTACTGTTACTCTCTGATTTTCTTTACCTGCAAAATGGAATAATAACATGGAATTCTGGTGGCTGTTGAAAGAATTAATGACTTGATGCAAAACCTATAATAATTGTTACCATTTCTATATTTACTCAGTGGAAATCACTTATATGTATTTTTTGTCTCTGTTACTAGACTAAAAGCGTCTTGTGGACAATCATTATGCCTTTCTATCATTTTATTTCTGGCAAAAACCTTTTCCAGGAATATCTCAGGCAATTGGCAATGTGTGATGCCTTAATTTTTCATGTTGTTGACTTCAAGCCAAGCATACATTGGTCCACTCTTTTAACTGTATGGTATCACTGCTTGAAATATTCCAACAATTGTGAATCAACCTTGCCAGGAAATTTTATTTCTACTACATTTTCTCATATCTAGTTCTTTGCTGTACAATATGTAAAACAGCATTGATTATAATGATTTCTTCACCGTGTACCTAATCATTAGGAAGATTAAATAGTGGGTCTAATATTTTAGATACCAGTGGAATACCAACTGAAAAAACAGATGGTTATGATATTTTCTAAAATCCTATCAATCGGATTCAAACTAACATATTAAACATTAAAACTTACATTTTAAGCTACATTATTAGGCAATTTGTTTTATAAATGAGAAGTTTTAGGTGCAGTTCATAAATGTTGCTTAAATAATAGTATTTTTGGAATAGTGTTACTTAAACCCAATTTCTAAAAAGTAATTTAAATAATACTCCAAATAAAATTATTGTTGGAAAAAAAAATTTGGTTTCCTAAGATCTAGCCACCTTCCTTTTAATCCTTGTATTACACTCTGAGGTAATACCTGGTAAAACAGCTCCAAAAGAGTAGCATAATAAAAATTTGTTTAAATTCCAGAAATGTTTGGTGAGTGCCTATCCCATGCCATAGACTATGGATAAGGTGCAATCCTGGCCCTGATGGAACTCACAGGCACATATATAGTTGAATACAACTTAAGAAATGGATTAATAGAGCTGTGTAGTGTTCTAGTATATGAAAGCAAAGACTCAGGAAATTAATTCTGCCATTTGAAAGGAAAAGCCAAGAAAGTCATGATAAGGGGCTTATGTTTGAAATTAATTTTGAAAGATAAATAGAGGCTTGAGAACAAGAGCATTTTCAAAAAGAGAGTATGTACAATGTTTAACAATATAAGAAGGGATGATTTGCTTGGGGAGAATAACAAGTAGTGCATTATGCTAGAAGCATAAAAAAGTATCAGAGAGGAGAGGTGTGAGATGAGAATAGAAAAGTAGACCAGGTTCCAACCATGAAACACCTTGTATTCCAAGCCAGGAGGCTTGGAACTAAAACTATAGATTGAATTGAAACCATAGTATTGAGAAATTGTAAGAATAGGACAGATAAAATTCAATCCATATTTTAGGACATCCTCTAGTTATAGTATTGGGAATGGATCATGGCATGGTAAATTTGGAGTCAGAGAGTAATAAAGGTGATGCAGTAGTCTACAGAAAATATTATCTGGTTTAAGTAGCAGTAGGAGATGAAGAAACAGACATGAGAGATACTTAGGAACTGACATTAATAATATTTGGTGATAGAATATGGACAATAATATCTAGCCAAGAAGGGTAAAGATAAGTATTTAGTGAATAGCTTAAGCAAGAGGGTGGATATAATAGTCCTTAGGGATTTTACAACACATTATTTATGTTCTTTCTCCAAGAACATGGAAGTTGCCCTTTGTGGGAAAGTGTAGCCACATGACTTACTTTATCTAAAGAAATTCCAGAAGTAACATCTCTACTTTTCATGAGGAAACTTTAGAAGTCAGAGTGTGATGTTCCATATTCTTTCCCTTTAACATATACTGTTGATAGTTTCTGCCTCAACAGCCTACGTCCTTGAGTTAAAAGCTATGGTGAACAAAATCCCCAGCCAAGTCATGTAGACTTCTAAGTTTATGGAACAAATTCTTGTGTTTTTTTAAGGCACTGAGATTTTTTTGGTTGTTTTCTACTATACCATGGCCTTGATAATACTACAGTGATGGTGGAATAAAATTGAGTCAAGAATAGCTGGGTTTGCAAGTAAGAGCATGAGTTAGATAGAGACATGAGAGGTTAAATTTTAGCTGATAAAATGGCAGGTGCCAGATTTATAGAGCGGAGTTTTAAAAATGTAAGTGTGGAGAGAAGATATAGATGAGTATTAACCAAAGTCATGGAAACAGACTTAATTATGCAGGAAAAATAAACAAAGAGTAGCAGAGAAAGCTTCCAAGGACAGAACCCTGAAATACACCAACACTAACTGTGAATTTGACTTTACCATGAAGGAAATGGTTTGTCATCAGAGGGTTAAAATAGATAAATGACATGGAAAGAGCTGTGTTTTTGAAAAGACACTCTGCATTTGGGGTAATTAAGGATAAGGATAATCTGGTCACTAACAAATGTCTTCATTCTTTGGTTTATTCACTAAATATTTATCCAAAAATCACATCTTAAAAACACATGTTGTTCCTAACACATCCTCCTTTGGCTATCCTAAAGTTATGTCATAGGCAATGGTCAGGGTTTGGGATTGTACTTCATACCATATATAGCTTCATGGCTCATGAAGGAATCCAGAGGACATATACCTTATTGAGGAGAAAATATTTCTAAAAACTGCACATCCTTGAAACCTGGCACATATATTTTACAGGATACTTTAGAATATACCATCTTGCCAAACAATTCATATATTCTCAGCAATCATATAGCATTAAACACTGTAAAGTATATAAAAGACTATAATCTACATTGCTGACCTCATTGTTTTTTTTTCTTTTTTTTTTTCTCAATTTTTTTTTTTTCTTCAACGTTTTTTTATTTATTTTTGGGACAGACAGAGAGAGACAGAGCATGAACGGGGGAGGGGCAGAGAGAGAGGGAGACACAGAATCGGACACAGGCTCCAGGCTCCGAGCCATCAGCCCAGAGCCTGACGCGGGGCTCGAACTCACGGACCGCGAGATCGTGACCTGGCTGAAGTCGGACGCTTAACCGACTGCGCCACCCAGGCGCCCCGCTGACCTCATTGTTAAGAATCAAGGGAGAGATTGGGACAAAATATCTGTAAAGATCTCTCTTTAGAAAACAAATACCTCACACAATATGGGTAAATAATGGCCTAATGGGCACATGGTGTTAACTCTTGAGTATCACACTTATTTCTGGAGTATGCTCCTCTTTAATTAAATTTCAATTCAATTTTCATTTTTTCTGTTGCCATTCCATTTTCATTTTTTCTATTTCATATGTAACGTGCTCAACTCCCAACAAAATTTTGATTTGGGTCAACTTTCCCCTCATCCACAGTTCAAATAATTATCTAGTTCTTACTCTTTTATTAAATTATTCAAGATACTGAATTCTAATAGACATTTCTTAGATTTGCAATATTTTACCAGTTAACACTGAATAATACTAGCAATAGCAAAATATCATATTATATATTACTGACATAATACAGTAAACTATTTGAACCTTGGTCAAGAAATACTTCTCATAGTCAAATCATCCAATTAATAAGAAGATTAGGCATATATCTTGAAAGTCAAAAATAATGCTGTATCTATAGACTGATCACAGTCTGCTGACTCATATAGGAGTTGGAGGAAATAGACCATCTGTTATTTGGATGTATACACACAACAGGCAAGAAGAAGAAAGGCAAGATAATATCTCATAAGTGACAAAGGAAGGATTTTAACGCTACAGAAAGTTGGTTCTTTAAAATAAACGGGTGGCTGCAGAATGCTCCAGATAGACTGTTGACCTTGCCAGAGTACATACAGAAGAGAAAAAGAAAGAAAAAACAAAAACAAAACAAAAGAAACACAAAGTAAATAAAGTGATCTCACGCTGAATAAAACAGGAAATCCTCTTATTTGAAATTGCCCTGTAGTCCCTATTTGAGTGCAGCAAAAGGAATGTTTCTATTTCATACTTTATTTTTCCTTCCCAATTTATAACAATCTAATTCCATTTTAAATTAATGCACCTACAGTAATATATTTCCTGCTATACCCCAGTCAGCTGCATGACTGTCCGCTCTATATTATGAACAGGTTAGAAGTCTGTAACACGAGGGGCACCTGGGTGGCTCAGCCGGTTAAGCGGCTGACTTCGGCTCAGGTCATGATCTCGGGGGTCCGTGAGTTCAAGCCCCGCGTCTGGCTCTGTGCTTACAGCTCAGAGCCTGGAGCCTGTTTCAGATTCTGTGTCTCCCTCTCTCTGACCCTCCCCTGTTCATGCTCTGTCTCTCCCTGTCTTAAAAATAAATAAAACGGTAAAAAAATTTAGAAGTCTGTAACAGGAAACAGCATATTTATGCTAGTTTATTCTGCTACATAATGAAGTTTTTAGAATAGCCAGCAAACCGTAGCCGTTTTCCCTTCATTAAGACCCTATGATTATCATTAATTGTATCCTAATTTGATGCTGGCATTTGCCCTACATATGCCTTAGAACCAGAATGTAAAACAGAGGAATTGTGAAAAACAGAAAGGCACAAACTGAAAATCATTTCAACACAGTGAGTCTGAACATGTATCAATGTAAAATGCTATGTATAGCAACTACTCTTTTCAGTTAAATCTTAAAAATTATTTTTAAGGCCTTACAGCTCTATTTTTGCAAGTAGTGTGGCTATTTTTTATCTAAGCTGCATTTTCCGGTAAGTACTAACAATAGACAAACTGAGTATATGGGAAGTATCTCCATGTCATCAGGCAACACCATTTTGATTGCCACCCAAGAAGAACACTATCCTGAACTAAATGCAGATACTTCAGCAGAAGCTACTATCACATCCTCAAGTAAGTATACTCTTTTATTGAACCTCCTGGAAATCCTTAAATGCAGATCGGTTTTAAATACGATGATAAATTGAATTTTCTAAGAACTTTTCTGAAATATAAGATAAAAAACAATACAGCCATTAGAGTTTGGTAATTAGCAATTAACATGTTTATTTCCAAAAACTGGGGAATTCAGATTTAAAACAGCACAACGTTCTAATGATAAAAACCTATAAAAATTAAAGATCCGCTCTATCAAATTTTCAATTATTTATAGAAATGTTCAACTTTATTTGAGCCAGCTCTAAACTTTGAAGTTCCATGTAGACATACATTTTAAAATAGTCCTGCTCATTTTTATCCTGCAAAGATTTATATTTTAACTTTTACCTTAAAACTATAAGAAAAACACAGGGGCATCTGGGTGGCTCAGTTGGTTAAGTGTCTGACTTTGGCTCAGGTCATGATCTCACAGTTTGTGGGTTTGAGCCCTGCCTCAGGCTCTGTGCTGACAGCTCAGAGCCTAGAGCCTGCTTCAGATTCTGTCTCCCTCTCTCTCTGCCCCTCCCCCACTTGCACCCTGTTTCTGTCTCTCTCAAAAATAAACATAAAAAAATAAATAAAATTAAAGTGCAAGAAAAACAGTACTTTTTTCATGTTTCAATTTATTACATTGACATCTTTGTTTCTTTTGGTATTTTCCAATCTGTGGGACTTCCTAACACTAAATCAAACATGCATAGGTATATATTAAGAGCTTGCAATCACCCAAACAGCTCTTGAATTTTTATCTCTTCTATAAACCTTAAAGAAAATCCTTCAGCAAATGCTTTTGACAGTTTCCTAAAGAGGATATGTTTCTCTTTAGGCATGGTCATCAGTTCTAGAATTACTGGTTTAAATCTCTATTTCTAGTAGACTGCAATCTCCAAGAGGACAGAGACAGTATCTCTATTATTCACGGATATGTCCACAACACCTATATTATACCTATAACATAGTAAAGACACAACAAGTTAAGTTGTAAGTATAACTCATCTGCATAGTTTACCAAATGTGGAAATGACAGTAAATTGAGGATTTTATGCCTTTGTGAACTGTATTGTCAAAGCTTAGTATTATTACATTAGATCACTAATGTAAACAAGAATGTAATCTAGTCATCCAAATATTTCTTCTTGCCAATGACTGACTGAGATTGTATTCTTGTAAAAGACTGTAAAGTGGGGCGCCTGGGTGGCTCAGTCGGTTAAGCGGCCGACTTCGGCTCAGGTCATGATCTCACGGCCCGTGGGTTCGAGCCCCACGTCGGGCTCTGTGCTCAGAGCCTGGAGCCTGTTTCGGATTCTGTGTCTCCCTCTCTCTGACCCTCCCCCGTTCATGCTCTGTCTCTCTCTGTCTCAAAAATAAATAAACGTTAAAAAAATTTTTAAAAAAGACTGTAAAGTGATGAACCTAATGAGGGCTGAGAAAAATAGTGCACAGGGAAGAATACACCTCTTTGGATCTTACTATTCTCTGTCTCCTGTTAGGTTTCCTCCTTCAATGTTTGCATTCTCAGCAGTTTATTTCTTTTAGAAGTCTTGATTGTGGTGATCAACTATTATTTATGCTTACTGCAGTTGTTCATCGAGATGTATATGAGTACAATAATTATTCTGCACTACCTTTTAAACCTTAACCATGTAATCCAGTTTCAAGTCTGGAAAGCAAGAAATAAATGAGCATAACTGTAGTTTGTAAATAGCTTATGACATACTTGTTTAGCAGATCCTTTTAAATTTATTTTAAACTGAAGTACTATGCATTCATAATTACTTAATGAATTCCAATCATATTGGAAAATCATAGTGATGGTCATACACTGAAATAGATATTGTCTGTAGTGAGTTAGTTTACCCATAAATGCACATGTATATACTCTAGTTAATATTTCTTCACAACCTAGTGTTTATTAAAAATCAACAAAATAGCAGGTGGTATTTTACCCTTGTTGTCCCTGATGTAATAATTTACTTAATTAATTTAATTTATATATTACATATGTTTCAAGGGATTATAATGTATAAAAAGGTATTAAAAGAAGTTAGTCTTGGGAAAACATAACATGTACATCATTTGGCTTGACGTAACAAGATGTTTTTGATATATTAAGGGGTCCTAGTAATATAGATTGACAAAGTGTCAGTGTCGGATAAATCTATTAACTTATTAGTTAAAAGCATCCTGCTGATATACATTGTTTCTATTACTCATAGGTATAAAAACTAGTGCCTATAGAAAGTAAACAACCAAGTAAATAAACAAATAAAATAAGATCTATAACTATGTGATCAGATTCAACAACAGAGTGAATGCACATACTTAACCCTTTTGCTGATATTGCTTATCATTTGCTTGGTGTTCGATGTTCCTAGCAAGTTATATGTCTTGTTACATTTAAGGTGAAAGGGTTTGGGAGAATAAGAAAGATGAATAGTTGCAGACAGATTTGAACCCAAAGCCCAAACTGCTAACCATTTTAGCACCTACTACAAATAGATGCTAGGTCTAAAAATGTATTTGATTAAATGACTGTTTCATTAAGTACACAAAGTCACTGCATAACTGTGGGTATTTATGTCATTACATTTTTAAAAGTGCTTTGATTTATTTTTATATATAAGCTCTAAATATCCACATTCCATTTACTACCTACAGGCCACCAGTTATATCTCCAGCTACCTGTAACCTCTATCCACTGTTATCTCTGGGAAGGGAAAGCCCAAAATCCATTGCTGTATGGTACGTTTGAAAGAAAGGTGATATCTTATTTGAGAAAATTACTGATATTTGCTTTTATATTGCTTTTTAAGATTTTTACTCTAGTTATACAGAATATTTATATTAAGATGACCAGATTGTAGAAGTACAAGGGCTCTAAATATCTTAGAACATGCCTATACAACTAAAGGGGATAATCTTATAAAATAACATCACTGGTCTCTAAGCCCTAAGAGATGTTATGCAAAAAAGGTATAATCAAAAGCAATGACAAATAGCTACATAAAGCCAAGTCTTGCATAAAAATAGGCATCATCCATCATTACAATGAGCTACTGAACACCTACTGAGTTCCTGATAAGCAGTGCTATAACAATTAAGAACCTAACTTCCTCTAGGGCTCCCTTACATAGAAGCTAATTGTTAAATGCTGGTTTATTGGGGGAATGGAGAAATTTAATTTATGAATGTATACTGAAACTACTATGCGGCCTGCAGTGTACTAAAGAAACAAAGACAAAAAATCAGTTTATAATCCATAATCAAAATTACTCATGGTCTAAAATACACATGTGATCTCTTTTACACACTTCCAGGAACTGCTTCAAACTTCTTTACAAGTATATAGTCTTACTTCAGAGACATGCCTTAAATGATGTGCTCTCTGTGGAATCTGTTTCTAACCCTAACCCTAACTCTAACCCTAACCCTAACCCTAACTCAGGATTCCCCAAAGAAGAAATAAGTTGCCCCTCAAAAATGGGTATGTTGTGGGAGTCTATACATATTTAAGAAACATCCAAGTTTCCTAGAAAATATAGGGGTTGAGGGGAAATTAAAGGTCATTGGGTTGAATCTTCCAGAATTATTTGGCTAAAAAAAATAAAAAAAAAAAAAGGTGTCTCACAAATTTATAAATTTAACCAATTAATGGTAGCCTATAAAAGTCTAGGTCTTCAAATTTCCTTTCAGATCTCCTTTTACCAAAATATAACCTTCAATTTTTTACCAAGAATTTTACTGTTGTTGGCTGTTGATTTGATTTATTTGTTAGTTGACTGTTGTTGAACATAAGATCAAGAAAATCATAAGCCTAAGATGGCATTGTGAGGTTGGCAATTAACCAAACATGAACAGGTTTTAGAAACAGCTCTTCGGGGTGCCTGGGTGGCTCATTCGGTTGGGCATCCCTTCGGCTCAGGTCATGATCTCGCAATCAGTGAGTTCAAGCCCCACATCAGGCTTTGCGCTGACAGCTCAGAGCCTGGAGCCTACTCCAGATTCTGTCTCCCTCTCTCTGTACCCCTCCCCCACTCACAGTCTGTCTCTCTCTCTCTCAAAAATAAAATAAAAACATATAAAAAAAAACCCAGCTCTTCAGCCCTGGAGAGATCTTTCCCAACAATATAGTTAGCAAGTATTTTCAAAATTCTTTGAACCCATTAATGATCCCTGAACAGTTACTTCTCAATGACCATATGATGAAATCTTGTAGAGAGGGCTATAAAGAATAAAAAGTAAAGAATGAATAGGAATATAGTTTTTATAGGACAGACTTTTAATTGAAGTTATCTTAATTTGTTTCCTCATGTTTCTGACAATGATGTAAAATCAATCTACTAGGGGGTGACGGGGTGGTTCAGTCAGTTTAGTGTCTGACTCTTGATTTCAGCCCAGGTCATGATTTCAGGGTTCATAAGATGGAGCCCTGCCTCAGGCTCTGTGCTGACAAAGGGGAACCTGCTTGGAAATTTCTCTCCCTCTACTTTTGCCCCTCCACACCCTCCTTCTCTTTCTCTAAAAATAAATAAACACTAAAAAATATATAAAACAAAATCAATCTACTAAATTTGCTACAATGAAATATCAGTAAGAGTTCTATCTTTGCTGCATTGCTCTTCTCACAATTATTATGGGGTAAGCATTTCTGTTTCATTGTTCTGTCACTTTGATCCAAGAGCAGCACAAGTGTGGATGATTTGGCTGGGTAGTTACTATATATGCTAATAGGACTTACACTTTCATAGTTATTCTCCAGATTACTATAGATCTTATTAACTGCTCTGACAACATTTCTAAAAAGCATGGTTTAAAACTAAAATTTCCTCTATGCCTAAAAAAAAGTCATTATGAAGAAGCATTCTTTATGTAATATTCAACCATGAAGAGAGAGAGAAAAAATCTTTTGGCTTATCTCTTCATTTATTTAAAAAAAGAAAAATATCAGCGTTTGTAAATGACACAGATTTAATTTCATGGAAAACAGAGAAAAATAGGATTGACTTAATTCGGATTGTCTATTTCCTAATGAGAAACTATAATGAAGGTAACCATGAGCAGTTCTAAAAGATTAGATAAAACTCATTAATCTAGATGCATACAAATTTAAACCTCAAAGAAGCAAATTCTTAGTGTAAGTCTTACTAGGGAATTGGTAATACCATCTCCATCATCGAGATTACAAAACATAGAAGCAATGGTTACATCAGTAAAGCAGGGGGAGCTTGGGAAGATGGCAGAGTAGGAGGACCCTGAGCTCACCCTGCCCCACGTTTTTAGTTAGGTACCTTCCACATCCAAGTTGGTAAACAGGAGAGTGATTTGAAGATTGGTAGGACAAACTCCACAACTAAATATAGAGAAGCTGCATCTGAAAAGCTAGGAAGGGAAGAAATGCAGAAGGAGGCTGCCAGCAAGAAAGAGGGAACTGTGTGCACAGAAAGAGCAGAGAAACAGGCCATGGCACCAGGGAGCTCATATGGGGAAGGCTAATCCACATAACATTTGGCTTTAAAAACCAAAGAGGCTGAATTCCAGGACTTTGCATAACCAATGGGACTTGGAACCTGGAACTTTGAAAATCAGCTGACTCAGCACTGGGCAACCTTGGGGGGTGAGCAATAGCTGAGTCTCTGCCCTTAAAGAGACAGTAGCCTGCATAGAGACAAAACATAAAAACGACCGTTTACACAATGCCAGAGGCAAATGTGAGACAGATCTGTTCAAACTGATTTTGGAGCATCTTAGAGAACTACAAAAATTAGGGAGCTGGCATGTGCCACTTTCCTCCCCAGTCCCTCAGCATAAATACAAACACCTGTGGGAGGCAGCACTGCACAGGTGTTACCTGACCTGCTAGCAGTGCACAATGCCCACAAGTTCTCCTGGGGACTCACCTACTCCCAGCAGGCTGGCCATGGGCTCAGGGAAAATATTGTTAAAGCTGCATGAGCACCCCGTCCAAATACCAGGTCACAGCTGCTACCACACTCCTTGAACATCCCCTCCACCGGGCTCAGTTTTGTGTTCCCAGCCAACGTCAACACACTGTACCCAGCCAGGTGCCCCTGGGTGCCACTGCACACCCCCAGGCATCCGGTACCCAGCTGGATGCCTATAGGTGCTTTTGCATGCTATGCTCAGTTGCATGCCCCCAGCCAACCTTGTATGCAGTGCCCAGACTCATGCCCTCAGCCACCACAGTGCTTCAGGGATTCCTGCATAGTACTAGTGGTCTAGCACAAATTTTGCTAACACCACCACCCCACCCCCAAGTTCCCCAGCAAGCATGCCCCCTCACAGCTGTCCTGCCTGAGTCCTACTAACACCACAGAGAGCAAGCACACCACACTGACAAGCAGAGTCAGTGAAAAAAACGTCATTAAAAGAAAGAGATACAGACACAACACCAGATCATAAGCAACACACATAGAAAACTCTCCTGAAGTGTCAGGTTCTTATGAACAGAAGACACTGCCCTGCAGGGCACTCCAGAACCTCTTCTTCATAAAGTCACTGCTTTCAAAAGCAGAAGACACAACAGAATTTCTTAACATAGAGAAACAGATATAGTTAGACAAAATGAAGATACAGAGAAATTTATCCCACATGAAAGAATAAGACAAGGCCACAGCCAGAGATCTAAGTGAAACAGATATAAGTAATAGGCATGATAGAAAATTTAAAACAGTGATCATAAGGATACTCACTGGATTTGAGAAGTGGAAAACATGAGTGAGACCCTTAACACAGAGATAAGGTATAACATAGGAGAGATAAAGGGCTCAATAAACTAAATGAGAAACACAGTTGATGGAATGAACAGCAGGCTGGAAAAAGCAGAGGAATGAGTTAATGACCTACAAGGCAGAGTAATATAATCAGCTAAACAAAAGAGAGGGAAAAGAATTATGCAAAATGAGAATAGACTTGGGGAACTCAGTAACTCCATCAAATGTAATAACATTTGTATTATAGGAGTCCTAGAAGAAGAAAGTAGAAAGAGTAATGAGGAGAGGAGAAAAGAATGCGTTCAAACTTTAATATAGATAGATATATACAAAAGAGGTTATACACAAACCTTATGGTAACCATTTATCAAAACCCACTCATATATATGTAAAAAATAAAAACAAAGAAATCCAAATATATCACTAAAGAAGGTCAGCAAAACATGAAAGAAAGACAAGAAAAGATGACAAAAAATCTTTGGAAACAAAAACAAAATAAGTAATAAAATGAAAATAAATATGTATTTATCAGTAATTACTTTGAATGTAAATGGACTAAATGCTCTAATCAAAAGACATGGGGTGTCAGAATGGATAAAAAACAAGATCCATCTATATGTGGCCTATAAGAGGCTTTATTTATTTATTTTAAATGTTTATTTATTTTGAAAGAGAGATGGTGAGTGGGGGAGGGCTGAGAGAGAGAGAGAGGGAGAGACAGACAGAGAGAGAGAGAGAAAGAGAATCCCAAGCAGGCTCCGTGCTGTCAATACAGAGTCTAACGTATGAGATCATGACCTGAGCCAGAATTAAAAGTTGGACACTGAAACCAACTGAGCCACCCAGGTGCCCCTACAAGACATTCAATTTAGACCTAAAGACCCTTGCAGATTGAAAGTGAGATGATGGTGAAAGATTTATCATGCAAATGGATGTCAAAAGAAAGCTGGAGTACTTATATTGGAGAAAATGAACTGCTTGGAATTCTCTTTTTCTGCCCTTCACTCTTTCATGTTCTCTCTCTCTCTCTCTCTCTCTCTCTCTCTCAAAATAAATAAATAACTTAAAAAAAAGACACCACAAAAAAGAGAACTACAGGCCAATATTCCTGACGAACATATATGCAAAAATTTTAATAAAATACTAGCAAACCAAATTCAATAATATATTTAAAAAATCATTTACCATGATCCAGTGGGATTTATTCCTTAGTTGCAAGTATGGCTCAAAATTTGCAACCAATCAACGTGATGTATCACATCAATTAGAGAAAGGACAAGACCATATGATCGTTCCAGTAGACACAGAAAAAGCGTTTGACAAAGTACAACATGCATACATAATAAAAACCCTCAACCAAGTAAGATTAGAGAGAACATACTTCAACATAATGTAGGCCATTTATGAAAAACACACAACTAACATCATCCTTAAAGGGAGAAAACTGAGCTTTCCCCTTAAGCTCAGGAACAAGACAAAGATGTTCATTGTCATGACTATTATCCAACAGAGTACTGGAAGTCCTAGCCACAGGATGACAAAAAGAAATAAAAGATATAAAAATTGGTAAGGAAGAAGTAAAACTTTCACTATTTGCAAATGACATGATACTCTATAGAAAACCTGAAAGACTCCACCAAATAACTGCTAGAATTGATAAACTAATTCAATAAAGTCGAAGGATACAAAATCAATATAAGAAATCTGTTGCATTTCTATATACCAATAATGAAGCAGCAGAAATGTAAAAAAAGAAAGTAATCTCATTTACAACTTCACCCAAAATAATAAGACTTCTAGGAATATTTTAACCAAAAAGGTGAAAAACCTGCACTCTGAAAAAATAAACACTGATGGAAGAAACTGAAGGGGACACAAAGAAAAGAAAACACATTCCGTGCTCATGAATTGGAAGAGGAAATATTGTTAAAATGTCTATATCATCCAAAGCAATCTGAACATTTAATGTAATCCCTATCAAAATACAAACAGCATTTTTCACTACAACAAACAATCCTAAAAAATGTGTATGGAACCACAAAAAAAAAAAAAAAAAAAAAAAAGAATAGCCAAAACAATCTTAAAAAAAGCAAAGCAAAGCTGGAAGCATCACAATTTCAGATTTCAAGTTATATGTCAAAGCAGTAGCCATCAAAACAGTATGGCGCTGGCACAAAATAGACACATAGATCAATGGAACAGAATAGAAAAGCCAGAAATAAACCCACCATTACATGAACAGACATTTCTGCAGAGAAGATATCCAGATGGCCAACAGACACATGAAAAGATGCTCAACATTACTCATCATCAGGGAAATGCAAATAAAAACTACAATGAGATATCACCTCATACTTGTCAGAATGGTTAAAAGTCAACAACATAAGAAACAGCAGGTGTTGGTGAAGATGTGGAGAAAAAGGAACACTCACTTATGCGCTGTTGGTGAGAATGCAAACTAGTGTAGCCACTGTGGAAAACAGTATGGAGTTTCCTTAAAAAGTTAAAAATAGAACTAACTTTCCATCCAGCAAATGCACTACTGGGTATTTATACACAGAGTACCAAAAACATTAATTTAAAGGGATACATGGAGGGGTGCCTGGGTGGCTCAGTTGGTTAAGCATCCGACTTCAGCTCAGGTCACAGTTTCATGGTTCATGGGTTCAAGCCCTGTGTCGGGCTCTGTGCTGACAGCTCAGAGCCTAGAACCTGCTTCAGATTCTGTGTCTACCTCTCTACCCCTCACCTGCTTGAGCTCTATCTCTCTCTCTCAAAAATAAATAAATATTTAAAAAAAATTTAAAGGGAGACATTCACTCCAATGTTTATGGCAGCATTATTTATAATAGCCAAGATATGGAAGCAGCCCAAGTGTCTATCCAGTGATGAATGGATAAAGAGGTGATATATATATATATACACACACACACACTCACATATATATATATATATATATATATATATATATATATAAATAATATATATGATATTATATATATAAAATAATATATATTATGTATATAATGGATATGTATATGATGTATGTATATAATGGAATATATATATATATATATACACATATATATACATATATATATATATAATGGAATATGATTCATCCTTAAATAACAATGAAATCTTGCAATTGCAATGACATAGATAGAGTTAGTATAATGTTAAGTGAAATAAGCGAGTCAGAGAAAGAAAAATACCATATAATCTCACTCATGTGGAATTTAGGAAACAAAACAAATGAATAACTGAAAAAAAAGACACACAACACAAGAAATAGAGTTCATTGTAGAGAACAACTTGATGGCTATCAGAGTGAAGGTGGGCACGGAGATGGGTTAAATAAGTGATGGGAATTAAGGAGAGTATTTGTCTTGATGAGTACTGGATCATACTCATGGAGTATGGAATTGTTGAAACACTATATTGTACACCTGAAGCTAATATAACACTCTCTGGTAACTAACTGGAATTAAAATAAAAGTTAAAAAAATAAGAAAAACTCAGTGTAGCATGAAATTTTTATTATTTTTACTTTTGAGAAGGAATTCCATGTATATTTAAAAAAGACATAGAAATCTATAGTTCACATTACCATACCATGATTTTGGACACTATTTTCTGGTGTGAAACAGAACAAGCCAAATTTTCAGGACTGTTTAAAGATGTTTAATCATACCCTCAAGGCCATGTTTATAATATTGCATTTTTTTAATTAAGAGAAATACCTGCTAATTTTTGAAATTAGAAAAAGAGAAAAGGAATTCAACTTTAAATTTTTTAAATGCTTATTATAGACAATTCTTAGCTGCCTAATTTCCTATGCTTTGGCCTGTCAATATTACCTTGTGGGAAGCAATTCCCATTTTGTTAAACTTTCCTTGAAAATATGATGCTAAAAGTTGGCATAATATTCCATTAAAAGGGCTACCATTAATTAAATTAGCAGATGTTTGCTAATTATTTGAAGGATATCATATATTCTTTCAATATTAAATATGTGAATCGATGATCACTTCCCTTAGTTTCCAAGTAGGAAGTTAGTGTCTTGATAGGTATTACTATTGATGGCTTCCCCTAAGTATTGAAGGAATGATTAAATGGTACATATACTGATTCCTAGTCATTACTGACAAATTTTTAATAAGAAATCAACACCCCCAAAATGTCTGTCATGAGAAAACATGTATGAAACTTGTAAAATGTACTAAGATCTGGGCTTCATATAAAGCAGGTAAGCATAAAGGGCATACACATGATGTTCTCAGCTGATAAAAGGGGGAGGGAGTAGAAATTATAGTTACATATGCACTTTTTTTTTTTTTTATTGAGTCTCTAGAATGGCCAGGCCTATCTGCAGGACACTTCACATACATTTTCTCAAACCATTATCTGAATTCTGCATACTCAAAGATCTGGTCCCTTACTTTGGAATGTTTTCAATCCCAGTGTCTGGCCTGTTTTAGAAATGGAGGGAGAACATAAGTATTTCTTATCACTTTCTTAGGAATGAGATTCTTGTCTTTATTTTTATTTTTATTTCTTTAATTCAAGTTAGTTAACATTTTGTGTAGTATTGGTTTCAGGAGTAGAACTTAGTGATTCATCTCTCACATATAACAGTGCACATCCCAACAAGTGCCCTCCTTAATGCCCGTCACCCATTTAGCCCATCCCCCCACCCACAACCCTTCCCACATCCCCGTTTGTTCTCTATAGTTAAGCCTCTTAGGGTTTGCCGCCTTCTCTGTTTTTACCCTATTTTTCCTTCCCTTCCCCTACATTCATCTGTTTTGTTTCTTAAATTCTATATATGAGTAAAATCAAATGATATTTGTCTTTTTCTGACTGACTTATTCCATCCACATTGTTGTAAAAGGCAAGATTTAATTCTTTTTGACATCTTTATCCATTCATTAGTTGATGATCACTTGGGCTTATAGTATAATTTGGCCATAGTTGATAGCACTGCTATAAATATTGGAATGCATGTGCACCTTCAAATCAGCATTCTTGTTTCCTTTGGATAGATAACTGCTAGTGGAATTGCTGGGCTGTGGGATGGTTCTGTTTTTAATTTTTTGAAGAACCTCCATACAGTTTTCCAGAGTGGCTGCACCAGTTTGCATTCCCATCAACAGTGAAAAAAATTTCCCCTTTCTCTGCATCCTTGCCAACATCTGTTGTTGCCTGAGTTGTTAATTTAAGCCATTCTGACAGGTGTGAGGTGATATCACATTGTGGTTTTGATTGTATTTCCTTGATAATGAGTTATGTTGAGCATCTTTTCATGTGTCTGTTAGCTATCTGGATGTCTTCTTTGGAAAAGTGTCTATTCATGTCTCTGCCCATTTCTTTACTGGGTTATTTGTTTTTTGTTTGAAAAGTTCTTCATAGATTTTGGATACAACCCTTTATCTGATATGTCATTTGCAAATACCTTCTCCCATTCTGTCGGTTGCCTTTTAGTTTGCTGATTGTTTCCTTCACTGTGCAGAAGCTTTTTATTTTGATGAGGTCCCAGTAGTTCCTTTTTGCTTTTGTTTCCCTTGCCTCTGAAGACATGTCTAGTAAGAAATTTCTGAGGCCTAAGTCAAAGAGGTTGATCCCTGTTTTCTCCTGTAGGATTTTGATAGTTTCCTGTCTCACATTTAGATCTTTCATTCATTTTAAATTTATTATTTTGTATGGTGTAAGGAAGTGGTCCAGTTTCATTCTTCTTCATATTGCCATCCAGTTGTCCCAATACCATTTGTTGAAAAGACTGTCTTTTTCCATTGGGTATTCTTTCCTGATTTGTTGAAATTTGGTTGGCCATACATTTGTGGGTCTGTTTCTGTGTTCTCTATTCTGTTCCATTGATCTATGTATCTGTTTTTGTGCCAGTACCATACTGTCTTGATGATTATAGCTTTGTAACACAGCCTGAAGTCCAGAATTGTGATGCCTCCAGTTTTGGTTTTTTTTCAACATTACATGGCTATCCTGGGTCTTTTTTCGTTCCATAAAAATTTAAAAATTGTTCTAGCTCTGTGACGAATGCTGCATTATTTTGATTGGGATTTCATTGAATGTGTAGATTGCTTTGGATGGTATAGAGATTTTAACAGTATTTGTTCTTCCGACCCATGGTTATGGAATATTTTTCCGTTTCTTTGTGTCTTCTTCAATTTCTTTCATGAGATTTCTTTAGTTTTCAGCATACAGATCTTTTATCTCTTTGGTTAGGTTTATTCCTAGTTATCTTATGGTTTTTGGTGCACTTGTGAATGGGATCAATTCCCTAATTTCTCTTTCTGCTGCTTCACTACTTATGTATATAAATGCAACTGATTCTGTTACATTGATTTTATATCTTGCAACTTCGCTGAATTCCTATATCAGTTCTAGCAGTTATTTGGTGGAGTCGTTCAGGTTTTTCACGTAGAGTATCATGTCATCTGTGAAGAGTGAAAGTTTGAATTCTTCCTTGCCTGATTTGGTTGCCTTTTATTTCATTTTGTGTCTGATTACTGAGTCTAGGGCTTGCAGTGCTATGTTGAACAGCAGTGGTGAGAATGGACATCCTTATCATGTTCTTCACCTAAGGGGGAAAGTTTTCAGTTTTTCTCCATTGAGGATGTTATTAGCTATAGGTCTTTCTTATATACCCTTTATGATGTTGAGGTATGTTCCTTATATCTCTACTTTCTTGAGGGTTTTTATTTAGAAAGGGTTCTGTATTTTGTCAAATGCTTTTTCTGCACATACTGAGAGGATCATATTTTTCTTATCCTTTCTTTTATTAATGTGGTGTATCACATTGATTAATTTGCAAGCATTAAACCAGCCCTGTAGCCCAGAAATAAATCCCACTTGATCTTGGTGAATAAATCTTTTAATGTACTGTTGAATTCAGTTTGCTCATATCCTTTTTAGAATTTTTGTGTCCAGGTTCATCAGGGATATTGGCCTATAATTCTTCTTTTTGTTGGGTCTTTGTTTGTTTTTGGATTCAAGGTAATGCTGACTTCATAGGCTAAGTTTGGAAGATTTCTTTCCATTTCTATTTTTTGGAACAGTTTGAAAAGATTATTCTTTAAATGTCTTTAAATTAAGGTAGAATTCCCCTGGGAAACCATCTGGACCAGGACTCTCGTTTGTTGGGAGATTTTTGATAACTGATTTAATTTCTTTGCTGGCTTGGGTATATACAAATTTTCTCTTTCTTACTGTATCATTTTTGGTAGTGTATGTTTCTAGGATTTGTCCATTTCTTCCAGATGGCCCAATTTGTTGGCATATAATTTTTTATAGTATTCTCTTATAATTAGTTGTACTTCTGTGGGGTTAGTTTTGATCTCTCCTGTTTCATTTGTGATTTTTTTCTATTTGGGTCCTTTCTCTTTTATTTTTGATAAGTCTGGCTAAGGTTTATCAGTTTTGTTTATTCTTTCAAAGAACTAGCTCTTAGTTTCATTGATCTGTTTGACTGCTTTTATTTGTTTCTATATCATTTATTTTTTCTCTACTCTTTATGATTTCCCTTCTTTTGCTGGCTTTTGGCTTTAGGCTTTATTTTCGGCTCTTTTTCTAGTTCCTTTAGGTTTAAAGTTAGATTCTGTATGTGGGATCTTTCTTGCTTTTTGAGGTAGGCCTGAATTGCAATGTATGTTCTTCTTAGGACTGCCTTTGCTACATCCTAAGGGGTTTCGATGTTGTGTTTTCCTTTTCATTGGCTTCCATGTATTTTTTCCCCCTTTCTTCTTTAATTTACTGGTTGACCCATTCATTATTTTGTAGGATGTTCTTTAACTTCCATTATTTGGAGGCTTTCCAAATACTGTTTCCAAATATTGTTCTTGTAATTTCATGTTTCATAGCATTGTGATCTGAAAATATGCATGATATGATCTCAATCTTTTTGTATCTATTGAGGACTGATTTATGATTCCATGTGTGATTTATTCTGGAGAATGTTCCATGTGCACTTGAGAAAAAATGTGTATTCTGCTGCTTTAGGATGAAATTTTCTGAATATATATGTGCAGTCCATCCATTCCAGTGTGTCATTCAAAGCCATTGTTTCTATGTTGATTATCTGCTTAGATGATCTGTCCATTTTTGTAAGTGGGGTATTTTTTTTTTTTTTTTTTTTTTTTTTTTTTTTATTTATTTTTGGGACAGAGAGAGACAGAGCATGAACGGGGGAGGGGCAGAGAGAGAGGGAGACACAGAGTCGGAAACAGGCTCCAGGCTCCGAGCCATCAGCCCAGAGCCTGACGCGGGGCTCGAACTCACGGACCGCGAGATCGTGACCTGGCTGAAGTCGGACGCTTAACCGACTGCGCCACCCAGGCGCCCCTGTAAGTGGGGTATTAAAATCCCCTACCATTATAGTATTACTATCAATGAGTTTGTTAAATATTTGTTATTAATTGATTTGTATATTTAAGTTTTTTACGTTGGGGGCATAAATATTTGTTAGATCTTCTTGGTGGATAGACCCGTTAATTATGATATAATGCCCTTCTTCATCTCTTGTTACATTTTGTTTTAAATTCTAGTTTGTTTGATAGAAGTATGGCTACTCCAGCTTTCTTTTGACGTCCAATAGCATGGTAGATGATTCCCCATCCCACTTTCAATCTGCACGTATCTTTAGTTCTGCAATCAGTCTCTTGTAGGCGGAATATAGATGGATCTTGTTTTTAATCCATTCTGATACCCTATATCTTCTTTTTTCTTTTTTTAATTTTATTTTTTATTTTTTAAAATTTACACCCAAATTAATTAGCATATAGTGCAACAGTGATTTCAGGAGTAGATTCCTTAGTGCTCCTTACCCATTTAGCCCATCCCCCCTCCCACAACCCCTCCAGTAACCCTCAGTTTGTTCCCCATATTTATGAGTCTCTTCTGTTTTGTCCCCCTCCGTGTTATTATATTATTTTTGTTTCCCTTCCCTTATGTTCATCTGTTTTGTCTCTTAAACTCCTCATATGAGTGAAGTCATATGATTTTTGTCTTTCTCTGACTGACTAATTTCACTTAGCATAATACCCTCCAGTTGCATCCACGTAGTTGCAAATGGCAAGATTTCATCCTGTTTGATTGCTGAGTAATACTACATTGTGTGTATATATATATATATATATATATATATATACACACACACATATATATGACATATGACATATGTATCTATTTTTGTATGTATTGAGGACTGATTTATGATTCCATGTGTGATTTATTCTGGAGAATGTTCCATGTGCACTTGAGAAAAAAATGTGTATTCTGATGCTTTAGGATGCATATATATATATATCCTTTAGGAGGATATATATATGCTTTAGGAGCATATATATATATATATATATATATATATATATATATATATATATATATACATATGACATATGACATCTTTATCCATTCATCCATCGATGGACATTTGGGCTCTTTCCATACTTTGGCTGTCGTTGATAGTGCTGCTATAAACATTGAGGTGCATGTGCCCCTTCGAATCTCGTATTTCTGTATCCTTTGGGTAAATACCTAGTAGTGCAATTACTGGGTTGTGGGGTAGTTTTATTTTTTAGTTTTTGAGGAACTTCCATACTGTTTTCCAGAATGGCTGCACCAGCTTGCATTCCCACAAACAATGCAAAAGAGATCCTCTTTCTCCACATCCTCGCCAACATCTGTTGTTGCCTGAGTTGTTAATGTTAGCCATTCTGACAGGTGTAAGGTGGTATCTCACTGTGGTTTTCATTTGTATTTCCCTGATGATGAGTGATGTTGAGCATTTTTTCATGTCTCGGTTGGCCCATCTGGATGTCTTCTTTGGAGAAGTATCTATTCATGTATTTTGTCCATTTCTTCACTGGATTATTTGTTTTTTGTTTGGTAAGTTCTTCATAGATTTTGGATACGACCCTTTATCTGATGTGTCATTTGCAAATACCTTCTCCCATTCTGTCAGCTGCCTTTTAGTTTTGCTGATTGTTTCCTTCACTGTGCAGAAGCTTTTTATTTTGATGAGGTCCCAGTAGTTCCTTTTTGCTTTTATTTCCCTTGCTTTGGAGACGTGTTGAATAAGAATTTGTTGTGGGCAAGATCAAAGAGGTTTTTGGTTGCTTTCTCCTCAAGGATTTTGATGGCTTCCATTAGGTCTTTCATCCATTTTGAGTTTATTTTTGTGTATCGTGTAAGAAAGTGGTACAGGTTCATTCTTCTGCTTGTCACTGTCCAGTTTTCCCAGCACCATTTGCTGAAGATACTGTCTTTATGCCATTGGATATTCTTTCCTGCTTTGTCAAAGATTAGTTGGCCATACGTTTGTGGGTCCACTTCTGGGTTCTCTATTTTGTTCCATTGATCTGAGTGTCTGTTCTTGTGCTAGGACCATACTGTCTTGTTGATTACAGCTTTGTAGTATAGCTTGAAGTCTGGGATTGTGATTCCCCCTGCTTTGGTTTTCTTTTTCAAGACTGCTTTGGCTATTCAGGGTCTTTTCTGGTTCCATACAAATTTTAGGGTTATTTGTTCTAGCTCTGTGAAGAATGCTGGTGTTATTTTCATACAGATTGTGTTGAATTTGTCGATTGCTTTGGGTAGTATTGAAATTTTAACAATATTTGTTCTTTCTATCCAGGAGCATAGAATCCTTTTCCTTTGTGTGTGTGTGTGTGTGTGTGTGTGTGTGTGTGTGTCTTCTTCAATTTCTTCCATAAGCTTTCTCTAGTTTTCAGCATATAGATTTTTCTCCTCTTTAGTTAGATTTATTCCTAGGTACTTTATGTTTTTTTGTGCAACTGTAACTGGGATAGATTCCTTGATTTCTCTTTCTGTCACTTCATTGTTGCTGTATAGGAATGCAACTGATTTCTGTGCGTTGATTTTATATCCTGCAACTTTGCTGAATTCATGAATCAATTCTAGCAGTTTTTTGGTGGAATCTTCTGGGTTTTCCATATAGAGTATCATGTCATGTGCGAAGAGTGAAAGTTTGACCTCCTCCTGGCCCATTTGGATGCCTTTTATTTCTTTGTGTTGTCTGATTGCAGAGACTAAGAATTCCAATACTAGGCTGAATAACAGTGGTGACAGTGGACATCCCTGTCTTGTTCCTGACCTTACAGGGAAAGCTGTCAGTTTTTCCACATTGAGGATGATATTGGTGTTGGGTTGTTCATATATGGCTTTTATGATCTTGAGGTATGCTCCTTCTATCCCTACTTTCTTGAGGGTTTTTATCAAGAAAGGATGCTGTATTTTGTCAAATTTTGTCTCTGCATCTACTGAGAGGATCATATGGTTCTTGTACTTTCTTTTATTGATGTGATGAATCACATTAATTGTTTTGCGGATATTGAACCAGCCCTGCATCCCAGGTATAAACCCCACTCGGTCGTGGTGAATACTTTTTTTAATGTATTGTTGGAGCTGGTTGGCTAATATCTTGTTGAGGACTTTTGCATCCATGTTCATCAGGGAAATTGGTCTATAGTTCTCCTCTTTAGTGGGGTCTCTGTCTGCTTTTGGAATCGAGGTAATGCTGGCTTCATAGAAAGAGTTTGGAAGTTTTCCTTCCATTTCAATTTTTTGGAACACCTTCAAGAGAATAGGTGTTAATGCTTCCTTAAATGTTTGGTAGAATTCTCCTGGAAAGCCATCTGGCCCTGGACTCTTGTTTTTTGGCAGATTTTTGATTACTAATCAATTTCCTTACTGGTTATGGGTCTGTTCAAATTTTCTATTTCTTCCTGTTTCAGTTTTGGTAGTGTATATGTTTCTAGGAAGTTGTCCATTTCTTCTGGATTGCCCATTTTATTGGAATATAAATGCTCATAATATTCTCTTATTATTGTTTTTATTTCTGTTGTGTTGGTTGTGATCTCTCCTTTTTCATTCTTTATTTATTTGGGTCCTTTCCTTTTTCTTTTCAATCAGACTGGTTAGTGGTTTATCAATTTTGTTAATTCTTTTAAAGAACCAGCTTCTGGTTTCATTGATCTGTTCTACTGTTTTTTTGGTTTCAATAGCATTAATTTCTGCTCTTATCTATTATTTCCTGTCTTCTGCTGGTTTTGGGTTTTACTTGCTGTTCTTTTTCCAGCTCCTTAAGGTGTAAGATTAGGTTGTGTATCTTAGATCTTTCTCCCTTCTTTAGGAAGGCCTGGGTTGCTATATACTTTCCTCTTAAGACCACCTTTTCTGCATCCCAGAAGTTTTGGGTTGTGGTGTTATCATTTTCATTGACTTCTGTAGACTTTTTAATTTCCTCTTTAACTGCTTGGTTAGCCCATTCATTGTTTAGTAGGATGTTCTTCAGTCTCCAAGTATTTGTTACCTTTCCAAATTTTTTCTTGTAGTTGATTTCGAGTTTCATAGCATTGTGGTCTGAAACTATGCACGGTATGATCTCGATCTTTTTGTACTTAGGGCTGATTTGTGTCCCAGTATATGGTCTATTCTGGAGAATGTTCCATGTACATTGGAGAAGAATGTATATTCTGCTGCTTTAGGATGAAATGTTCTAAATATATCTGTTAAGTCCATCTGGTCCAGTGTGTCATTCAAAGCCATTGTTTCCTTGTTGATTTTTTGTTTAGATGATCTGTCCATTGCTGTGAGTGGGGCATTGAAGTCTCCTACTATTATGGTATTACTATCAATGAGTTTCTTTACGTTTGTGATTAATTGATTTATAAATTTGGGTGCTTTCACATTTGGCTCATAAATGTTTGCAATTGTCAGGTCTTCTTGGTGGATAGACTCCATGATTATGATATAATGCCCTTCTTCATCTCTTGATAACGTCTTTATTTTAAAGTCTAGATTGTCTGATATAAGTATGGCTACTCCGGCTTTCTTTTGTTGATCATTAGCATGACAGATGGTTACCCTCCATCCCCTTATTTTCAATATGAATGTGTCTTTAGGTGTAAAGTGGGTCTCTTGTAAACAGCATATAGATGGATCTTGTTTTCTTATCCATTCTGTTGCCCTATGTCTTTTGGTTGGAGCATTGAATCCATTGATGTTTAGAGTGAGTATTGATGACACCCTATGTCTTTGATTGGAGCATTTAGTCCACTTACATTCAGAGTGATTATTGAAATATATGAATTTATTTCCATTGTGTTACCTATAGGGCTGGTGTTTCTGATGATGTTCTCTGGTCCATTGTAGCCTTTATTGCTTTGCTCTCCTTCTTCTTCTGCTTCTTCTTCCTCTTCTTTTTTCCACTCAGATTTTCCTGCTTAAAATTTCTTGCAGGGCTGTTTAGTGGTCATAAACTCCTTTAGTTTTTGTTTATCTGGGAAACTCTTTATCAGTACTTCTATTCTGAATGACAGCCTTGCTGGATAAATCATTCTTGGCTGCATATTTTTTTCCCATTCATCACATTGAATATTTTCTGCCACTCCCTCTGGCCGGACAAGTTTCAAGGGACAGGTCTGCTGCTAACTTTATGTGTCTACCCTTATATGTTAAGGACTTTTGTATCTAGTTGCTTTCAGAATTCTCTCTTCATCTTTGTATTTTGCCAGGTTCACTATGACATGTCATGGTGTTGACCTGTTTTTGTTGATTTTGAGGGGAGTTCTATGTGCCTCTTTCTTATATCCACCAGTACTTCAGGTGTTGTTTAGAAGCACTCAATTTTCAGTACAGATGGTACATGTGGGGTGCTGGCTGTACTGATCTTCTGGAGGAGAGGCCCACTCTGTTGGCTCAGAGGTGGTCTTGCCCCAGTAAATAAGCAGTTGCCAAGCATAGGGGGGCAGTGTTTGATGTAAGTGGATCCTCACCTCCCCTGGGGGCTGTTGTGTTTTTCTGTGATATATACCATGTTGGTGTTGGGGGAAAAATGACACCACCCCAATCTCTCATCCCTGGAGAGTGGACTTCACAGCCCCAGCTGCTGAGGCAGCCTACACAGAAGAGCAAGGGCAATCCACTTTCCCTGTGACACAACTCTTCTGCATTTTTCCTTTGGTGCATGCCTGTGATTCAAAACTTGAAGTCTTAAAGGGCCAGCCACATGCAGACACAACCCCTGACCCCTACAGTAGAGTGTCTCCATGCTGTCTAATGTTCTTTGTCTCAAAAACAGTCTCATGCCTGCACAGTGTGCAGAATCTATGGTATAGCACTGCTAAAAGCAGCAAAATCGCCTACAGGGTCTTTTGTCCTTGGAGATGCAATATACCCTCTTCCAAAAGTACTCCAGGAAAGGAAATGGTCTCTCTCAGTGCACTCAGAGATCCCTACACCATGCTATGCATTCTGGGGCCAGCTCCCTCCTCCCCAGGAGTGCCCAGCAGGGCTCTTCTCCAGAGAAAGTTGCACACTTCTAAAACCTCAGAGTTTAAACTCCACTTTTGGCAAAACAAACAAACAAACAAACAAACAAACTTGTGATACTCAGTACTTCTCACTCCCTAGCCTGTGATCCAGGGATGTTTTACCCTTGTGCAAACCCAAAGCCTTACTCTTACAACCTGTCTCTCTGTCCCTTTTGTCTCTTCACAGAAAGGTTTCCTTCCTGTCAGGCACCACTGTTTTTCTCTTCCCCAATTCACTTCCACACATGTTGCGCCTACCATGCTATCTCCATCCAACCATGGATATCCTTCTGCCAGTCCACAGATCGATTTCCTGGGTGTTCCAAGAGATCTGACCTCAACAGAGCTGTGTTTGAGAGATGAGGAAAGACCAGGCTCCCCTTCTCTGCTATTTAACTCCTCCTGGGATTATTCTATTTATTTAAATAAAGTATTTATTAGAAAATCAGGGTTTAACCACTCAATTTATTTTCATTGCACAAGTATTCCACGGAATTTCTCTTATACTCTGATAAAAGGGTCTCTCTACATCTCTGTTTTCAGGACACTTTGTTTGTTTTTCAGTTTTTCTATGTCTCTTAAAAACATTAGAGTTGCAAAGTCATAAGTCTATATCAGGATCTGCTAGACAAAAGTTATTTAAATTTAAAGAGTCCAATATGTACTTTAACTATTACCATTGTGTAAAAGCAGTTAGATTTGATGTGACTTAGCTATTCAAATTAGGGAATGTGATTAAAAAAATGCACTCTCCTTTCACAAGCTTACCACTTTATTTAGGAAGGTCAAGATACTATGAGAGTTAATACTATTTTATTGATTAATTTGATGTAGTATGCAATCACAGAAGTTAAAGGAAGATGTGTTATATAAAAAAAAAAAAAACTTGCACCTTTGATTATTTTCCCAGAAACTGACACCAATTCTGATGATTTTTCCAATGGATTCTTTTCTTTAAAAACTGAAAGTTTTATACATGAGGTATTTTATCTAATTAATACAAGGAAGGAAATATCAGATAATTGAATAAGAAATGTATTTACTAGAAGAAGAGGAAAATATTTTCAGAAACAATGTATTCTTTCCATATTAAATCTCTTATTACATATGACATAATTGTCTACAAAAAAGTCTCCCACCTTCTGCACAAATTGTGTTGAGTATTATTAATATGTTAAAACTGAGTATCCTTATAAAGCATTTTTATTCCTGTTGGTGAATACTAAATTTTCAGAGATAAGGAAATACATCATAATTGCCTAATGTTGATTCAAATAATGTATCATTATAAAGTTACCAGTCCATTATACTAAGTCAAGCTTTCCCTTTCTTTTGGCTTTGCTAAAAATTACAGATCTAATGCCCTATATTGGGTCTTCTCAAAATAAAAGAGACAATTTTTACTTGCTTTTTCTGAGATGCTCATGTCATCTGGGGGTTTAAAACATCATATAGAACAGGGGCTCCTGGGTGGCTCAGTCAGTTAAGTGTGAGACTTTGGCTCAGGTCATGATCTCACAGTTCTGGGGTTCGAGCCTGGCATTGGGCCCTGTGCTGACAGCTCAGATCCGATCCTGAAGCCTGCTGTGGATTCTGTCTCCCTCTCTCTCTGACCCTCCCTTGCTCGCACTCTGTCTCTCTCTCTGAAAAAAAAATTAAAAAATAATAAAAAATCATATAGACAAGTACAACTCATTTTTTTCTCTTTTACATATTCATGCTTAAAAATTCTGTGAATAACATAAGTACTTGAACAGTAAATAAGTCAGTTTTAAAGGGAACATGTATAGTGATCACAATTAAAATAAGAATGTAATATCTCATATATTTTAAGAAGATACTAAAAAATGTCACTGTACATGACAAAAATTATTTTCCACTGAGCTATATATGTATTTTTAAATATAAAGTTACTTGGTTAAATCCATTTGAATACTTATTTTTTGACATTCAATTTCTTTTTATTCTTTATTTAAGTAAATAGTACAAGTTGCCTGATACCTAGAAAATTCTGTAGGTAAACAAATACTATAAGTGGAAAGGTGCCAGAACACTGAAGATAATTTGCATTCATTGACTCTATAGAGATGCTGGACAAAGGCTCATTTTTAAATGAAGCATAATTCAAAATTATGGACTAGGCAAATCAATATTTCTTTATATATGTCAGATGAAGTAATTATCTTAGTTATCTAATAGTCTTTAAGAAAAATATCTTACTACCCTAAAGACTTTAGAAGTGCAAATGAGAAATATATTTTAATTTTTCTCTGTGAAACCAAAGTCTGAATGTCTTAATTTGGATTTTCTTTTTTCAAATTTTTTAAAAAATATTTTATTGTCAATTTAGCTAACATACAGTGTGTACAGTGTAGTCTTGACTTCAGGAGTTAGATTCCTGTGATTCATCACTTACATACAATATCCAGTGCTCATCCCAACAAGTGCCCTCCTCAATGCCCATCACCCGTTTTCCCTTCCCACCACCTAACCCCTACCTCCAGCAAGCCTCAGTTTGCTCGCTGTATTTAAGAGTCTCTTATGGTTTGTCCCTTTCTCTGTTTATAAGTATTTTTCCTTCCCTTCCCCTAGGGTCTTCTGCTAAATTTCAAAATTCTACATATGAGGGAAAACATATTATATCTGCCTTTTCTGAGTTATTTCATTTCCCATAATGCCCTCCAGTTTCTTTCAAGTTGTTGCAAATGACAATATTTCATTCTTTTTCATCGCAGACTAGTATTCCATTATATATATATACCACATCTTTATCCATTTTTATTATTATCCATTATTATCCATTATTTATCAGTTGATGGACATTAGGGCTCTTTCCATAATTTGGCTATTGCTGATAGTGCTGCTATAAACATTGAGGTATATGTGACCCTACAAATCAATACTCCTATATCCTTTGGATAAATTCCTAATAGTGCTATTGCTGGGTCATAGGGTAATTCTTATAAGTTTTTGAGGAACTTCCTCACTGTTTTCCAGAGTGGCTGCACCAGTTTGCATTCCCACCAACAGTGCAAGAGGGTTCCCCTTCCTCCACATCCTCACCAACATCTGTTGTTTCCTGACTTGTTAATTTTATCCACTGTGACCATTGTGAGGTGGTATCTCAATGTGGTTTTGATTTTTATTTCCCTGATGATGAACAATGTTGAGCATCTTTTCATGTGTCTGTTAGTCAACTGGATGTCTTCTTTGGACAAGTGTCTTTTCAGGTCTTCTGCCCATTTCTTCACTGGATTATTTGAGTGTTGATTTTGGTCAATCTTGATAGATTTTAGATTCTAACCCCTTATCCAATATGTCATTTGAAAATATCTTCTTCCATTCTTTTGGTTGCCTTTTAGTTTTGTTGATTATTTCATTTGCTGTGCAGAAGCTTTTTTATCTTGATGAGGTCCCAATAGTTCACTTTTGCTTTTATTTCCCTTGCCTTCAGAGACATGTCAAGTAAGAAGTTGCTACAGCTGAGGTCAAAGAGGTTGTTGCCTGTTTTCTCCTCTGGGTTTTTATGGTTTCCTGTCTCACATTTAGGTCTTTCATTCATTTTGAATTGTTTGGTGTATGGTGTAAGAAAGTGGTCCAGTTTCATTCCTCTGCATGTTGCTGTCCAGTTCTCACAGCACCATTTGCTGAAGAGACTGTCTTTTTTTGTGCTCTTTCTGCTTTGTCAAAAATTAGTGGCCATACATTTGTGGGCTCATTTCTGGGTTCCCTACTCTACACCTTTGGTCCACGTGTTTATGGTTGTGCCAATACCACAGTGTCTTAATGATTATAGCTTTGTAGCACAGGCCAAATTCTAGGATTGTGATGCCTCCAGCTTTGGTTTTCTTTTTCAAAATTACTTTGGCTATGGGGTATTTTGTGGTTCCATAAAAATTATAAAATTGTTTGTTCTAGGTCTGTGAAGAATGTTGCTGCTATTTTGATTGAGACTGCACTGAATATGTAGATTGCTTTGAGTAGTATCGACATTTTAACAATATTTGTTCTTCTAATCCATGAGCATGGAATGTTTTTTTTTTTTTTTTCCCATTTCTTTGTGTCTTCTTGAATTTCTTTCATAAGTTTTCTACAGTTTTCAGCACACAGATCTTTTACCTCTTTGGTTAGGTTTATTTCTAGGTATTATATGGTTCTTGGTGCAATTATAAAAGGAACAGATTCCTTCATATCTCTTTCTGTTGCTTCATTATTGGTGTTTGGAACTGCAGCCGATTTCTGTAGATGGATTTTTTATCCTGTGAATTTGCTGAATTCATGTATCAGTTCTAGCAGTTATTTGCTGGAGTCTTTTGGATTTTCCTTGTAGAGTATCATGTCATCTGCAAAAAGTGAAAGTTTGACATCTTCTTTGCCAATTTGGATGCCTCTTATTTCATTTTCTTGTCTGATTGCTGAGACTAGGACTTCCAACACGATGTTAAACAACAGTGGTGAGAGTGGACATCCTTGTCATGCTCCTGATCTCGGGGGTGAAGCTCTCAGTTTTTTTCCCATTGTGGGCCTTTCATATATGGGTCTTATAATGTTAAGGTAAATTTTTTCTAACCCCATTTTCTTGAGGATTTTTATTAACAAAAGGTGCTCTATTTTGTCAAATACTTTTTCTGCATCTATTGACAGGATCATATGTTCCTATCCTTTCTTCTATTAACATGATGTATCATGTTGATTGATTTGTGAATATTGAAGCAAACCTGCAGCCCAGGAATGGACTTGATCATGGTGCCTACTTGATCATGGTGCTCACTTGATCATGGTGAATTATTCTTTTAATATACAGTTGAATTCATTTTGCTAGTATCTGGTTGGGAATTTTTGCACCCATGTTCATTAGGGATATTGGCCTGTAATTATCCTTTTTTAGTGGGGTCTTTGTCTCGTTTGGGAATCAAGGTAATGCTGTCTTCATAGAATGAGTCTGGAAGCTTTTCTTCCCTTTTCTTTTCTTTCTTTCTTTCTTTCTTTCTTTCTTTCTTTCTTTCTTTCTTTCAACAGCTTGAAGAGAATAGTTATTAACTGTGTTCTAAATGTATGGTGGAATTCCCCTGGGATGCCATCTGGCCCAATTTCTTCACTGGTTATGGGTCTGTTCAAATTGTCTATTTCTTCCCTTTTTGGGTTTTGGCAATGTGTGGGTGTCTAGGAATTTGTTCGTTTCTTCCTGATTGTCTAGACTGTTGGCATATAATTTTTCATAATATTCTCTAATAATTGTATTTCTGTGTTGTTGGTTGTGATCTCTCCTCTTTCATTCATGGTTTCACTTATTTGAGTCCTCTCTCTTTTCTTTTTGAAAAGTCTGGCTAGGGACTTATCAATTTTGCTTATTCCTTCAAAAAAAAAACAACTCCTAGATTCATTGATCTGTTCCACTGTTTTTTTCTTTGGATTCTATATTGTTTATTTCTGCTCTAATCTTTATTATTTCTCTTCTTCTGCTGGCTCTTGGCTTTCTTTGCTCCTGTGTTTCTAGTTCCTTTAGGTGTGGATTAGGTTCTGTATTTGGAACCTTTCTTGCTTCCTGAGATAGGCCTGGATTGCAATGTATTTTCGTCTTAGGTCTGCCTTTGCTGTATCCCAAAGGGTTTGGACCGTTATGTTTTCATTTTCATTTGCTTCCATATATTTTTTGTATTTCTTCTTTAATTTCCTGTTTGACCCATTTATTGTATAGTAGGATGTTCTTTAATGCCCATGTATTTGGAGGCTTTCAAAAATTTTTCTTGTGGTTGATTTCAAGTTTCATAGCTTTGTGATCTGAAAATATGCATGGTATGATTTCAATCCTTTTTTATTTGGTGAGGGCTGTTTTGTGAACCAGTATGTGATCTATTTTGTAGAATGTTCCATGTGCACTCGAGAAGAATGTGTATTCTGCTGCTTTTGAATGAAAAGTTCTGAATATATTTGTTAAGTCCATATGGTCCAATGTATCATTCAGATACATTCAGAATGATACAATGTATCATTCAGAGCCACAGTTTCCTTACTGATTTATTGCCTAGATGATCTATCCACTGTTGTAAGTGGATAATTAAAGTCCCTTATATTCACAGTATTGTTATCTATACATTTATTTATGTTTGTGATTAATTGAGTTATATATTTGAGTTCCCATGTTAGGGACATAAACATTTGCAATTGTTAGATCTTCTTGATGGACAGACCCCTTAATTATGATATAATGCCCTTCTTCATCTCTTGTTACAGTGTTTGTCTAAAATCTAGTTTGTCTGATATACGTATGGCTACTTCAGCTTTCTTTTGAATCCAGGAGCATGATATATGGTTCTCCATTCCTGCACTTTCAATTTACAGGTGTCCTCCAGTCTAAAATGAGTCTCTTGTAGGGAGAATACAGATGGATCTTTTTTTTAATCCATTCTGATACTTTATGTCTTTTGATTGGAGCATTTAGTTCACTTACATTCAGAGTGATTACTGAAAGATATGGATTTAGTGTCACTGTGTTATCTGTAGGTTTTATGCTTGTGGTGCTGTCTCTGGTCTTTGTAGTCTTTGTTGTTTTCACTCACAGAGTCCCCCTTAGGAACTCCTGCAGGGCTGGAGTGGTCATGTGGTCATAGTGGTCATGAACTCCTTTAGTTTTTGTTTGTGGGAAAGCCTTTATCTCTCCATCTATCCTGGATGACAGCCTTGCTGGATAAATGATTATTGGCTGCATATTTTTTCCTATTCATCACATTGAATATTTCCTGCCACTCCCTTCTGGACTGCCAAGTTTCAGTGGATAGGTCTGCTACTACCCTTATGTGTACACCCTTTTAGGTTAAGGCCCATTTGTCCCTAGATGCTTTCAGAATTCTCTCTTTATCTTTGTGTTTTGCCAGTCTCACTATGACATGTTGCAGTACTGACCTGTTTTTATTGATTTTGAGGGGAGTTCTCTGTGCCTCCTGGACTTGGATGTCTGCTTCCTTCCCCAGATTAAAGAAGTTCTCAGCTATAATTTGTTCAAATAAGTTGTCTGCTGCTTCCTTTCTCTCTTTTTCTTCTGGAACTCCCATGATAAATATATTATTTTGTTTCATTGAATCACTTTTAGGGGGTCTAATTTTCCCCTCATGGTCTAGTAATTTCTCTCTTTTTCTCAGCTTCATCATTTTCCAAAATTTTATCTTCTATTTCACCTATTCTCTCCTATGCTTCTTCCATCTTTGCTGTCACAGCATCTAGCTTATTTTGCATCTCACTTACAGCATTTCTTAATTTATCGTGACTATTTCTTAGGTCTTTGATCTCTGTACCAACAGGTCATCTGCTGTCTTCTATCCTTTTTTCAAGCTCAGCTACTAGTCTTACGACTATTATACTAAATTTTTGCTCAAATATATTGTTGATATCTGTTTTGAGAAATTCTCTGAATGTCATTTCTTCCTGGAATTTCTTTTGGATGGAATTCTTCCATTTTGTCATTTTGGCTAGTTTTCTGTCACGTGTTCTAATAGCTTGTTATGTGTCCTGCACCTATGGACACAACTACACAAAAAAAGCATCGTACACTGTCCAGGGGCTGCCTTTTCAGGAAGTGTTTTGGAGTGTGTTGCATGCACTCTTTGTTGCGTCTTTAGCTCTCTATCTCACAGCTCATAGTGGTGGATTTGACCTTCTGCCAGGTGTACTTTGATTTGTTAATGAAGTAACCCTGGAAAAAAAGAAAAAGGGTAGGTGGAAGAAACCTAATACCATGCAAAGAGAGAAATGACAGGGGTGCAAAAAAAAAAAAAAGACTGGGCAAAGAATCAAAGAAGGTATAGGGCTTAATTCAGAGAGAGAGTGAGGAAAATAAAGGAGATACAGAAATGGTGTAAAAAATATACAGTAAAAATGACTGATTAAAAGAAAAAAATAACCAGAAAAGAGAAAAAATTATAAATAATAATTATATAATTATGTATATATATATATATATATATATATATATATATATATATAATAAGAATTGACCAAAAATCAAATCAGAAACTATGAGGCTGATACTAAAGGGGGAATAAAAAAAAAGAGAGTAGAAAGAAAAAAAAGGGAAAAAAGAAAAGGAAAGAAAAGAGAAAAAATAATAAAATATACAAAAAAACAGACTAACAGACAAAACTGTAAGACAGTTGTCTGTTGGTGCCTGGGACCTGTGGCTGCACTGGTCTCAAGGAGAGGCTGTCTGGTTCAGTTAGTGTCAGATCCAAGGGAGTAGATAAGCAGTTATCAGCCATGGAAGGGTGGGGTTTGGTGTAAGGGGGTCTAGCCTCCACTAGGAGTCCCTGTCCTGTTTCCTGAAGACCCACTCTGTTGGTGCTGCCAAGGAAAATAGCAACACCCTAATCTCTCCTTCCTGGATCTGGTGTCTCAAACCATGCTGTTCAGTCCACCCTCACAGAGTTGTGTGAATGGCTGGCCTGTCCTGCTCCACAGTCTTCTGAACCTCCTAGGTACTCAGCTGGGATTCAAAACCGGATGTCTTAAAGGATCCTGCTCCACGTGACCTGTTTCTGGGATAGTGCCACTCTGCTCAGCCTCTGGCTGGCGCCTGCACGGTCTTTTATCCTTGGGGAGGCAATATACCCTCTTCCCACAGTACTCAAGGAAGGAGACTGTCCTCTCCCAGTGTGCCCCTGAGATCACTACCACACCCCCAGTGGGCTCTCCTCCCTGCCAGGTGCACATACAGAGCTGAGTCTGGGCTGAAGAAAGTCAAGCAACCCTGAAAACTCTGATCTTTTGCTCCTAAGTCTATTTGTAAATAGAAACTAACTCTCCCCATATTTCCCATTCCCCAGCCCATGGTCCGGAGAGGTTTTTCTCTTGTCCAAATACAATACCACATGTCCACAGCCTCTCTTTCTCTTCCTTTTGTTTCCCCACGAAAGGCGTTCCCCTGCTCCATGCTTACACTGCCGTTTTATCTCTCCCAATTCGCAAACACGCACCTCTGTCCTACCAAGCTATCTCTTTCCACCTGTGGAGATTTTTCTGTCTCTCCACAAGTTGTATTCCAAGGTGTTCCAAGTGTTCTGACTTCAATACTGCTGTGTTTGAGGGATGAGGGAAATTCCGATCCCTCTACTTCTCCACTATCTTGATTCCTCACCATAATTTGGATTTTTAACCACATATTTTTCAAATTGAAATTTCTCATGTTTTCTAATTTTTTTTTGGGGGGGTAAACTTCTGAACTTAAAACACAGATGAACTCTGAAAAAAAAAAAAACTATTATACTTAGCTCTCTAAGTGAACGTGAATGTGCATTTGGAAGAATTGGTTCATAAAAGCCAGAGACACTGACTACTTCTTTAAACTTCTTTACACAAGTAAATTTTACATAAATCGTTTGTACTGTATTACCTGTAAGAGTTGTTCATGTAATATACTGAAATATTTACTTTTCAACGCTTAATGTAACGTGCAAAATACATAAATATCAAAGGTGAGGCCAAAGAAAGTATTTCTTCAGGAAGCTTCCACAAATAGTCCTCTACTCTAATATTTAGATAATTGAAACCATTCCTATTACCCCTCCAAATGGTATCATGTCACTAACTGAATGTAGAGGAGTGTATTTTGTTACTTAGTAATTTCCAACTAAAGTGATGCCAGTTATAATTGTTTCAGAGACTCTAATCTATTAACTTGCTTCAAAGTGGCCTTGTACGGGAAATGTTACAATTGGATGGACACTGGGAAGTTGAATCCCATTAAGTTGCTTTGCTGAATACTAAGAGAGAAATCATTTAATTCAGCTTCTCCGTGACTGATGTAAATGATGAACTTGGTAACTTTTGTCACTGTTTGTATTGCAAATGCCACCAATTTAATACAATCAAATTTTTTCTAGCCGATGTGGACTTTCTTTCCATCTGATTCGCCTATGGCACTCTTTGATTGACAAGTAGTCTACAATCAGTTTCCCTTTTAAAAAAAAACTTAAGTTTTATCCCTTATTTCTGTATATGTTTTTCTTTTATTAGGGCTTACATTTGAAGTGCCCTGGGAGTCTTTGATATCTTATCTCTTCTTCCCTCGGACTGCCTACAATTCAGTTACAAAATACTCATTCTATCCCAATATTTTCTTTTAACTTCTCCCTCCCAAACTGAACTACATCAATGCCTTATTTCCTGGCAATTTTACGGAGGAGCTGAATAGAGTAGACTTCCAGTAGTAGAAACAGCTTTTTTCCCTCTTTCTGTTAGAGTTCCTTTCAATCTTGGTCATGCTGTCAAGGATCTCAGACAAGCAAAATGTTTGTTTGTTTGTTTGTTTGTTTGTTTGTTTATGGGTGACTGACATGTAAATAGTTAACTTGGGAAACTTGGGATGGAAACTTGGCAGAGGGCCAAGGTTGAGAATATTAATATTTCTCTATTAGTTTAAGGATGGCAAAGCAGTATGACCTTCTTCAAATGACCAAGCTATAATTTCAGCTGCTCCTAAGGATTTGTGTCTGCTTTTATTTTCCTTCATTTCCTCACAATCGAGAGAGTCAGCAACAATATTCCTATAATAAACCTCCCTGGCTTAGAGCCAATAAGTTTTTATAGGTAGGCAGAACCTTAGCTCATTCAGTTAAGAGTTTTTCACTCTGGGTATTGGAATGCCCTTATGCTACATAAGAATATTCTTAGATCTTCTCAGGAGATATGGGAGAAGCCAAAAATTCAGAGTTTAAGATCAGAAAGCATAACACTTTTATGAGAATAACTCCAGTTTCAGTGATTAATCACTTTGAAATCCCCTATTTTCTGTTTTTCAACTTTCATTGCTTAAGCATAATAATAACAAATATTATTTTCTTGAGTCTATCCTGTTTACCATTGTAGGACATCAGAATCTATTCTATTCATTCTATGTATGTCTCAAACTCAAAGAAAGGCCCTACCCTTCTCTGAACTAGTCTATAAGAGCATACACAATGGAATTCAAAACATCCAAACCTCCACGTCTGTGTCATCTCTGCAAAGCCATCTCTGGTAACTGCCAAAATCACACTGAGTCAGTGCCAAACTGTGCCTCATTGGATGTAAACTATACTGATGTGTTAATACCTCAGAACTGTTGGAACTGGCAAAGAAAGTTGGGATTTCTGAGAATTTAATGCAAAAAGAAATACAGTGTGTTCTCATCATATGTGGGGAAAGAATCTTACTTCCTAACTCTGCTAATCCATGCGTCCCTAGGCAGTGCTTTGACTTTTAGAGATTTGAGTCAAATACCTTTATCTGAACTTTCTACCAAATCCCTCTACTCAGATTTAGGCACACACTGGTGAAGAGTAGGTTATAAATAATGTGATACTTAACACTAGGCTTTTCAATTTCCCTTTTCCCTTCATTCCCCATTAGACCTTGAAACAGTTTTTTGTGTCTTTTGAGTTTGGAGTTTATTTTTCCTGGTGATGGGATACTGCCTTGGAAGCTCTACAATTCTTTATATATTGTTTATAGCTGGACATGACCTTCAGATCCTACAGTGGAGCTCCTATATGCATGAATCCTATAAAAAGCAAATAAAGGTTCAAGCTAACATGGGGAATTGAGGTGTAGACAGGAGAGAATAACTTGTTCCAGTCTCATAGCCACAAATGGGACAAAAATACAATTTACTCATTACCAGTTCACCGCAGCACTCAGCTTTTCAGGAACTCTTGGTTAACATCTTCTTAAAGCATATTATCCAATATTATATGACACCAAACTATAGAAAGTTCACTTTGAAAATAAAATCAGTAAGGTTGCACCTGATTGGCTCAGTTGATTGAGTGTCTGACTTTTGATTTCAGCTCAAGTCATGATCTCAGGGTCATTGGATGGAGCCTCACATTGGGCTAAACATGGAGACTGCTTAAGATTCTCTCTCTCCCTCTTCCCCTCTCCCCTGCTTGTGTTCTTTCTCTCTCTCTCAAAAAAAAAAAAAAAAAAACCAGTAAGAAATAGTTATTAGAAGAAGAGATCATTCGTAAGTCCTTAGTTTTTACCTAATGTTCTTTTTCAAGATCGCATCCAGGATACCACACATATTTACTTGTCATTTCTCATTAGGCTCCTGTTGGCTATGAAGAGTTTCTCAAACTTACTCTTTCATGATGTTGGGAGTTCTTGAGGAGTACTGGTCAGGTATTGTAGGAGGCCCCTCTATTGGGACTTGTGTCATGTTTTTCTCCTGAGTAGACTTGGGTTTGAGAGAGGAAGATCACAGAGGATGTGTCATTTTCATTATATCATATCAAGAGTACACAGCATCAGCATGATCTGTGACTGCTGATGTTAACCATGACCACTCATTATCTAGATGAATGTTTGTAATTTTCCTGACTGTGAAGTTACTTTTTTCTCCCCATTTCTATTCTTTACTCTTTGGAACAAAGTGTCTATGCACAGTCCACATGTCATGAGTGGGGAGTTATATTTCTCATATTTTAGGGCAGAAAATAGAAATAAAATCTTATGGAAGATTTATTTCTTCTTCCTCCAATCATTAATTCATTGAATAATTTATTTATATTTATGGACTCATGGACATTTATTTTATACTTTGCGTTATAATTCAATACTATTTTATTTTGTTGCTCTAATTGTTCTATCCAACTTTGGCCAGTGGGAACGCTTTCCATTAGCTCATGAGGCTCTTTGAAAAACCTTAATAATGTTTGTTTATTTGTTTTAAATGGATCACTTCATGAACTTGCATGTTATCACTGAGCAGGGGCCATGCTGGTCTTCTCTGTATTATTCTAATTTTCATACAAGTAAACACTAATGTGTTTTTGTTTTCCTTTTTCTTTCAGCCCTGCCTTTATTTTTGGCACAGCAAAATGCTCCAGTCTCATCTTATATATTTCCTTCCCTAGTTCTAAAATCAGCCATTCACGAAGGAATATTATTCAAAACTAAGATTTGAGCCCAAGGTGTGCTCATTGTTACTGGGGTGTCATTTCTTTTAGGCTTTCTCACCTGATAGACCAAAAGAATATATATTTGTATACTACCCCTGTATACACACATAAGTAGAAATAAATGTATATAGATAGATGATAGATGATAGATAAATAGATAGGCAGACAGGCAGATAGATAACATATAACTATCTGTAATAATATTAAGCTAAACATGAGTTCTTACTGACAGTAGTTATTTTTAAATTTCTCCCACCTCTCATTTAAAAAAAATATGTATGCATTTATTTATTTATTTATTTATTTATATTATTTTCTTAGGGAGAGAGACAGCATAGTGGGGGAGAGATGAAAAGGGAGAAAGAGAGAATCTCAAGCAGGCTTTATACTCAGGATGGAGCCTGATACAGGACTCCATCACACAAACCTGAGAACATGACTTGAGCTGAAATCAAGAGTTGGATGCTCAACTGACTGAGCCACCCAGGTGCCCCCCCCCCCACCTCCCAATTTTTATTCTTTTCACATTTCCTGGTTTTACTCTGTCTTTGAATTATCCCCTTTAAATTAAGTTGGCTCATCTAAGTAACAGTATTCTGGAAGCTTCTAAAGATCCACCCACCATCAACATACTGGTAATCTTCATTCTCCCAACAAGTTTTTTTTTTCAAGCCTCCATGCCTTTGCATATGTTATTTGCTCTGTATAGAATTCTCTACACAAACTATTCCAGTTGGTAAATTTCTTTTTACCATGCTGTACCCTATCCCAGGTGTATTCCTATCCCACCACCCCACTCTTGTTTGAATGTAGCTGTTCCAGTGAAGGTTTTCCTGATGTCTTAACCTAAATAGTTATGTGTACCTTTCATTCCAATTTTGTAGTAACTGCCTTTCTTATGCTGTGTACCTTATTTTATTATAATTGTGTGCTTAAATGTCTTTGTCTTTCAATAAGTTGTGAATTTTCTGAAGTCACTTCCAAGTCTAAAACAGTATCTGGCACAAAGTAGATATTCAAAAAACCTTCATGAATTGAATAATTGAATTAATTAAAGAGGAGAATATTTTATAGGGTTTAAAAGGGCAAGCATATAGATGAATTTGAAAATGAAACTTGGAACAAAGTTATATTAAGGTTGTTAACTCTGAAAAAGTCTCCAGTCCCAAATTATCTACTCCATTTACCTGTCACAGGGTGTGAAATTCACCATTAGAATTTCTTTCATTCAGTTCAATATATTTTTGTTCAAAGTAACCTATTTCAAAGTGAAAATATATCCATCCAGAGTAACCTTTTAACTGATAGTTAATGTATTGTCAGTCCTTAATGCTTTAGTGTGTGAAATCATCAGATCTCCTGATAGATAGCTTTAATACTGAGCACTGACTGCACAGGCAGAAGAGGGTTTATTTGGTTCTTTTTTTTAAAAAAATGTTTATTTATTTATTTTTTATTTTTGAGAGAGAGAGTGTGGTGCGGGGCACAGACAGAGAAGGGAACAGAGCATCCAAAGCCGGCTCTGTGCTGACAGCAGACAGCCTGATGCAGGGTTTGAATCCAAGAATTGTGAGATCATGATCAGAGCCAAAGTTGGATGCTTAACTGACTGACCCACTGAGGCACCTGTTTATTTGGTTCGTAAGAGAATTGATGTTGATATTAGACTGGTGAAAAATCTGTTTTGCCCTTTATAATTTTTTACTTGAATGAATAATTGACTTTCCCAAATCTCAATTTTCTCATCTAGGAAGGTTTCTGAAATCTGTATTATTGAAATTGTTGTGAAGGTTAAACAAGATTACACAAATGTCATCCCACTGCCTCATACACAGTAAGAGTAAGCACCCAATAAATGTCAACCACTATTCTTAGTATGAAAATACGAAAATATTCCCCAGGAATGAGAATTTTGATAGGCTTTTGGTAAACAGAGATTATTTTGCTTTATAAGGGATAGCTGATATTAGAAAACCACAAGTGGGATATTAAAAGGATTTGTAGAATTTTTCGGAAACCCAAGGCATCCATTAGAAAGTTGGAAACCTGAAGGAAACAGATTTAAAAAAAAAATAAAAGATTAGATTGGCTGCTAGAATGGGTTAGAGTATATCCATGACAGATGCTGAAAAGAAACATTGTGTCTATTACAAAATATTATGATGGGTTGTGTTGGTTTCGAGAACCTGAAGGTTGACTGGTGATTCATTCTTTCAACAAGCATTTACTGACAGAACATTATGTATGGTCCAGGCACTAATCTAAGCACTGAGGATACAATAGCAAACAATAGAGAAAAAAACAAATCTGTGCTCACATTTAAATGTTACTGGAGGAGGTAATATTTCTCTAAGCTTGAAATACTGCTCCAAAGACAAATGGTTTTTCATGTTACACTGATTAAAAGTAGGTTATGCTTTACTCTTGTGAAATATATCAAGTAAGTTCTAGAATAAGAACACATATTTATTACACATTTCATATGTACAAGAGACTATGCTAACCCCTCTGTTAAATAGTTAAACTCTTGCAACAAATTTATGATGTAGTATCACTATTATCTTAATTTTTCCAATGAAGAAACTGAATCACAAGGAAGGAACTTAAATTTTCTGAGGTCACATACCTAATAAATGATAGAGTCATTATTTAACACACCGAAGTTTGACACCAGAACCCTCAAACACCACCCTATAAAGTTTAAGACAAATAAGAATGTCCTCTACCAGCCCTCTGCTGTCATCATTTTCCCCTAAGACTTCACAGAGAATAGTCGATTGGCACATCTCCAATACTCTTTCTTCCTGTGAAGTCATTCCCTTCCAAATCCATAGGACATGAGTCATTCAGGAAAGAAATCTGAACCAAAGTGGGTCACATTTTTGCAGCTTAGGTCACATATAATTTTTATTTTTAACTGAACACAAAAGTCAATACACTAGTAGGTCTGGGAGCTGTATTATTTTCTCTATTAAAAAGATATATATATTAACAAGATATATATATGTGTGTGTGTGTACGTATATATATGTGTATACACACACATATAAATATATATACGCACACATATATATATGCATATACCTATTTGAATAATCTAGAATATGCCTTTAAACAGTTTTATTTTTTAATTAAAAAAATTTAAGTTTATTTTTTTTTTGAGAGACAGAGAGAGAGAGAGAGAGAATGAGGGACGGGCAGAAAGAGAGGGAAAGAGAGAGAGAAAAAAAAAAGAGAGAGAGAGAGAGACAGAGAGAGAGAAAATCCCATGCAGGTTCCACACTGTCAGCAAGGAGCCCAATGCAGGGCTTAAACTCACAAACCGTGAGATCATGAGCTGAGCCAAAATCAAGAGTCAGACACTTAACCACTTGAGCCACCCAGGTGCCCCAAACATAGTTTTTAAATACACCAATCCCATACCTAGTCTACAAAAAATACATCAAATTTAACATTTTGTACAAACAGCATAGCCAAGGTAACTTTAATAGGCTACTCTAACAGTAGTTGGTAATAAAAGCATTCTGTAAGAAAGGAGAAAAGAGCAGGAAAAGTGATTCAAGGAATATCCAATAACTATAAAAGCAAAATTGCTAAAATACATGAATTCTTGATTTCTTTAATGGATCGCCAGTTTTTAGGCAAAGAAAGACTACTAATCTCAAGCCATTTACACAATGTCTAAAATCTATATTTTAAAATATCTAAATCACTCACCTTATTCCTATTTAATTAACTGTCATGAAATGAATATCTTGTGGGTTAATAGAATCACTGAAGCACAAACTGAATAAGAACATGTTTGTTGAAAAATAAGGATACTCTCTAAAACCCAGAGAATATCATTAATTTGTTTCATGGAAATACTGAAATTCATAATTTAGACTAAATGATCAGCTTTGATATTTTTTCATTTATTTATTATCCAGTGATATTATTTACAGTTAGACATAATCTTTAACTAGGAATAAAAAGTACAATGAAACACAAGGATTTATAATGTTTGTGTCCTAGTTGTTAGTTTTTGCTTTGAATTTGAATTCAATCATAGCTACTCTTTGACAGCTGTCTTTTACTTTACTGTACCAGATCATCTCTCATGGGTCTTTTTTTTTTTTTTTTTTTTTTTTTTTTTGTTTGTTTACTTAGAAGTTTCTTTATAGTAGAGTCCCATTCTATTAATCACTGCAGATATTTTACAATATCCTATTATAATGTGTTTCATGTATAGGATATAGAATTAAGTGATAGTTTCAAGCTTCATCTAAATGCAGGGTACAGACATGAGAAGTTATAGAGCCATTTATAGGAGTTAAGTATAACAGAATTTCTCATTTAGTATTTTTATTGCTATTTCACATTTGTAATTACAGTACAAAAGTGATTCTAAATCTTTCTTATGCTAGTCTTCTTTGCAGTACCATGATTTAACATAAGTGCTTCTATTTTCAGTTTTAACTTAAGCATAGAAAAAATGCTAACTTTTTGATTCTCTTAAACTAAAACGGGCAGTATGTCATAATTAAATACTGGAATAGAGAATCTCAGCAGAAGAGGGATCAAATTCCACCTCCATTACTTACACATCGTGTGATGTACAGCAAGGCACTTAACCCCTTTAAAATACAGGCCACTCATCTGTAAAAGTGAGGTCAATTATATCTGCTTCATATAGTGGTTGTGAAGATAAATGGTAACGCAAATAATAGACGACATAAAGTAGGTTACCTTCGATGCCTGTGAACTTTGGGTTATATTAAGTTATTCTTCTCCCTTTCAAAGGGTATTGTGTAAATTCCTTAAGTAATTTGGTAACTAAATAAATATCTGTATTGTAAATTTAAATGCTTTAACAGGAGAATGCAAAAGAAATCCTTTTCAATATTCACAGAACACCAGGCCATGTACCTTTGGGACTCAGAGAAATTTTAAGTAATGTTAGCATGTAGGTAAAGCAGGTTTCAGCCCAGCTGTGTTTGTGTATATATATCACACGTGTGATCATCTCTGCCTCTGTAGATCTTAATTGGGAGAAGAATGTGATTCACTTTGTCAGTTTCAGTTTCAAGGTGTTTTTCACATCTTGAAAATGTTGAATTAGTTTAAAAGTTGTATACAGCTTTTGGGGGTTTGAAGAAGAGAAGAACTGAAAATGTAGGTTAAGGTATTTAAAAAGTAACACACTGGGGGGCGCCTGGGTGGCGCAGTCGGTTAAGCCTCCGACTTCGGCTCAGGTCATGATCTCGCGGTCCGTGAGTTCGAGCCCCGCGTCAGGCTCTGGGCTGATGGCTCGGAGCCTGGAGCCTGTTTCCGATTCTGTGTCTCCCTCTCTCTCTCTGCCCCTCCCCCGTTCATGCTCTGTCTCTCTCTGTCCCAAAAAAAAATAAATAAAAAACGTTGAAAAAAAAATTTAAAAAGTAACACACTGGGGTGCCTGGGTGGCTCAGTCAGTTAAGCGTCCCACTCCTGCTCAGGTCATGATCTCACAGTTTGTGAGTTCAAGCCCTGGATTTAGTTCTGTGTTAACAGCTCAGAGCCTGGAGCCTGTTTCAGATTCTGTGTCTCCCTCTCTCTCTGCCCATCTCCCATTCACTCTCTGTCTCAAAAATGAATAAACATTTAAAAAAATGAAAAAAAAAAAGAAACACTACATGCCATGTCATTTCAACAACAGCATGGAAGAGAGGCCAGGATATTGATATCCAAATCCCAGGATATTGATATCCAAATCCAAATTGACTGTAGTTGATCAGAGGTATGATCTGGAAATACTACTTATTATTGAAAAAATATGAATGAAAATTATTATTTAACAACTACTAACTAACAACTTGTAGAAGTAGTCAGATGTAAGAGGTAAAGGGGACAAAAAGCTGGCATGAGACAGTCATACAATGCTGCACTTTTCTTTTTCCTTGAGTAGACCCACAGTATGTTCAAATGAACAGAAACACAGTTTTAAATGGAAGTTCAAGCAATGTCCTAATAGTTCTTCTGTTCAAAACCCCTTTACCTAAACATGAATTAAATCAAAGTGAAAGGAGATAGCAATGATTATAATCAACATTGTTTTGCTTATGACTTTATTTTGTTTTTTTTTATGTTTCTTTATTTATTTTGAGAGAGAGAGAGAGCAGCAAGGAAGAGGCAGAGAGAGTGAGAGAGAGAGAGAGAGGAAGAGAGAGAGAGGGAGAGAGAATCACAGACTGCGCTGATAGTGCAGATATGGGGTTCAATTTCATAAACCGTGAGATCATGACCTGAGGTGAAATCAAGAGTTGAAAACTTACCCAACTGAGCCAGCCAGGCGCCCCGATTTTGTTTTGTGTTGTTTTTTTAATGTTACTATTTTCTGGAAAAAAAGTAATAAATGAGAAATTTTCATTAAAATTACAAGCATATGAAACTATCTTATTAGAATATAACAAAAACAAGAACAATAATAGTGGCAGCTAATATTTGTTGATTGTTATAAATACCATGGTGATATGTTTCATTGAATTATTACCCTATAATTTATCAATTTACTCATTTGTCAGACAAGAAAACTGAAATTTGGAAAGGGGAAGTTTCTCCTGGTCATATAGAATATGCACACACTAACTTCCATTTGAGTTGAGAATGTGAGTAGGTAAAAGAGATTCAAGTTGTAACTATAAAGGAATGTCATTAACATTAGAGATTTTTAAACAATGAAGCAAATTGCCAAAGTGATGCTACTGGATCCATTGAGAAGGTAAAAAATACCTTCTCTTCCTCTTGAGTTCATTTAAGTGTTGTTCTTAGAGGTAGGTTTCTTGACATGGGCTTTAGGAATTTGGCTATGCCTAAAAATTGTATACAAAATCATATGTGTATGTGTCTGTGAGAATATCTTGATATCTGTGTGGGTTTGTATTTGGATATATAAGCAAATGTGGATGTGTTTGGGTTTACTTTTTTAGGGACAGAAGGAAATAGTTATCCAGTTTTCAAAAGTTTCCATGATACAAAAAATGTTTATAAGCAAGTCATTGTTTCATAGGTAGCAATGATTTAAATTAATTAAAAGATAGACTGAGGTATAGTAAACATTTTAAGAGTTTATTTGTACAAAAATGACTTGGAAATTTGATTCGCTATAAGCTTATATTGATGGGCATTTGCCTTATGTGGAAAAGCTTAGTGGGATGTGTGTGATTAGTTGTGGTTAGGTTTTAATGTCTAACCTTAAGGCATTTATAAGCTTAGGTTTTGGTTTGCTTATGTAGACTGCTAAGGTATTTGAACCACCTCAATCTAATGGCCTCTTTGTTTAATTAACAAGATCAATGGTTCGAATATCTCTCTATACATTATGCCTGGAAAGATTTGTGAAAATATTGGTAATAGGTTCCACCAATATTTTAATTGGTCTTGGGTGTGGCTCATGCATTGCCATATTGAAAAGCTCCCCAAGTGATTCTAATGCATAATTATAATAGAGAATACTTATTTAAATGAGATGATATGGATCATTTCAATATTGTTTTGTAGCAACAGCACACTCATTGTTCTATTATCATAAGAGGATAACTTTAATTTTAGTTTTTAGTTTTCTTTAACTCACAGTTTTTCAGTGTTAAATTATATTTAACTATAGTTTTCAAATATGCTTTTCACTTGTCTACAGTTACTGAGTTCTTAGGGCTTACCTTTCCTTATTACTCTCAGATCACCGTTTTCCAATATCAATACATTTAGGAAATAGACACTGGCATTGTAATTTTAAGGAATAAAACCTTCGGGGGTGCAGGTCAAAATATAAGCCCTTTAAACTAAATAGCATGGCAGCACATTAAATGATCAGGCTGAAAAAAGAATAAAATTTTGCTCATTAATTCAGATCCTGAGAAGAGATTGGCATCAGTGTTGTTCTCCAGGGTACTGAGCATTTTAGTAGAGAAAGCCATATTTGAAGTCATTGTTAAAATCAATATACTCTCTGAAGATCAATCATTAATATGATGCCACTGAGCTAAAGTCATTTCACACAAAATACAAAAAAACAAGAAAATGCTTGTATGTGTGTGTGTGTGTGTGTGTGTGTCAGAGAAAGAGAGAGAAAGAGCAGGGAGAGGGAGGGAAAAGGGAGAGGGAGGGAGGGTATAATTTGCATACTGTAACTAAAATAATAATGACTTTGGGACTGGTGTGTTTGGCCATAAAGCCTCTTAAAGTCTTCTAACACATGTCTGTTTTTCCTTGATACCATTTTAAGGAAACCAACGTAGAGTTACTATTTAGAATTGAAGATAAACGGTTGACTCCATTGAAAACACAATGAATCATTGAGCTCCTAACAAAAATGAATAAAAAGTACTAATGGCAACATTAAAAATACTCTTGTATTTAATTCTCTAAACAATTGTACTTTAAAGATGAGGAGCCTGGTCCTTAAGGAATTTATTGATCCAAATTCACATAGCTAATGTAAGATGAGACTGGGATAAACATCTAGTACTTTCTGACTCCAGAGGCAGTAATCCTAACCCTTATATTTTCTCTATTTTCTTGTACTCCTTGCTTATATTCCTTCTCTGGTCAGCTTCCCTTACTTTGTAATGGTCAGGATAAGGAGAGACCACTTCTCAAAGCAAATGGATCCACATGGGTCTCAAACCGAAGGCTGTAAGGACCACTGAACTAAATAGAGCAGCATTTGGGAGTGTGAAAAGCAATGCAAAAGCAGAAGACCTTGGTTTTAGCCCAAATATGCTATAAGAAGTCCCAGAATGCTGAAATCCTTTACTTTTACTTATCCAAATATCTCTTACCACAGTTCAATACAGAATATTTTTGTTTGTTCTCTCTGGAGAGCTACTTTTCTAATATTATACTGAATACAAGTTGGGTAAATTTCATTGTAGCATTTACATTCCGTATTATAACAAAGCTTAGGCGACACACAGGTATTCTTTTTTATGTTATCAGTTTTATCTGCACAGAAAGAGGCCAGTGATATACATGTGTATATACACATGTATATGTGTGTGTGTATGTATATACGCATATGTATGTGTGTATATGTATATGTATATGTATATGTATATGTATAGTTCTTTTTTGGACTTTTTTAATGTTTGTTTTTGTGAGAGAGAGAGAGAGAGAGAGCATGAATGGGGGAGGAGCAGAGAGAGATGGAGACACAGAAATCGGAGCAGGTTCCAGGCTCTGAGCTCTCAGCACGAAGCCCAATTCAGGGCTTGAACTAACAAACCGTAAGATCATGACATGAGCCGAAGTCGGATGCTTAACCGACTGAGCCAGCCAGGTGCCTCTATATATATATATATATATATATATATATATATATATATATATATATAAAATATGAATATATATGTGTGTATATGTGCATGTGTGTATGAAATATATATATGTATACACACACACACACACACATATATATGTGTATATATTTTTTTCTTAGATCCATTACAGTCCTGAGAGACATGTCCCAAATAGTGATTATCTCATGATATAGAATGATTCCAAATAGAAGAAAGTAGCAATTATTCACTGTCACCACTTTAGTCTTAATTTAATATTCCAGATCTCTCTATATTTTCACTATGCTAATTATGATTCACTGTCTCAGACTTCCCTTCTACCCCTCCAGGAAATTTTCAGGAAAAGCCTGTTGAGTGTTTTCTGTAAGTAAATGAAAGTACAAATATTTTATATAGACATAGTAACAGATAAGAATAAGTCATAATGATGTAAAATTATGTCTTATCTTCACAAGTTTCTCTCTAGTCTAAGAACTGGACTTTTCATCATCTCCACAGAAAAAGATTATAACAGTTAACACAAATATTGGTGAGTTGGAGAAACAACTGAAACAACAGCTGTGTTAAACAATGCATATATAGATTTAAATGTTTAAATATTTATACAAACCTCAAAATTCTTTTTTTTGTCTTTAACTGTAACTAGGTTTCTTTATAACACCACCCACCTCTGGCACCAGTCTCATTGTGTTGTAAACAGGCTTGTATATGAACCTCCCTTGCCATTACAATGGGCATAGTTACATTTTTTTAGTTACCTTGGATGGATCCCATACAAGTCTTCCTCAGTAATAACTAGAACATGAGATGGTTTTCTTCCAGATGTGCAAGGACCATGATCCAAAGGGAAAAGAAAACTAGCAAAGATACATTTATTGCCCCATTTGAAAAATAGTTTTTACACACATTTTTATATGTATACGTTTATCTTATAGGTGTTGTATGGTGTTAAATTGGTTCTCTTTTTTTCACGTTCTTTTTATGTCAATTATTTTTCTAAATCTGTCTTTTTCTTTTTTGTGAGGTGTTTATTTTTAATTTATTCTTTTGAGGACACTAAAATCATTTTTAGTCTATTTTACACTCATCATTTTATTCTCTGTTGGAATACTGTGCTAAAATACACAGAATTCTCATTATCTTGGTGTAAGTTTTATATTTAACTTATTTTAATTTAATTTAATTTTTTCCTGATGTGATGCATTTGCTTTCTGTGACTTATTCATTTTATTGGTATAAATATAAATGTGTTTCAAGGCGTTTTTCCTCTTTGACATTGAGTTTTAATGGTCTTGAGACAAAATTTAGGATCTAGTACAATTATATTTCTGTTTTAACTACATATGTGTATGAATATATACGTATGCATGTACAAATGGATATGAATGTATGCATGTGTATATATGCATAATAATGTACATTTGTAAACAGGTGAGTTTTTTCCATTTTTCATTAGATAACAATTGATAATGGCATAAATGTATACCATAAATATATACATAATGAATAATGGATTTCCTTATAAAATGTAGATATCTCATGTGGCAATAAATTGTATTTTCATTAATTTAATCAGTTTTCATTTCAGGATACCATGACTAACTTAATAATTGGATAAAAAATTAATATTAGCTCTAACAGATTTTCGTGACCTGGGCCTGGTTAAACAAAACAATCCAAAAATGGTTAGCGTCTATAGAGACAAATATTTGTAGCAAGTCTAATAGCAGTATTGATCCTGCCACATATAATTCCTGCTACTGCTATTTACCAATTTAATGCTGGTATATTGGCTTATTGTATCACCTCTCACTAATTCATGGGTCTAAAGACATTTTGATTCATACCCTCAGTCCTTCCACATAAATACACTGTGATAAAAGCTGTCTGAATCTGAAATATAAATTAGTGAAGAGTTAATCAGTTTGGCAAAGGTGTTAAACAACACTCTGGTATTGTGACAACTTCAAGACATTTATCCAGCAGATAGTTTTAAGATGAAATTTATTCCTGATGCAGGGTTTGGGTCAGTAATTCAGTTGTTAATAGGAACTCAAATGTGCAGTTTAATATTTTGACAATAAGTGATTTGGATCTTAATATAGGAACTAAAATCTTATAAAACTTTATGTATGTTTTTGGCCAGTCATATAACTTTACTTCCTCCAAGGCATACATTTGCTTCCTTTCCCTAGGCTTCTATCTTTGTACATATGGACAGCCTGATGAATTTACTCTGGAGATTCCCGTTTTGGAAAATTTTTAAAAAGCGTAGCTACTCTCTTCGATGTCAATTTCAGCCATAACAGCAAACAGCTTGATGCGGTTTGTTGGAATACCTTTCTCATAGTATAAAATGTCAAACCATTAGATAAAATGTTCAGAAATATAGGACACAGAAGCGTTTTGAGTAGTGTTGTTTTCACCACTTGGAAAATAATTGGGCTGTGTTTCACAAGACAGAACTGTTAGAATGGGGTAATGATCAGAAAGGAAATTCTTCTAAACTCCAAGCTCATAATTGTCCTTGATTTAGGTTATGGTCCCCAGATTTGAAAACACACCCACCAAAGTACAACCATAATTCAACCATTGTTCTTATATTTCGAATACCAGATATGAGTGTCAAAATTTATTTTAAAAATGTTTTAATGTTTATTTATTTTTGAGAGAGAGACAGAGACAGAGTGTGAGAAGGGGAGGGGCAAAGAGAGAGGGAGACACAAAATCTGAAGCAGGCTCCAGGCTCTGAGCTCTGAGCTCTGAGCTCAGAGCCATATGCAGGGCTCAAACTCACGAATCATGAGATCATGACCTGAGCCGAAGTTGGACCCTTAACCAACTGAGCCATCCAGGTGCTCCTTGAGTGTCAAATTTTTACCTAATGGATACTTATATTGTATATTACTGGATATTAACTAAAATGAAGCCATTATATCTCACTCTCTAAAATTCTCTAGATACCAATGATATAGAATTCCTAAGAAGGCAAGAATCACTGGTGATAGTTAAGCTCACAATAATTGTTCTCAAAGCCTCTTTTGGAGTTATCTCAGATCAGCAATGGCATGTTCTTTGTTTCTGTTGTCTTGGGTGTAGTTTCTTCTTTAAGTTATGTTATTTCTTACCCTCATCTCAAAATAATAAAAGCTTACCAGCATGGAGAGTTAAAAAGCATGACCTAATTCTCTACTATCATAAAAGATACCAGGCCATTATTAATATTTGAAACATGTTACCATTCTCCACCTTCCTAAATTACAAATTATACGTTCACACAAAATACATATTTATCACACAAAAACACAGGAATGCTATAACGGGCATTAAGTTTCCCTCAAACAATCCGTGAAAGTCCATTTAATCTGCAATGAGATTCAAATGTAGAACTATTACTAGCCTATTTCTGGTATCTAGGAGCAGTTGGTCACATGATATAGGAAGGAGAAGAAAGATACCTCCCCATTCCCTCCCACACACTTGTTAAGGAAAAACAGAAGGGAATTTTCTATAAATGTTCTGTCACTTTCCTAGGTTTTCTTTTCTTTTTTCTTCCATTTCTCTTTGGTTCTATTGCCATTTCTTCATTATCTCTCTTTACTAATACTGTTTCTAAATCATTTGCCTCCACATAATCAAAACTTCCACACATCAACTAATTATTAATCTGTAAAAATTCCCACATTTAAGTGGGAATAATATCCAGTTCCTTGTGCTGGCCAATTGAATTTTCATTTTAAAAACCGATAGTCTTTTTAGCAAGGTAAGCTAAATACTCAGGTATTATGGAAAGATACATATTTGGGCAGAGATCCCAAAAGATGAGGCAGTTCTCTGGAATTTATGCTTCAGCAAAATCTTCCATATATGCTCTTTCTGCCTTTCATATGTTTTTCCTCCTATCCCTATTTCAGAATCTAAAATTCTTTAAGAATTCTGAGTATTTTTATAATGGACCCAGTGGCTTCAAGAGTAAGGAAGTTCCGCAGAGAAGGGATAGGTATAGCTACTTTCACATTCAAATTTTTTGTACTTTGTGATTTGCTAGTAGAAATAAAAGGGTTTAAATCTCTGGATAAAGAAAAACACACATAGACACTCTTGTAGGTCCTTGCTTTTGTCATTTCTCAGTAACTTAAAAGCTAAATGAGTTCCTGAGACCTGTGATCAAGGATCCTAGAGATATTCCAGGTTACTCTAGTACCCTTCTGCATAGCTCAGTCTGCAACTTTGCTCTATTTTCATTTTAAATATCCTCGTCGATGAATAAATAGAATCTTGTTACACTCCACATTTTTTATCTTTCATTCCTCACTTTTTACCCAATTCATGTATCTATACTTACCCTTTCTCTGAGTGGATAAGTCTTGGGCCAGACACACCAGATATTTATTTCCCAGAGAGAAATATGTGGACCTATTCTGAAGTAGGTATTTTCCCTTTCATGATTTCTTTGTTCTCAGTTAAGAGCAACTTCTTTTGAACTCAGGCCTTGTTTCTGACATTGTCTTTTTTCTTTTTCTTCTCCTGAAATTTTTTGTGAAATTGGTTTCCATGCAACACCCAGTGTTCATCCCAACAGGTGAGGATGAGCACTGGGTGTTGCATGGAAACCAATTTGACAATAAATTTCAGGAAAAGAAAAAAAAAAAGACAATGTCAGAATCAAGGCCTCTTAATCAACAGACATTTTGTAGTCCTAGACAGTTAGCATTTATTTTTAGTATGTGTACGTATGTGGCTTTAAGTTACTTGTTCCATCTCTAACTTTCTCCTTGGATTCAATATATCACTTTTGGTGTCATACAGTAACTTAGTAATTCATATGCACTCCCCTATTTTGTTTAATATTTGGAAGTGATGGTCTGCTAACTTGTTTTATCATAAGTGATTTTATTTATTATTTATTTATTTATTCTGAGGGATGGGGGAGAGAGAGAGAGGGGGAGAGAGAGAGAGAGAGAGAGAGAGAGAGAGAGAGAGAGAGAGAGAATCCTAAGCAGGCTTCTCACTGTCAGTGCAGAGCCCAATGTGGGGCTCAAACTCAAAAGCCATGAGATCATGACCTGAGCCAAAACCAAGAGTCTGATGCTTAAGGGACTGAGCCACCCAGGGACCCTTATACAAATTGATTTTAAATCAGTAGTTTCACCTATAAGATCTGAGACTTTGACTCTCAATCACCCATCCATCTGGTTATCTATCTATCTATGTATGTATCTTATCTAATCTGTGTGTGTCTTTATCAACCTGATTGAGGTATGTATTTATATCTCTTGAATAAATATCCTGGATCAAATGGTAGGTGAAAGCTTAACATCTTAAGGAACTTACAAGTTTCTTAGTTTTCCAGTGTATTGTGCTATATTATATTCACATTAGCAGTGTATGAGAGTTCATGTTATTCCATATAATCAATAATACTAAGTATTGCCAGCTTTTTTATTTTAATCATTCTCATGGGAGTGTAGTAGTGTCTTGTTTTGATTTTAATTTGCATTTACCTGATGAGAATCTGTCACATATTCACTACATCCACTTAGCCATTTGCACAGGTTCTTTTGTGAGACATCTGTTCAGATATGCTCATTTCTTATTGGGGAATGTATCTTCTTTATGGCTAGTTATAAGAGGTTACATATATACATATATATATATATATATATATATATATATTATGGATAGAAGTCCTTTGTCAGCTATGTGTATTAGACTATTTTCTCTCAGGATGTAACTTGCATTTTCTGTTCTTAATGGGGTCTTTCCAGAGAATTTTTTTTTAATTTTGACAATACCCAATTTATTATTTTTTCTTTTATAGCTTATGCATTTATTCCCTAATTAAGAAATCTTTGCCTACACTGAAGTCACATAGTTTTTCTACTACATTTTTTTTCCTAAAAGTCCTATATTTTTGCTCTTACTTAGTCATGATCTGTTTTGTGTTGATTTTTATGTATGATATGAGGGAGGGTATACACTCAGTTTACTGTTCCTTTTGGATATCTGAGTATTACAGCACCATATCTTAAAAAGCTTTCCTTCCCCCATCAATTGCCTTGGTACTTTTTAAAAAGTCAATTGATCAAATGTGTGCAGATCTATTTCTTAACTCCACTGTTTCTCATTCATATACATGTCTATTCTTCCGCAAGAGTAACACTACCGGATAAAAACAGATGTAGAATAAATCCTGAATTCACATAGTTTAAGTGCTGTGGTTTTCTTTTTCCCTTGTTATTGTTTTGGTTGATTTTCCACATATATATTAAAATCAACTTGTCAAATTTTTAAAATAAGCTTACCAACATCCTCCTAAAGAATATAAGCTATATCACATAAAAAAATCTACTTTTGTTGGCACTGTTATTGCTTGATTCTAGAAAAGTTGATCATACAGGCAAATAATAAGTATTTGTAGGATCTTTAAATTGATGAAGAAATGGCCTCTGCTTGTGAAATTTATTAGAAAAGCAATAGAGTTAGAATGACAGCTGAGACATTTTAGTATTAGAGTTGTTGGTATAAACAATTTAGACAATGTAAAAAAATAAAATTTCTTTTCTCATGCATAAACAAGTATCTTTAATTATATCTTCTGTAAGTTCTCTTTTATTCATAGGTTATGGATGTACTTTTTATGAAGACTCCCTTAGGCTGATTTAGTATTTCCCTAATATTTTATTTCTACTATATTGATTTTACTTCTACTATAGCAATTATCATGCTACATTATAGTATTTTCTTTATCTGTTTCCCTCTTATTTATTTATTTATTTATTTATTTATTTATTGAACACAATGAGTGCGGGGACAGTATCTTATTTTCATCTTTGTATCCTGACCACTTGGCACAGAGTCTGCCCCAAGCACATTTCACAAAGGATACATGATTGAATGGCCAGGCAAATTTTTGGTGATTTTTCTTTTGAGTGCGACATCAGGTAGTGCTGATAAAACTACTCAAGATGATGAATATGGCGTTCTTGGCAGTTATATTTCCTGTGACCATATAGATTAGACACAAATACTACTCCAGAGACTTGCAGCTTTGCATAGTTACTATATCATGACTGTCAACTTCTCAAAAGACATACTGACCTTTCTTAATCAGTGCATCATTTGGAATTTGTGGCAGTGGAGGTTCTTGACAACTTTTAAGCTTGAAAACCATAGTCTGCATGTAAAGATTCCCTTGTGAAGGCAGGCCATGATTTTCATCTTCTTCATGCTTGTCATTAGTAGCTCTTTGCTGACCCTGCACATTTTTAACATGCAAGAATGCAATCACTAGCAGTTTCTGGATTACTGTTATAAGGATTTATGATGGTCTTCATAGCCTGTTGAGTTAAAAAAAAAAGTTTCCCAGAGGACCAGAAGCACACTATGACACCAGTTTCCATTTTTAGCATATGTCCCAGGGTAAATTTAATGTTCTGATGACTGCTTTAAAATAAACCTTTCTTTCACTTAAGAAATAGATACTTCTTTTCATTAAACATATTCTATCTTCTGTAATGAGCAAACAGGAATGGCAAACAGGAAGAAAAAAACAGGAAAATAAACTTGAAATGAGCATCAAGTAGGTAATTGTCTCTTCTTATATTTAATTCAACTATTGAGTTAAATGTATGTGCTAAAGGTGATGATGCATTAGGATGATGATTATCTATAATTCAGGCTTGTTCTTACAAGAGTTAAAAATCTGAAGCATGCAAACAAATCACTCATTGTTTTTCCTCTTCCTCCCACTCACTTAATTATTTAGTTTTGAAGTTTCAAAATGTCATATCTGACCACATGCTATTAAAATATTTCAGCCATTTGATAACTGGTTCAATAATCTACAAATACATTTTAGCCATGTTACAGTTATATATAATCTTTGTTGACAAAAGTCATAATGGATAGTTGCAAACTTGAAAACCATCCTATTACATGGGAATTGAATTCTAGGGAAGTCACATCTGGGATTTTGGGATGGTTCTTATTTCTGCTGTGCTTATAGACCTATGTGCCAAAATGTCCCAAATAAAAATGGAAATGATAAGGTCATGGTACTGATAAAAAATGCTATTTTGAGGACAAAAGAATCATAATGAATACTGAAAGATAAGAAGATGTAAAAGCAAATAAAGTAGCCTGCTTGGTCTTTCTACCTCTATACGTGATTTTCTACCAGCTGTTCTCCATCAAGCAGGGTTTTATTTTTTTTTCTTACTTTTTAGTATATTTTATTTTTTTAATAAGAAATTTATTGTCAAATTGGTTTTCATACAACACCCAGTGCACATCCCAACAGGTGACCTCCTCAATATCCATCACCCACCTTCCCCTCCCTCCCACCCCTCATCAACCCTCAGACTGTTCTCAGTTTTTAAGAGTCTCTTATGGTTTGGCTCCCTCCCTCTCTAAACATTTTTTTTCCTCCCCCCCACACCCAGTAGTTTTCTGCTAAGTTTCTCAGGATCCACATAAGAGTGAAAACATATGGTATCTGTTTTACTCTGTATGACTTATTTCACTTAGCATAACATTCTCCAATTCCATCCACGTTGCTACAAAAGGCCATATTTCATTCTTTCTCATTGCCACGTAGTATTCCATTGTGTATATACACCACAATTTCTTTATCCATTCATCAGTTGATGGACATTTAGGCTCTTTCCATAATTTGGCTATTATTGAAAGTGCTGCTATAAACATTGGGGTACAAGTGCCCTTATGCATCAGCACTCCTGTATCCCTTGGGTAAATTCCTAGCAGTGCTATTGCTGGGTCATAGGGTAGATCTATTTTTAATTTTTTGAGGAACTTCCACACTGTTTTCCAGAGTGGCGATCAAGCAGGGTTTTAAAATATAAATTAGGTCATACTACTCCCTTCTCAAAATCCTTTATCAGAGTCTCATGGGGAATCACTCTTAGAGTAAAATCTGAAGTCCTTTCCAAGGCTGAAGTGACCCGCATGACATAGTCTCTTACTACTTTAACTTTGTCACTCCAGCTTCAACCCAGCTCATCGTCAGCTTTGACCATCCTGGGCTCATTGCTGTTGTTGAATAAACCAAACATGTTCCATTCTCAAGAACCTATTGCTGTATCTTCTGCCTAGAACACTTTTCATCCATGTATTCATTTGGCTCTTCTGCATTTCATTCAGAGAAGTTTGTGTGGCAACTTTCAGTACTTCATAACCATCATATCTCTTTAGCCTGCTTTCCTTTTCTATTTAACACTGATCAAAATCTATTTTATACTTACTCATTGCTTCTCTTTTAATAGAATATAAACTCAGTGAGTGAAAAGTCTTCACTTCTTGACCGTACCCATCATTTTCTCATTTTTAGTTGACCTTTGTTTGGCTAAAGTCCATTTTCCAGTAGATTTCCAAAAAGAGGATATAAAAGGTAATTACCTGAACACTTGAATGTCAGAACTTTTCTTAAACCTATCACCCACCAATCCTTGGAATAATGGCAAACACATTGGTTTATAAAATACAGTGTGTTGATAGGAAATTATGTCATTTTTTAAAAAAATATTTGTGTGGGGCGCCTGGGTGGCTCAGTCGGTTAAGCATCCGACTTTGGCTCGGGTCATGATCTCGCGGTCTGTGAGTTCGAGCCCCGCGTCGGGCTCTGTGCTGACAGCTCAGAGCCTGGATCCTGTTTCAGATTCTGTGTCTCCCTCTCTCTCTGACCCTCCCCCGTTCATGCTCTGTCTCTGTCCCAAAAATAAATAAACGTTAAAAAAATATATATTTGTGTGATTTTTTTTTTCCTGTCCTTATTTCTGGACACTCTTAAGATCTTTTTTCCCCTATTTTTCTGAAATTGCAAGTTAATGTGCCTTAGTGTGGCCCTCTTCTTTTATCATGCAGGAAGTTTGGTGGGTTCTTTCACTCTAGAGATTGGGATCCTTGGTTTTAGAGGACCTATTTTCTAGTGTTTTGTTACCAATTTCCTCTACCCATTTTCTCTGTTTTTTTTTTTTTTTTTTTTAATTCTATTAAAAAGATGTTCAGGATTTTGGATTGATAGTCCAAATTGCTAGTTAAAGCTGTATTTTCCAACTGAATGCTTTAACTTTTTCTTATACTTGGGAGAGATTTTCTTGAATTTATCTTCTCACCATTCTGGAGGGAATAGAAATATGGAAAATTATAATTTGTAAGGGCTTCCTTGTTCTCTGAATTTCTTATTTATAGCATATCATTCTTTATGTTTATGTGCAACCTTTTTGCTTATCTTCAAAATAAATTAAGGTTTTGAAGTTTTCTTTTTGTCTCTGTTTTTTTTTTTAGGTGTTTCCTTTTTTGTTTGTTTTGTCCCCTCTAATTTTTGATGGATACTTTACCTACCTTTCTGGGGATCCCTAACTGTAGGGAGACTTTACCTACATTGCTGGAGTATGTGAGTTGACTAATCAAGAGTGAGTTGACTATATTGACAGAGCTGGTCACCTGGTGGTGTTTAAATGTCAATCTTACATCTTCAGTGGGAGAATTAAAACTATTAGTATCTGAAAACTCTTTCCCTGGAATTATTATTTTATCAAGACAGTTTTCAAATCTTGGTGGAGGTATACAAGGAGATAGGTGATAGATACTTGGCTCCTAACTTTCTGGGAACCAGATAGGGAAAGAAAGATGAGGTCACCCTATTTTATATGCAGTCATTTATGTAATCCTTACCTTCCTATTTTCTACAGTTCCTGGTATCTCTAAATCCAGTCTGTTTTCCTGTAGGAGACAAGTATGTGAGGATGTGAGACATGAAAGTCAAGTGCTTTTTAATCAGATTTTCAACCAATCTCAATTTTTTTTAAGTCAGTGCATTAACCTTGTTTCTCAGCATATCTCCAAATGCTGAAAGTTTCAGGGGTTCTGCAGGATGGATTGTCTTCATTGTTTTATATCATTGATGGTGGATTGTCATTAATATGTTTTTCTTCACTAACCTAGGTGGTGACTTTATTGACTGGACTAAATCAATTATGACTGTATGGGGTTTAGTTTTCCAAGGCAGATCCTGCGATGAGGAATTTTTTGAAAGTGGTTTATTAGGCCTGGGGAAAACAGTAGACAATTGAGGTTGTGGAATGGGAAGGGAAGGAAGTGAAGCAAGGATGTTGAATCAAGCAAAATCCCCAAGAGAATTTTTTAGTTTAAATTTTTTTTTTCAATGTTTTTTATTTATTTTTGGGACAGAGAGAGACAGAGCATGAACGGGGGAGGGGCAGAGAGAGAGGGAGACACAGAATCGGAAACAGGCTCCAGGCTCCGAGCCATCAGCCCAGAGCCCGACGCGGGGCTCGAACTCACGGACCGCGAGATCGTGACCTGGCTGAAGTCGGAGGCTTAACCGACTGCGCCACCCAGGCGCCCCAGAATTTTTTAGTTTAATCCCACCTCAGAGCTCAGGAGACCCAGGGTTGGTGCAATCAGGAGGCAAGGAAGTTGGTGTATCTAGACTATCACACCTGGCAGTCATAGGAGAAGGGCTACCTGTTGCACTCTGGGGTACGCAGGCACACGGAATGGGTTTTCAGCCTAGGAAACAGATCTCTAACAGAGACACTAGTATTGGCTAAAGGGCATGGAACGTCGGATAAAGCCACTGTGCATGAAATGCGGATCAGAGAGAATATGATGGCAGTACTAACAGCGACTCGTACGCCACTTCTCTATCCATAAACTTACTTCTAAAATTCTGTTAAAATTGTTGCTGTCTTTTTTTATCCCTTATTGGTAAGTTTTGATCATTACATTTTGTTTTACTTTATTTTAGACATGATCTCAATCTCACACATTTACTAGAATTTGCTAGGGGAAGTCCCAAGTTTCTTTTATTAACGTATTGTACGTTTATAGGAAAGAAAATATGATGCAATGGAAATAAACAGGAAATAATATGGATAATTTTAAGAGGAAAGAATAAAAAGTATTTGTTGATTACTAAATACATGTATCATATTAGTCAAAATACTGACGGTTGTAATTTTTGTCATATATTCCTCAAGTTGGTCAAAAATAATTGGGGGGAGGGGGAAACACCAAAAAAGGTGAAGGACAACACATGGCAGAGTAATTTGAGTTAACAGAATTGGAAATGTATCAAATGATGTTTTCCAAAGACTTATAAAACCAGATATGGAATAATGTTAATTAAAATATAATTACAGTTGAATTACAAAAGTGTAGTTTATATAAGTTATTGGAATTAGAAATACCATCACTTATTAACTAACCATGATTTAAGATTTTTTTAATACAGTTAAAAATACCCTTGGTATTTCGACCCAGTTTTCTGAAAGTTGGTGGAAGAAAGCAAAAAATAAATTACAATTTATTTGAGAGAAATTCAAATTTATTCTCATTGAAGGTAATGAATGGCATAATTGATTTTTCTGGGGGAGGAGCAGGTTCTATGAACATCTCTAATTTTATCCTCTCCTATCCCAAGTAAACTGTCCCAAGAAGTTTAAAGGTCATTTTTTAAAATTTATTTTTTAATGTTTATTTATTTTTGAGGGAGAGAGACAGAGAGAGCACAAAAAGAGGTGGGGCAGAAAAAAAGGGAGGCGTAGAATCCCAAACAGGCTCCAGCCTCTGAGTTGTCAGCACAGCGCCCAATCGGAGCTCGAACTCACCAACCATGAGATTGTGAACTGAACCCAAGTCCAACACTTACCCAACTGAGCCACTCAGGTGCCCCCAAATGTCCGTGGTTTTAAGGTAAGCAAATGGGAATGGCCTTTTTTTTTTATCGCTGGTTGCTAGCCATTCAGAAAAAATATATTTTAAGTTTCTACAGATATTAATTTTAGATATAGGTAAAAATATACATATATATTTGGGTCTACTCTGAGGTTCTAAATATTTTGGGGAGTGGGGCACCTGGGTGCCTCTGTCAGTTAAATGTCAGACTTCTGATCAGGTCATGATCTCACCATTCCTGAAATCGAGCCTGTGATGGGCTCTGTGCTGACAGCTCAGAGCCTGGACGGAGTGTGCTTTGGATTCTATGTTTCCTTCTCTCTCTACCCCCTCCCCTGCTCGCTCTCTGTCTCTTTCTCTCTCAAAAATCAATAAACATTAAAAAAATTAAATATTTTGGGGAGTAATAACAAAACTTGATAATATAATAAACCTTAGATATTACATATTTTTCCTAACTGCTTAATTACGTTTTGTTTACGTGATGATGGATCTATATCCTACTACATGCTTTCCACAAATTTTTCCTAGACAATTTTGTTGTGTTAACTTGAAAACTATGTACAGTATATAAGAAAGTGCTAAACATGTAATAGGAAATAAGTAAATAGTTGTTATCTGGCAATTAAAGAACATGGTGATATTTAAAATTTGAAAGTCAAACAATGTTTGGGAGCAGAAAAATATCAAGAAGTTTTATAATTTTATATTACAAAATATGTGAAACAGGAAATATTATCTAAAAAACTAGTATAGTTTTTTACTAGTATAGTAAATAATTATTTGTTTTATTTCAAATTCATTTTTCTAAGTAGTATAGTTCTGAAGAAAATGAAACTATATTCAGTTGATCTACATCTGCTGTGGTTTTCTAGCACTTTAGGGAAGTTGCTGACTCCTTAAAAAAAAGAAGAAAATTTAAAACCACAGAGTGGGCATTGTTTTCTCATTTATACAACTTAAAATGCTACCAAAATGTATTTCCAAAATACGTACCTAAGGAAACTTTAAAATTGTGTAGTCCACAAAATTGAAGTTAGTTATTTATGTATATTGAATTGGCTTTTTTTTTTTTTTTTTTGAATTGGCTTTTGATGAAAGATACATTACCAGGAGTCTTCCTAATCAATCAGATCTTACCTGAGAACTGGAAATAATTCAGTGGTATGTCTCTGAGCCTTAGCAATGCTTCTTTTTCTTTGCAAATAAAATACTAGCACTTCTATAGCATTTACTATGAGCCAGCTATTGTTTAAGCACTATGCTTGTTCTCATTTTATAAATCGGGAAACTGAGGCATGGAAAAGGTAACCAAATTGTCAAAACCATACAGATAGTAATTGGTCAAGACAGGTGAATCAAATTATCTGGCTCCAATATCCATGTTCTTATCTGCTTTGAATTACTACTTCTTGAAAAGCATCTCCTATGGCAATAAAAGGAATGAGCAAAGATTAATCACAAGGAATATTTTATTGTGGCTTCAGTTAGCAATAGTGTTTCTTTTTTATAGTAACATCATTTTTTCTCCAAATAAGTAGATAAATATGAGGATACACAAGCTAATTGAGACAGTAGTTAGGTGCCTCTTGGAGGCAATAGCCAGAGTAAGTTGCCAGTGTGGTCTACTGGGGTTTAAATTTAGAATGAAAGAATAGAAAAGACAGGAAATATATACAATAGGACAATTGATGGATAAATTTGTAAATATTTGGAATGTTTTTGAGAGAGACACCCTTAAAAATGAGGAAGGAAAGGACAAAAGAAGACAGAATAATTTGAATTAAATACATCAGTTTTTGCTTTTCCAAGATTTATGAGTCTATATGGTTTTTCACAAATAAACCACAATGTAGTGTTATAAGGTTTTAGTTCATCCAATACCATCTATGGGCTTTTTGCCATGGGGAGTCAAAAACTCTCATGGAACCCAGTTTAGATTTTTAGATAGTTTCTGATATGATATGATAGCAAGATCAAGAAGCTTCACTTTGCAAGGACCTCTTACTCTAACAAATTTGGCAGCTCAATCACGTGGTCCAAAACAAGTAGCTAGCCAAGGCTATCTTTGTCAGTTATCAAAAGCCTGGGCATTTAGATCAAAGGGAGGAGTGAACACCATTCAAGTGTATTATTTGATGGATCAATTGCGGAAATATTCTTTGAAATTCTAAGCCATAGCTAAATCTTTAACCCATGCTGAAAATACAAATATTTAAAAAAAGAGACTTCCTATATTTTTCCCAAAATCAAAATAAAACATTTTTTATCTTTACATTCAGATTTTTTTATGCTTTTGTGATCATATATATATATATATTTATTTATTTACATTAGTGATTACTTAACAACATTATTACCAGAAATAGTGATACGTAAGTCAGTTGCAGTGTACTTTTCATATCCCAAAGGCATATGCAAGCACTTAATGTGGAAGATGAGCAGGGGATCAACATGGCAAAAGACTGGGAAAAGCATGCATGTATTGTTATCTTAGCTTAAATGGAAAAATGCATGCTTGCAGAGAATAGTCATTCATCTCTTGACACAAAGCATCTGAATGAATATGTTTCCTTTTTTTCTAAGATGAAACACTGGCTTGTGAATTACCTAATCCTTTAATCCAGACTGAAATCCTTTAATCCTGCTAAATATGGCCTAAAATGGGAGTTAAGAAAGGTATTTCAAATGCATTCATAATTATGCCAGTGAAAATGTACTCCTTGTCCAATATGATCCTTTTCTCAATTGCTTTCTAGGCCTTTATCTGTTCCAGATAAACAAATAAACATAAACAGAATTTGTAGGGAGGAATTGAAAGAACTGAGAAAGTAAATTTTTGTTTCCATCGATATTGAATGTATAACCTATTGTTTTATTATTTTTATTTATGGATATGTTTAGAATTTCAACAGTGTATTGTTGGACAAAACTCTTTATTACAACTATGGACAATGATAATAATAATAATAATAAAAGATTAAAAAGTTGGGCTATAAAATTTGAATGGTTCCAAAATATTGACTAGAAAATATCTGACTGGACAATAGAATTAACTCTAAACATAGTAACTGGTTTAACAAGTGCTTTGTAACTTTTGTGAATTTCATCATTCATAATTTTTTATTGCTTTTGATTTTCTCTTTGACAAATAGGTGTCAAGAAATACACAGTTTTCTGAGGCACCCGGGTGGTGCACTCAGTAAAGCATCTGATTCTTGATCTTGGCTCAGGTCATGATCTCACAGTTCATGAGTTTGAGTCCTGCCCCGGGCTCTGTGCTGATGTGGCAGGCCTGCTTGGGATTCTGTCTCTCCTTTTCTCTGCCCCTACCCTGCTTGTGCTCTCTCTCTGTCTCTCAAAATAAATGAATAAACTTTACAACATTTAAAAACAGAGAAATACACAGCTTTCTACTTGATTAAGAAGCAAAATATATGCTTTCGCATGTGAGTAGAGGAAAAAGTGTTATTAAATGGTGGTTACCTAAAAGGAGCTTCATAAATACTTAAGTGATTAACTATTTCATCCTGATCACACTAAGTCATAGGGCCGGTTGTGTTCTTCCTATGATTTGATATGATATTTTTTTTTTTGCAGTAATCCCAGAGAGTTCACCTTCAATTGGAATTTTCAAATCATCTTATAGCTATATTTGTGATTTTGCAACATTCTCCCCACCAAAAAGTGAAGACTCTAGGAAAGATATCTGAAAGATGTAACATATAAAATTACTTTAATATTTATCTCAGTTGAAGTCAGGCCTTTTGATACCCAGGAAGGTTAGAGGACTTATTTAGTCCTAGTATTAATAGGGAATAAGAATCAAGTGATGGTAATAATTTATTCAAAAATACTTATTGTGGGGTTAGTAAGTGTCATTCATTGATTCTGCTCTTAAGAAAACCAAACTAATAAGTCACACATCCAGGACATAACCAGTTCACCAAAAAGAACAAATAGCAAAAACAAAAACACATGTACATGTATATTCAAAATTGGTAAAAAACTAAACATAAAGAAAAAATTTCAAAGAAGCCAGGGAGTGAGGGTATACCTTACCTATAAACAAGCGCAATGAGAATTACAGAGGACCTCTCTTCACAAACCATGCAAGCAAGAAGAAATATTTAAAGTGTTGAAGGAAAAACAACAACAACAAAAAACTACTAACCTAAACTTTTACATCAAACAAAATTATCCTTCTAAAAGAAGAAGAAACAAAGATTTCTCCCACAAATAAAAACTGAATGAATCATTAACAGACTTCCTGTAATAAATATTAAAAGAGGTATTTCAAGTATCAAGAAAGTAGCATAGGCTAGAGACTTGGACCTAAAGAAGGAGAGGAAGGGAGTTGGAGACGGAATGAATGAAGATAAAATAAAATCTTTTCTTTTTCTTACTCTAAATTGACCTAAAAGATAATTATTTCAAGTAATACTAATTTGATATATAGATTCAACACAATTAAAATGCAATAAAAACTCAGCAAGCTATTTCATTGCTATCAACAAAATGATTCTAAAACTAACATGGAAAGGCAAAAGGCATACAATAGCCTATAAAATTCTAAGAACAAAGTTGGAGGATCACACTACCCAATTTCAAGAATTCTAAAACTACAGTAATCAAGTCAGGGTGGTATTTGTTAAAAAAAAGACATTAGAATTATAATATAAATAAAATGTAAACATAGAGCAATAAACATAAATGCAGATCATAAACTGTACAATACTGATATTGCAACTAAAATATAGATCAATGGAACAAAATTAAAGTCCAGAAATGACCCATATAAACATAGACAACTGGTTTTTAACAGTGGTGCAGAGGGAATTCCAAGGAGAAATGACTCTTTTCAGCACATGATGCTGGTACATATGAACATCCATACACACATACACACATATACACACATGCATGCAGATGAATCTAGATACTTACCTTGCATCTTTCCTATCAATAATGCAAAGTCTATCATTAACCTAAATGTGAAATTCAAAACTACAGGGGCACCTGGGTGGCTCAGTTGGTTGGGTGGCCGACTACGGCTCCAGTCATGATCTCGTGGTCTGTGAGTTCCAGCCCTGCATCGGGCTGTGTGCTGATAGCTCAGAGCCTGGAGCCTGCCTCCGATTCTGTGCCTCCCTGCTCCTTTCCTGCTTGGTCTCTGTCTCTGTCTCTCTCTCAAAAATAATAAAAATTAAAATAAAGTTTAGAAATTCAAAACTACATTTTCTAGAAAATAAGTAGGAGAAAAATTTTTATATCCTTCATACTGATGATTAATTTACTAAACACCACCAAAAGCAGAAATATGAAAAAAAATAGATAAGTTGAACTTTATCAAAATGAAAAATTTCTGCTTTGAGACACTGGTAAGAGAATCAAAACATCATTATAGACACATATCTGATAAAAGTATTTATATTTTAAATACACAAAGAACTCTTAAAATCAATAACAGGAAAACAGACCACCCAATTAAAACAAGGCAAAAGACTTATTTCACTTAACTTTTAGGTCCATCCATGTTTTCACAAATGGCAAGATTTTATTCTTTGTAATTCTTTATTATAGCTGAGTAATATTCCATTGTGTGTGTATGTGTGTGTATATAAACATCTCACATCTTCTTTAGTAATTTGTCTATGGACACAGGTTGCTCCATACCTCAGCTATTGCAAAAAAAATCTGCAATAAACATAAGGGCACATGTCTGTTTTCAATTTAGTGTTTTTATTTTCTTTGGGGGGGGGGTAAACACCTGATAATGTAATTATTGGATCATATGATATTTCTATTTTTATTTTTTGAGGAATATCCATATTGCTTTCCACAGTGCTGTACCAGTGTACATTCCCACCAACAGTGCATGAGGGTTCCCTTTTCTCCACATCCTCACCAACACTTGTTATTTCTTGTCTTTTTGATTCTTGCCATTCTGGCAGATGTAAGGTGATATCTCATTGTGGTTTGGTGTGCATTTCCCTGATTATTAGTGATGTTAAACATCTTTTCATGTGTCTGTTTGGAAAATATCATAGGATTTTACTTATATGTACAATCTAAAAAAATAAATAAAAGAAACAAACTAAAATCAGAAACAGGCCTGTAAATAAAGAACCAGCTGATGGTTACCAGAGGGAGGCATTGGGAGGATGGACAAAATAGGTCAAGGGGAGTAGGAGTTACAGGCTTCCAGGTATGCAATGAATAGGTCACAGGGATAAAAGATACAGAATAGGGAATATAATTAATAGTATTGTAATAACATTATATGGTGACAGATGGTGGCTACACTTCTGGTGAGCATAGCATAATGTATAGTCTTATGGAATCACTATGTTATACACCTGAAACTAATGTAACAATGTGTGTCAACTATACCTCAGTTCAAAAATAAAAATAAAAGTAAAAATACATAAAAATAGGCAAAAGATGTGAACAGACACCTGATCAGAGACAATATACAGATGACAAGCATATGAAAACATGTTCAACATCATTTAACACTAGGGAAGTACAAATTAAAACAATAATGAGATACCACGACATATGTAATGAATTGCAAAAATAAAAATTAATGATACCATTTGCTGGTGACGATGCTGAGGGGAGGGTGGCTGGCTCAGTCAGCAGAACATCTGACTCTTGATGTAGGGATCATGAGTTCAAGGTTCACATTGGGAGAGAGCAAAGATTTATTTAAAATAAATAAATAAATTTTCTTTAAAAAAAGATGCTAAACACTAAAATCCTTCATTCAGGGATGATGGGAAAGCATAATGGTGAAGTACTTTTGAAGACAGTTTGGCAGTTTTTTTCCAAAGCTAAGCATAATCCTAGTATATGATCCAAATATCACACTCCCAGGTGTTTACCCAACTGATTTGAAAGCATTTCTACACAGAAGTCTGCACTTGAATGTTTATTCATCATTACCAAAATTAGCACAACCAGGATGCCATCGACAAATGACTGGATAAACAAACAGCAGTACATCCATACAATGGAGTGCTATCAAACTATAAAAAGAAATGAACTAGTGCAAAGATAAGGATGAATATTAAAGGTATATTCCAAGTGAAAATAATGAATCTGAAAAGGTTGCATGCCTTAAGGTTACAACTTTACAGCATCCTGGAAAAGGAAAACTATAGAGATGTTAGGTAGTTCTGTGGTTGCCAGGGCTTTGGGGAAGAGGGAGTTAAATAGGTAAAGAGTGATGGTTGCATTAGGGTGATAAAATTATTCTGCATGATACTATAAAGTTGTATAAGTAACACTATACATTAGTCAAAGCCCATAGAACTTTATAGTACAAAGAGTAAATCTTGATGAATGGAACTTCCAAAAATCACTTAGAGATATGGCAAACAAAAGAGAGAAGGCACAATGTGTAAAGAATCTATTAGTGGTGTGCCTGGGTGGCTCAGTCAGTTAAACGTCTAATTCTTGATTTCAGCTCAGATGGCGTTCTCATGGTTGATGAGACTGAGTCCCACATCGGGCTCTGTGTTGACAGCGTAGTGCCCTCTTGAGATCCTCTCTCTCCTCTTTCTCTGACCCTCTCCCGCTCACGTGCCCTCTCTCCTTCTCTCTCCCTCTCTCAAAATAAACAAATAAACATAAAAAATATATTAAAAATATATGAAACAAGTTCACTGAACAGGGAATATGTGTTGTCCTATGAAACAATCTTAATGGAAAATAAGACTAAAGGGGAAAAAAAAACCTGTAAAAAAACTATACTCTAATTAATAAAGGTGTTTCCCCTAGGGAAGGGACTATCAATTCTGAAACCAATAAACATGTATACTGGAAATTAACAGTTAATTAAGTAGCTGGTTGAAGTCACATGTTCAACATTGGATTGGAAGATTACCAATAAACAAGGGGTAGGGAGGCTAGAATGATCCATGTGGTAATGTTTTAGACATAGAAACGGAAGTATGAATTTGTGTTGAGCATAATATATACATGGTGAATTAGAGAAATGTTTATAGATGTGCAAAAAACAGGTTAGTATACACATATATATTTACTTGTTCTGTCACCAATGAGGGCCTGGAAACAAAAAACACTCCACTATCACTGAGTGCTTATAATAAGCTATGTGCTTATTTTGGTTACTTGTAGTGCCAGAGTAAGTGCTAAAAAAACAAAACAAAACAAAACAAAACAAAAAACAGCACACACACACACACACACACACACACAATAACAAATACACTCCAATATCGGTGTGTCAAAGTTAACACAGGAACCAACTGAGAAGCTGCTAATGGCCAATACTGGACCATTAGAAACCGAACTGGAACAAAATGAGCAACAAAATAAATAAAATTGTACTAGAATATAGCCCATAGTATAAAATAAATAACCATAATCTATTCTTTTGTAAACAAATGATTAAATGAATAAATGGAGGAGAAAAGGCAAATTTCCTATGCAAAATATTTCCAAATATATATAGATACTTCTCTACTTGTAAAGATAGAGTAGAATTTCCCACACAATATTGGCTGCGGCTGTGTGACTTCTTTCTGATAAAGTACTTAATGGAAAGTAGGGAGAAAGAGTAACTTTAGTACTGACAGACAGACACCACCTCAGCTGCATGATCAAATTGAACATTCACAGTGATGACATGTGGATAGGGTATACATACACTTGACACTATGTGATAAGAATATCACTTGACTTCTGTGGTCTTTCACCCAAAAAAACCCCATAAACTCAGTTTAGTCATGAGAAAAACAGCAGACACATTCCAATAAAGGGACGGTTTGAAAAACATCTCACCATAAATCTTCAGAACTGTCAGGGTCATCAAAAACAAGGAATACCTGTGTGGTTCCTGGGTGGGTTGGTTAAGTGACTGACTCTTGATTTCAGGTCATGGTCTCATGGTTCATGAGTTCAAGCCCTGCGCCAGGCTCTGCACTGGCAGTATGGAGACTGTTTGGGATTCTCTCTCCCTTTTCTCTCTGCCCTCCCCTCCCTGCTTGTGTGCTATGTCTCTCTCTCAAAACAAAAAAACAAACAAAAAAAGAAAAAAATATCTGAGAAGCTGTCAGAGCAACGACAAGTTTAAGGAAAGATGACAAATTTTGCAACTTTTCTGTAAATCTGAAGCTATTCTAAAATTACAAGTTTTTTTTTTTTTAAAGGGAAAATAAAGACTTTTTTAGATACACTGAAAATGGGTTGGTAAAATCAGAAGGAAGTGAGAAATATTAAAGGACTCCTACATGCAGAAAAAAATTTTTTTACCAGGTTGAAAACTGGATCCAGACAATTGAATAAAAAGAAAAAAAATAGCAAATATGTAGGTAAATATAAAATCTCTTTTCTAACCTACTTAAAATATAATTTGATGCCTTTAAAAATAATAAAAATACTTTGTGAGGTTTAGAAAAAACTTAGAAGTAAAATGTATGAGAGCAACAGCAAAAGACAAGGACAGGTTAAATATAATTATGCTAACGTATGGTTCTTAGACTATACATGAAGTGGTATAATATTACTGAAGATAGGTTGTGATCAGTTGAAGATGTGCACTATAAACCCTAACTAACCATTAAACAAAACAAAAAGAGATAGCTAATAAGCCAACCAAGTTTTATGAAACGGAATGATTTAAAAAATAAAACTCATTCTTTAGAATGTAGAAAAATAAGAAAATAAAGAAGACAAAGGGACATTTGGAGAATAGGAAACAGTAAGGTGGTAGATTCCAATCCAACCATGTCAATAACCACATTAAATTAAGTGGTAAATACCCTGATTAAAAGGTAGAGATTGTCAGACTGGAAAAATCTACATCTGACTATGTATTAAATACAACAACCCCAATTTAATTTAAAGGTGTAAAGTAAAATATATATACCATGCAAATAGTAATCAAAAGAAAATTGAAGTAAAAACAGAAAATTGGAGTAGTTATATTAACATTAGATGACCTAGATCTTAGAGCAAAAAAATTCTCATATAGGTAAGACTTTCATTTCATAAGTTCATCAAAAGGGTACAACAATCCTAGGGGCATCTGGGTGACTCAGGTGGGTAAGCATCTGACTTTGACTCAGGTCATGATCTCATGATTCAGGAGTTCAAGCCCTGTGTCAGGTTCTGTGCTGACAGCTCAGAGCCTGGAGCCTGCTTCAGATACTGTTTCCCTCTCTCTGCTCCTTCCCCGCTTGTGCTCTCTCTCTCTCAAAAATAAATAGACATTATAAAAAAGGACATAAAAATTCTAAATATTTATGAATGCAATAACAAAGATAGAAAATACATGAAGCAAAAACTAATAAAACTGCAAAAAGAAGTAGACAAATTCAGTTATATTTAGAAATATCAACACTCCTCTCCCAATAATTGAGAGAAAAGAATGACATTAAGTCAGTAAGAATATGGAAGACAGTCTATCAACAAATTTGACTTAAATGACCAATGAAATATTCCACACAACAATGTGGAATGCATATTATTTTTAAGGGAACAAAGAAGTTTTATTGGGATATACCACATTTTAAGCAATAAAATTACCCTCAATACATTTAAAAGATCAGGCATTTTGAAAAGTATATTTTTTGATGAGACTTAAATTCGAAATGAGTAACAGAAGACATTATGAAAAATTTCAGATATATGGATAAAAAATAACACTTTTACAAGCATCCCATCACCAAAGAAGAAAGGAAAATTGGAAATTATTTTCAATGGAATGAAAATGAATACATAACATGTCAAAAGCTAAAATAGGGCTTAGAGGGAAATTTATGGCACTAAATGCCTAAATCACAAAACAAGAAAGATCCCACACTAATGACCTAACTCTACTCTACTAAACAAAGTGGAAAAAAAAAATCAAGCCCAATATTAGAAGGAAGAGTTTTTTCTTAGAAGAAAGAAAATAGGGGCTCCTGGGTGGCTCAGTCAGCTTAGCTCAGGTCATGATCTCACACTTCGTGATTTCTAGTCCCACATCGGGCTCTGTGCTGACAGTGCAGAGCCTGCTCTGGATCCTCTGTCTCCCTCTCTCTCTGCCCCCTCCCCCGCACTCTCTCTCTCTCTCTCTCTCTCTCTCTCTCTATCTATCTATCTCTCAATAATAAATAAATGAAAAAAATTATATATATATATATATATATATATATATATATATATATATGAAGAAAGGAAATAATAAGGGTAAAAATACAAGTAATAATATAGGAAACAAAAACAATGGAGAAAAATCAATAGAATAAAAACTGGCTATATGCAGAAGTCAATAAATTTAATCTGCTTCTAGCCAAGTTGAAGAGGCAAAGAAAGAAAATGACACAATTGTCAACACCAAGATTCAGAGAGTGATTATCCTTACAAATGAGATAAAGTAGAGGGGAAATTTGAATAACTTTGTGGTAGTTTTAATATATTTCCATAAATCTTTATTGATTCCCTGGTAAAAAAAAATAGATATTTATTGTCTTATTCTTCAGTTGTGAGCAGAACTTAGTAATTTGCTTCTAATGAATAACATAAACTGGAAATGATGGTATGCAAATGTGTACACTAGATCATGAAAGGCACTGTGACTTTCTCTTCTCTCACTCCCTTAGATCACTTGCTCTGAGAGAAATTTTCATGTTGGGAGGACACTTAAGTACTTAGGCAGGTTATGAAGAGGCCCACGTGGTAAGTATCTGAGGTCTTCCTCCAATGGCCATATGAGTGATTCATCTTGGAATTAGATACCGTGAGGATCAAGTCTTCAGATTACTGAAACCAATTGAGAGACAACCCAGAAACATCCAGATAAGCTGTTTCTGAATTCCTGACCCAAGGGAACTTGATGTAATAAATGTTTGGTATTTGAAGTATTACATATTGAGGTAATTTGTTCTTTGGTGATAGGTAATAAAAACATTACACCAACTGGTTTGAAAACTTAGATTAAATGGACCAATTCCATGGAAGAGGCAAAATACTGACACTCAAGGAGGAAAAAAAAAAAAACCAAAAATAAAAAAAACACCTATATAGCTTCAAATCTATTAAAGGAATTGAATTTGTAGTTTAAGACTTTCCCATAAAGAAAACGCCAAGCACAGATGTCTTCACTAGTGGTTTCTACCAAACATTAAGGAAAAAAATAATAGCAATTGTATAAAATCCCTTCTAGAAAACTGAAGAGGAAGAAACACATCCTCAATGAAGTCATCATTATTATCCTTACACCAAAAACAGAGGAGGACATTGGAAGAAAAAAAAATCTATCTCTTTGCAAATTTCTCTCACACAAGTGCAAAATTTCTTATATAATTTTAATATGTTTAATCCAACAATATCCAAAAAATAATACTTCTTGGCAAAGTGGGCTTCTTCTGGGAATACAAGTTTAGTTCTACATTTAAAAATCAATGAAGTTAATTTACCATATCAGTAGAATAAAGAACAAATATCATATGAGCATACCAATATGCAGAAGAAATATTTGACAAAATTCAATATACATTCATGATAGAAAAGTTCAAGGAACAAAGAATAGAAAATAACTTCAAGTTGTGAAAAGGGCATCTACCATAAACCTACATCTAACATATATTGAATGGTGAAAGACTGAATGTTTTTTCTCTAATCTCAAGAAAATAGCAAGGGTGTCCAATCTAACCACTGCTATTCAACAATTTTCCTGTAGGTCCAATCTAGGCAAGCAGAGCCAAGAAAAGAAATCAATGACATACAGATAAAGAAGGAAAAAATAAAACTGTCTCTGTTTGTGTCAACATGATTTCCCATGTATAACCCACATATTTTCTAAAAAATGAACTCATAATCGACCCTTGGTCCCAACATCCTTGTAGACCTGGCTTTCTTTTCTTAGTTAAGGGTACCAGCACCTACCACCAGACTGTCCAAGCCAGAAACATCCTGTCACACTGAATAACATTATTTCAATTGCTTCATTTATTCTATCGTCAAGACCAATCAACTTTCCCTCCTAATGTCTATATTATCCATCCCCTGTTTTCTATTTCTACTTCTAATTCTTCTTTTCTGGCACTCTCTCTTTGCTTAGAGTAAAGCAATAGATGCTTAACTGATCTCTGTCTCAGGTGAGGTTCTGTTCCGGTCTTCCTATACATGCTGACCAAGAGATCTCTTCAAACACAAACCTAATCATAATACACCCATGTTTGAAAAAGGATTCCGATGCATCCTAAAGATTTCAGAATAATATGCGATTGATTTAGCTCTGTCTGCATTGTATTCTATCTCCTGAGCCCTCAATATTGAACCCAGCCATTAACAATGACTGCAGCCTCTCCATTTGCATGGTATCATTTAACATCAGCATGGCATTAACATTATTTAGAATACAAGCTCATTCCAAACCCAATACCCAATATGTGCCCAAATAACTCCAATTTACCCTTAGAGACTGAACTTTTATTTGCTCAGAAGTCTCCCTTGGTCCTTAACTATTACCCTCAAGGTTCATAATGTAAGTGCTTTTACCTTGTGATCCAATAATCCTCCACGTATACATCTATCATAACTTGGATTATAATAAAATGCTATGTTTACCTTACTTTTTGACTCCAGATACTAGCTGTAAGGTTGCTGAGGATTGAAACGATGTTTAAATCATTATTCGCATCATAAGGTCAGGGATGATTTTGGAATTTCAAAATTTCCTATCAATGTTTGACTGATGAAATAATAATCAAATTGTTTAAAAATGCCTTAAAAGTAAAGGGTTAATATGACATATATGGCATCACACTGCCTTGTTTCGCAACTGAAATGCCAGTGCATACATAAGTTAGCCCAATAATTTACTAGAGATACAACAAATGACGTGAAAATATAGTGACATAATTTATTATTCATGTATTCTTCCAAGTATATAGTCCTAATTTATACTCTTTAAGGAGCTTGACTACATCTTCAAAGCTTTGTCAAGGACCAGGAAATAACATTCGTCTCAGTGTTTGCAAACATCTAATATTTTCTCTACTTTCCACATCTTGCCTTTTTAATATTTTATTTATATTTTTTAAGTTCATTTATTTTAATTTTGAGAGAGAGACTGAGCATACAAGCAAGGGAGGGGCAGAGAGAAGGGACAGAATCCCAAGCAGGCTCTCTGCTATCAGCCCAGAGCCCAATGCTGGGCTGGAGATCACAAACTGAGATCATGACCTGAGTCAAGATCAAGATTGAGACACTTAACTGACTAATCCATCCAGATACCCCTCCTCTTGCTTTTTTAAAATTAGAGTTCCCCTTGGGGCGCCTGGGTGGCGCAGTCGGTTAAGCGTCCGACTTCGGCTCAGGTCACGATCTCGCGGTCCGTGAGTTCGAGCCCCGCGTCGGACTCTGGGCTGATGGCTCAGAGCCTGGAGCCTGCTTCCGATTCTGTGTCTCCTTCTCTCTCTGCCCCTCCCCCCTTCATGCTCTGTCTCTCTCTGTCTCAAAAATAAATAAAAACGTTAAAAAAAATTTAAAAATAAAATAAAATAAAATTAGAGTTCCCCTTGAAATTGCATATATTTATACACAAACTCAGAAATCACTAGTTCATTAATTTCCCCTAGATTTGGACTCTTCCTTGGAGATTTAAAAACACTCCACTGGAAAGATATTCATGACTAAAATTAGTGCACTCCAGTTTAAATGAGAAATAAAAACATTGGTTTCACACCAGTGGAAAGAAGCCCTTCAGGCAAGATGACTCTGAAGGAGGAGTATAAGAAATGGATAGAAGACATAACAGTATAGCCTGTAGGTTCTAAAATATGATTTTAGCTACAACCATTGAGGCTATTAATAACTATAGTTATGGATATGCACATATTCACTAGAACAAAGGATTCTCAGTTTTAAAGCAAAAGAGGCATCAATACACAATGGTAGACAAAGTAAAGTGCCCTGGCTATGACAAACTGTAGCAATTCAGACATCTTATACTCTTCCTTCTAAATTGACAATAGTATGAACTTCCTTGTCCCCCAAATAGTTTCCCTCAATTAAATATATAAGTAGTTTGTAACTCCTGGATGCCTCATTACTGCATTCTAAGCATTAGAGCCATGATACAAAGGAGTCATAGTATTTTTAGTTTTACATCTTATTGGCACCATGCTAATCCATTTTTACATGAGCATTTATTTTCCTTTTACTACCTTTAAAAAGAATTATGTTTTGCTAACAGTTGTTGGAAAACAGATACAAGGCAAAGGCTTGTAGACTACTAGTTTACAATGGAGTGCAATTCCAGAGAGCAGAAATGAGAGCAAGGAGGATTGAGACAGGGAAGAATAGATTATGCAATTTGAGGAAGAACTCACACAGAAATGAGTACAATAGCCACGTGCTGGGATGTAGGAAGTGATAGAAGTCCCAGAGGCAGGAGGTACAGGACAGATACATGAGGTTGAGGTGATCTGGCGTTTAAAAGGTATCTGATACAAAATATCACTTAAAATGTATCAGATCCAGATTCTTTCTTCTGGAACTGTTTCATTAAAGTCAGTATTCTGATCCTTTCTAATTATTGTTTTCAAGTTTGTAACTACTCTATGGCTGCTTGCAAAATTGTAAAATATAGCATGGCTGATGTGATTATGTTAGCCCTCTCTGTGGATGATGTAGTATGTTCCCTTGGTGTGAAGATTGCTTCTGATTGTAGGAATAGCTGAAAAGATTAGAACTTCTGCACCACCATTCAGTCACTTAGCTCAAGGATTGAGTTTTCTTATTGATAACATTTTGGGAAAAGTGAGAAAATTGCTCATTGTTTTCCTTTGTAACTCATCGCATCAATTAAAGATGAGTGCAGTTTGCAAAAGATCTCCAGACTATAGGGTAAAAAAAATACCCATTTTTCCTGAATATAAAACACGGGAATAGAAGTGTACCTGGGTGGCTCAGTCAGTTAAGCATCCAGCTCTTGACTTCGGCTCAGGTCATGATCTCAGGTTTCATGGGATCCAGCCCCATGTCTGGCTCTGTGCTAACAGCATGAAGTCTGTTTGGGATTCTCTCCCTCTCTCTGCCTCTCTTTTCTCTCTCTCTCTCTCTCTCTCTCTGTCTCTGTCTCTCTCTCTCTCTCTCAAAATAAATAAATAAATAAATAAACAAATAAATAAATAAAATAAAACAAAATCAATAAACATTAAAAAAAAAAAAAAAGAGAAATGGAACACCCTCATTCCAACATTGGGAGGATTACATGCAGCCTAAGAGTTGACAGTTAATATAAAATAAGGCACTTAACTTCCCTGTACTTGGCCAGATGTGTAGCTATGACTGCTTTCTAAACTTGAGAGTATAGAATGGCACAGAATCTGACCTATTTATCATGTGCTCAGTATAAACTGAAAAGTAGGAGGTCATTAGAAGTATAAAGAAACTCTTTTATGTACAATACATGAGAAGGAGAGCTATTTGGCTCCTGGGGTCTTGTCTCTGGAGATATGTAGGCATACTATTTCTTTGAAAATACAATCTCTGTTTTATCTTTTCTGGTAGTGTATCCTCTACTCTTCCTGCACACACGTTACTTATCTCCAGCTGTCTCTGTCACAGTCTACAAATTATTTTGTCAGTCTTTCTCTTGAGCTCAGCTGAATTTTAAGATCAATGAACTTACTTGCCAATTTGACAGGGCTATCAGTTGTTCTAGCAATTAATTAAGCCTTACAAATTATTTTAACCCACGACTAGCAGTCTCTACACTGCTTAATTGCCACTCAATCACACAGTTAAATTTGCCTGAAATTAACACGGTGTTCCACAAGGGAGACAATTTCAACCAGTCTGTCCAGTTGCTAATTTTCTGAATATTTCCTTAGGCATAGCTTTGAAAAAAAAAAAATAAAGCTTCAACATAGGAATCTTACTTTTCTGAAAGCATTTGAAAATGATCTTTTCTCCTTCAAAGACTAATTTGAGGTCATGCAGAAAGTATTGATGTGAAAGCACTTTTCTGTCTTTGTTATATTTAGCATTAATTTAGGGGAAATAAAGTGACTAGAGACCAGAATACAGAAGGAAAGGGTAAAGAAGGCAAACACATGCAAACATGCACATGCAGTTACACTGTTCTGGTTCATTGACTTTGTCTTGCGAAATGATAGCCACGAAAGAGAAACTGGTAATGTGAACAAATTCACAGCTGATCTTCGCACTTAAATATCATTCACCATGAAGCTGACTTGGAAATTAACAATCTATCCACCTGTAAAAATATATATTTAGATCCGCTTAGTGCTAGCATTCATTCTTGGCTGGCATGAATCTAGCAAATACACTGCCTTTGTAACTGAATGACAAAATGGCAGTATTAGTGTCTTTAAGAATCACAATTTGTGCCTGGACTTTTAGTTCAAGCTGTATAATACATGCAGTATATGATCTGCATTTGAGATAGCTATTTAAAAATGACATGGTTTCCTTTTCTAAGCACATGAATATACATGTTAGTCAGTGCCCAGCAGGAGAGCTATCTTTTCTTTCTTTGCTCATGTGAAAGAGTAGGTTGTCCTTGGCCGGGGGTGGGGTGGGGGGGTTGCATTATGTTATAGAGAAAAATCATCTTCCTTATAGAATTGGAGACTAACTTTCCATAAGTGAGGAGCTGGTGAAGGGAATCTACCTAATAAGTGCCTAATGGATTTCTGTCGCTATGCTAGCTGCTTTATATAAGTGTTCTCTAATCATCATAACAAATTAAAATGTAGCCACTATTATCCTCTTTTATTAGATGAGTAAGCTAGGCTCAGAAGAGTTATCCAATTTAATAAGGTCTTACAGTTGATATGGGGAGCAAACTCTTCACTACCTTTGCCCATTCCAAACCATTTGTCACATTTGCAATGGGGTCATATTATCATGTCACATCGTTGCCTGAAATCCATCCATTATTCCCTGTTGCCTAAATCAGAGTCCAAAGCAAGCTTCAGTCTTTACCTACCTCTCTGGCACCATCCATCAACTTTGTGCACTTTGCACCGAGTTACATCAATAGTTAATTACTTGTGGTTTCAGGAAAAGGAAAAAAAAAAAACCTCCAGTTTTGGTTTACTCTAAGTTTTGGCATATCCTTCACCTTTGTCTGAGAGATCTGGTGCCTGTCTCCCTAAGCCCCTCTTTCTGACCCAATAAACTTATATTTCTCCTGACTAATTCTCCATAGCCTTTAAAATTGAGATGAGGCTTTACTTCCTTTTTGAGGCTTTCCAGGACCTGGCCTTCCTTCAGTGTCTTTAGCCACTTCTGTTTGCACCTTCTCTTATGACTGTATTATTGTATATTAACACATCTGCCACACGGCAGACCTTGGCTCCTTGAAAGAGATTCATGAGTTATAGCTCTAGAACTAGCACCTTACCTGGACTTCATTGATACTACAATTTGATAAAAACAAATGGATACATTGAATCAGTCTAAAGTAGGTGTCAAAGTAAAGACAACCTAAGAATGCTTGGGCTTGAAGAAAAAAAAAAGTTTTTCATCCAGGAGAAATTATCATCAAATAACGATATCCCTGAAAAGAAGGAGGGGTGGGGGGAGCATGGAGAATATTATAAAATTGATTTCAGAAAAAGTTTCAGGGAAGGGAACATTTCTCAGTTATGCTAAATTAGGCTTCCCTTACGCCACATTCACTACATTTTAATGATAGGAATGGCAATTTTGCCCAAATTGATTTTTTTAATTAATTGTTTTGCCCTCAGGATAAATATGTAAACCAAATCATACTCAGCCTGGCAATCTGCTAGTAAGCATTTGGTGAGTTTGTCATCTATTGGTGGTGGGTTGAGGGAAGGAAAGTAGATGGAGAAGTAAGAGAAGAATGACATGAATTTCATCAAGTGAATCTCAGTAAAAACTTTTGTAACTTAAATCCTTTGGTACTTGCTCTTTTATGGTTATGGAATCTATTACTTACAGTTTTATAGTATTTTGCCAATCATTAACCAGATTCCAACTTTTAAATGAAGATTAGAGAATTTTTCTTCTCTTCTTTTTTGTTTCTAATAACTTCCTTTATCTCAGAGGAAACAAAGATTCCGCACATATATTACTGAACATTCTGTTTGCCCAAGGCATTTTAGAATTTCAGCAGGTAATATCTATTCTTGAATATTTTCTTTATTTGGAATATATTTTACCTGGGTTAGAAGTTTATAAGGAATCATAACGGCTACTTTGTGTACTCTTCTCCCCAAACAGTTGTTCTGTTGCTGATATTTCATTCCTATTCCCCTTCTAAAATTTATGATGAAAAGAGGTCCCATTTTCTCAGCTGAATCTTATTGCATGGGCATTAAAGAACCTGATGTTTTCCTTCTAAAATTTGATTGCTTTCCAAACTTTTCATTAGAATATACTTAAAAGATATTTATTTGTACTCCTCTTCTAGTTAACCAATAACTCTGCCATAAAGCATACAGCCAGAGGCTGTTTGGTTGCTGGGACCCACCCACATAAAGTTTGGCAAACTTACAAGCAAGTAAACCACCCTAAGCAAGGGAAATCTCATTTGAAGAGAATGGGCCACAGTTAATATTTCTGAGAATAGCACAGCATATGCTTCTTAAATTGTTCTACACTCAGGCCCATGGAACATCAATTAGTTTTTAGGCATAAGGAATGTACATCAGCTTGGTTAAAATGTCATTTCTACTATTCTCTGTGTGGAACCTGGAAAGCTCAATGTTAAAGGAAAATCTGACTCAGATAATTTATTAGTCCTCATTATTAATATTTTAGCTCACTTTTCAGCCCTAAGCAATCCTTTATAAATACAGTTTAGGGGGGAGGATGTGTTTTTTTTTTAACTCCATTAAAACAGAACATTTTGATAAATGGGCATTATTTAGAAAAGCATTGCTTTCATTTACACAATATCAAAGTAGAGAGTTAGCTTCAGATATTTAAAATAAAATGTAAGTATACTTAAGTCATTTCTGGATATAATATTAAAGTATTTTTAAACTGACCAAGATTAGGTTGTCGTAATCAATGTTTTGTTTTTTTGTGTGTGTAGTTGCTTCTTTTCTCCAAGAAACGTAGCCTGAACTTCAGATATTGTATTATAGATACCATAAAGATTGGCAGAGTTTTGAGCTACACGTCCCAGCATTCACACTGCCTCTGCCTCCCTCACACACAGGCATGCAAGTTTTTCATGAGGCAGGACTCATCAGCCAGCATTTGGCAATATCAAGTATACCTTATTTAAAGTTGCCCCCTTTCTTCTTTTTTTCACAGCCTCTTTTTAGAAACCTATTCAAATGTTTAACAGCCATTGCCCACCAGGGAAATCTTTCAATGGTTAACTTAAATCGCTCACGCTGTGATCTAGAGCCATTTACAGTTTTGTCCTCAGTCCTCCTTAGAAGGAGAACTAATGAGAACATAATCACTAAATTATCTCCTGTTCACCTTCTGGTGCTTTTTTCCCTTTACACATAACTTACTAGTATGTAGTTCTCACAAGTATTTGAACTCAGGCATTTACTAAATGCACTTAAACATCACACACGCAAAAAATGACAGTCGTGACAAAGTTTAGGGGAACAGAGAGAGATTTTTAAGTTAGACCTTGTCATTCAGGAACTAAAAATAAAAAACTCAGCCTCCATAGGTTTTAATTTTTTTTATTTATGTTAGAAACTTCTTGCACCAAAGTCACCCATTCTTATTGTTATGAAAGCCTTAAATTGTTTAGTGTATTTCCAGCTTCTATGGATTCTTCCAATTCCATTTTTAATGCTATGTTTCTTTTAATGAGCATAACATTAATTTGTGCCCAACATTTGGATCTATCATTTTAATTTACCAAAAATAAATAATTTTTTAGCATGCAAGGATACATGATATATTGGTTACTGTTTGTTAAAGATGATCAATTATATTTTGTATAAATTACCTTCTACTTCCTATAAATCAGCAGGATTATTTTTTAAAAAGTAATATTTTTTGATTGCCTTTTAAGAGTTTGGCTTGATAAGTAGGTTTTATTTATAGAGCAAACTCTCAGGAAGTTACTATGGTTATAAACATGAAAATATATTCATTTTCAAAACTTCATTTGGGGCTCACACTAATATATTTTTTAGTGTTTATTTATTTTTGAGAGAAAGAGAGAGCGAGAGTGTGCACGCGCGCACACACACACACACACACACACACACGTGAGTGCAGGGGAGGGTCAGAGAGAGGCGGAGACACAGAATCTGAAGCAGGCTCCAGGCTCTGTGCTGTCAGCATAGAGCCCTACACAAGACTCAAACTCGTCAACTGTGAGATCATGACCTTATCTGAAGTCCAACACTTATGCAACTGAGCCACTCAGGCGCCCCTCACACTATTATAGTTTCAATAACACAGTTTCATTAAATATAATGTATAAATAAATCCAGTGGTATTACTCTTGTCTGATGTTGTCCATCCATACAACAAAAATATACAAGCAAACTACACTTAATGCTACAGTTTGAGTTTCACTGGGGAGCAGACCCTAAGGCAAAGTTCAGTATTCATGATGTTTATAGAAGAAGGACCATTTGAATCATCACTATGGGAAAGAAAAGAAAGACGCAGGATTGGACCAACAGCCTCAGCCTAACTCACAGGAAAGTTTGAGCTAATATAGCCATCACAGACTTTCTGTGCTGGGCTGAAATGGTTGGGCCTTTATACTTCCTCTTGATCAGCCATTTGATACACCCCGAAAAAGCACAACCTTGGGGCAGATGAATATCTGTAGCTGAAGTGATTCCTGGAGGGGTAACAGCTAAAAGTTGGCCCTTAACAGCTTTCCTAGAAGTTAGGGTAACTTCTTCCTTGAAGGGGAAACTGAGTAGTGTATATCCAACTACACCAACATTTGTATAGTTTTGTGTCAGATATTATTATAAGTTCTTCACATGTATTAACTCATATAAAACCATAACAATATGAGAAAATCACTCATATGATACTCATTTTGCATGTGTAGAAGATTAGGATCATAGAATTTAAGTGACTTGGCCAAAGTCACACAACTAATAAATGGTAGAGCTGATGAATTCAAGTCTGATTCAAGAGTCTACTACTTATTATGTACTCCATCTCAGAGCCACTAACTCAAAGGTATCAAGGACCTCTTAACTGCCAAAATCCAATGTCCACGTTTTCAACTCATACTTATGTTATTTATCTTTCTGAATTGCCTGGTATGATTTAATTTGTTTTACTTCTTAAGATTCATTCCTAGGTTAATTCATATCCTTATGCTGATTTTCATATCTAGTTGTCTGAGATCTTTCTAGTGACTCTTCTTCATCTCTCTACTCCTTACATGTTGATGTTCTTTAAGTGTTCATTTCTGTTTTCTTCTCTACTCACACTACATGTTCAACTTCAAGTGTACTTCAAGCATACTTCATCCACGTTGCATCAAGTCTTATAACATTATAAAAGGCTGAGGCATCAGGTTGTATTAGGAATGGAAGTGGTAGGACTAGAGTGGATAGAAACAGAATTTCTCCATGCAAAGGCTGATGAGAAAAAAAAAATCTGAACAGCAGTTTCAGCCCTTGGCAACAGAAAATGTTCAGGAGCTAATATCCAAAAGGCACCTGCTAACAAGGAATAATCTAGGAATTATGGAAACAATAGCAGCAGGAATAGTAACATCTAGGGAAGCAATTAGATGGGAATTGTGTAATGCCAGAATTCAAATTAAAGACCAGGTGAGGGGCACCTGGGTGGCTTAGTCAGTTGAGCCTCCGACTTTGGCTCAGGTCATGATCTCACAGCTGACAAGTTTGAGCCCTGCATCAGGCTCTGTGCTGACAGCTCAGAGCCTGGAGCCTGCTTCTGATTCTATATCTCCATCTCTCTGCTTCTCCCCTGCTCATTCTCTGTCTCTGCCCCGCTAAAAGATAAACATTAAAGACCAGGAGGTGACAGTGCAAGAGTTTATAACAATTAAATCATTCACCCTAAAATCACCCAGTGGAGGTATGGAACTGATCTTCAGGAGCCCAAAATCAGAAATAGAATTTAAATGTGAAAGGGAGAGATTGATAAGAACTATTTGAATTCCAAGATAAAAGAAAATAATAATAAGGCTAGGATAATTTTCAACGATTTGGTATTAGTCTGCTCATTTAATGGGAACACATTTGAGTTCATTTGTATTTGAAACAAGAGTTGGGGGCTTCCTTTAATATTTATATTAGGTACTGTTGATTTATGAAAGGAAACCTTGGTTGTATTCTTAAACTTTTGTTCTATTTAATATCCAGCCTTATATATAAAAATCCATTAAAATATATTTGTGTAATTGCCTAACATATAGTGTTAGAAATAAAAAGTTCACATATCCAGAAGATGATTTAAATATTACCAATAGCAAAAACAATAAACAAAAAAAAAAAAACACACATCAACAGTTAGACCACATTGTTTTAATACCATAGGTTTTCTTGCACATACAAGCATTATATGTATTTCTAATTTAAAATGGTCTAAATTATTTCATTTTAATATGCCCTAAATTAATTCTTCCTTGAGCTTTGTAGTGTTTTGCTTATTGCATCATCTATACTGATATTAGGAAAAGTTTAGGTTTGTACATTATTTTTCATTACCTGCTATAGTTTAACAAATTTGGTTTTCAAAAATTTAGATGACCCTCTTATGTCAACAAATGCAGAGTTACAATTTTCAGACTGTTAAAATATTAATGTGAACAAATATGCTGATATTATGTAAAACATTTGGTGAGGTATTCCTTTCTTTGTCATTGTATCTCTGACAAATATGCTCATTAAAGATAGAAATCAGTTCTATAAAGTATCACTAAGACATAGAAATAGTAACTCTGTAAGATAACAAAAATTCTGGAATTTATTCATCAGAGTGTATGAGGAAAAGTGCCTAAACCTGAACCAGTCATGTCACCAAGGAAATTTAATGTGCACATTGCTTAAAAATTCATAAAATTGTTCATAGAATTAGGGTGTGATGAATTAAGAAGGGATGTTTTGACAAGAATGGAAAGAGAATGGATGCTGGGTGGCAAAGAGCAGATGTCCATTGTAGTGAATTTGTGTGTATGAGGACTATGACTTAGAAATATGTGGCATTACATAATAAAATAATAATTCAATGTTATAGTAATTCTGTTACACAGAAAAATATCATTGCATTTTGTACTTAAAATACACTAAAATTTACTTCTTTGTGGTTTCAATTAAACAAGCCATAAATTCACTTCTTCCACTTACAACATGCCAGAGAAAAATCACTGATAAGAAATATTATTTTTTTAGGAGTGCCTGGGTAGCTCAGTTGGTTAAGCCTCTTACTCTTGATTTCAGCTCAGGTCATGATCCTCAGTTAGTGGGATCAAGCGCCACATTGGGCTCTGTGCTAATAGCACAGATCCTGCTTCTATTCAGGATCCCTTCAGAGTAGGGATTCTTTCCCTTCAGAGAAAAGGATTCTCTCTTTCTCTGCCCTTCACCTGTCCGTTCTCTCAATCTCTCTCTCTCTGTCTCTAAAAATAAATAAATATTTTTTTTAAAAAAGGAAATTTTTTTTTTTAGGTTAAAAGATGATTTAACTCTTGAACTAGACCAAGTGCTCCTGACTCATCTGGAAAACTCATGGCGCTTCAAAAGAGGGAAGCATTTTTCAGTTCATGATTTATCTGTGTTGCACTCATTATTGAAGGATTCTATGGTAGAATTGCCTGTGTTGTCAAAATTTCAATTCCATAGAAGTGGTGAGTTGTCAGCTTCGAAGTGGTAATATATTGTTATAGCTACTCATTGTTACCATGTATATAGTCTGGAACAAGTTAATATATTCAATCTTTCATTTATTTCTTTTTTTAAAGAAATACTTTTGTGGCATCCCTATTTTCTAAGCAACTTTTTAGATGTTCACAATGTAAAAATGAATAAGACAAAATGAATGGCATGAATAAGAATATGACTTTCACATAGCAAATGGTATACTAGGGAACTATATTAGGTATGCTGAGAATAAGGGGAGATAATATTGGGACCAAATTTTGAAGGATCTCATGTCGTGTTAAGGAGTTTAGAATGTATCTATTATGGTTGAAGGTTTAATGAAACTTTTCGAGTTTCATGACCAGATCTTATTTAGAAAGATACTTCCACAGGAATTGATTAGAGAGGAGGAAAACAAGAGAAAGGAATTGAAAACCCATTATGTTCCAGGACCAGGGGATATAAATATTAATAAGGCATGATCTTGGCTCTCAAGGAATTTAGGATTGTGAAGAAAACACACTTATAAACATGCAAATTTAACAATGTCTTTACTAAAGGAATAAACACTGAAAGGTGAGGGCTTAACTGCTTGTTTGTGGGTATGTGTCAGGGATTCTAGTAGGGGGAGTGGTTTGGAGGGGTAGGAAATAATCAGGACACATACCCAAAAGTTATACATGAATTGGAACTTGAAAGAAGAGATCGAAGATTCATAAGGGAACAAGAATTGGGATTAATATCTTTCTTTCTTAGCAGAGGTAATAGCATATGTAAAAACAAGTAGGTATGAGAAAGGGTAGTGCACTTGAAAATATCAAATAGGCAAGGACTACTTAATCAAAGCAAAGTTGTAGAAAAAAAAACAAAACAGTGAGAGATTATGCTAGAAAAGCCAACATGGAATAGACCAGAAAATGTTGCTGTCCTAGGAGTAACTTTTTATCAAGATCATCATCTTTTCTTTTTCTTAATTTATTGTAAAGGCTTTATCAAGCATATATTTTATTTATAGAAATATATTTATTTATAAAAATAAAATAATATGGATAAAAATTTTTATATAAATGTATAATTAATACAATATAATATAAAAATAAATATAATAAAACAAATTTTATAGATTAATATATTTTATATATTTTTCAATAAAAAGTGTATATATTTAAGTATACAACATAGTTTGATATACATATATAATGAAATGATTACTATAGTCAAGCTAGTTATCGTATCCATCTCTTGAGTGTGTTTTTAAACTGCGAAATAAAGAAACTTTGTAGGATTTTATGTAGATATTAAAGGATTGTATCTCTGTTAACAGAAGCAGACAAAAATTAGAGGCAGAATATAGTAAGGAGAAAATTAGGAGGGATAATGAGAACTAGAACTAAATGAAAAGGAAGAAAGAATGGCTAAGAGTATATAAATTTTAAGATGTTTAAATACACCAATAACGAAACAACAAAAAGAGAAATCAAGGAATCAATCCCATTTACAACTGTACAAAAACCCATAAGATACCTAAGAATCAACCTAACCATAGAGGGGAAAGGTCTGTACTCTGAAAACTATAGAACACTTATAAAAGAAATTGTAGATGACACAAAGCTCATGGATTGAAGAACAAATATTATTAAAATGTCTATACTACCCAAAGCAATCTACACATTTAATGTAATCCCAATCAAAATAACACCAGCATTTTTTTTTTTCACAGAGCTAGAACAAACATTTCTAAAATTTGTATGAACCACAAAAGACTGAATAGCAAAAGCAATCTTGAAAAAGAACAGCAAAGCTGGAGGCAACACAATATGGATCTCAAGCTGTATTACAAAATTGTAGTCATCAAGACAGTATGGTACTGGCACAAAAACAGACAGATCAATGGAACAGAATGGAAAACCCAGAAATGGACCCACAACTTTATGGTCACCTAATCTTTGACAAAGCAGTTAAGAATGCCCAATGGAAAAAAGACAGTCTCTTCAAGAAATGGAGTGGGGAAAATTGGTTAGCAACATGCAGAAGAATGAAACTGCACCACTTTCTAACACCATACACAAAAATAAACTCAAAATGGATGAAAGACCTAAATGTGAGACAGGAAACCATCAAAATCCTTGAGGAGAAAACAGGCATCAACCTCTTTAACCTGGGCCACAGCAACTTCTTTCTAGACATGTCTCTGATGGCAAGGGAGGTAAAAGCAAAAATGAACTATTGGGACTTTATCAAAATAAAAAGTTCTGCACAGGAAAGAAAATGATCAACAAAACTAAAAAGCACCCTATGAAATAGAAGAAGATATTTTCAAATGACCTATCTGATAAAGAGTTAGTATCCAAAATATATAAAAAGTCATCGAACTCAATACCCAAAAGACAAATAATCCAGTGAAGAAATGGGCAAAAGACATAAATAGACATTTTCACAAAGAAGACATCCAGGTAGCTAACAGAAAAGGTATTAAACATCACACATCATCAGTGAAATACAAATAAAAACTGGAATGAGATACCACCTCACACTTGCCTAATGGCTAAAATTAATATAGGAAACAACAGATTTTGGCTAGGATGTAGAGAATGGGGAACCCTCTTGTGGTATTGGTGGGAATGTAAACTGGTGCAGCCGCTCTGGAAAACAGTATGGAGTTTCCTCAAAAAGTTAAAAATAGAACTACCCTATGATTCAGCAATTGTACTGCTAGGTATTTACCCAAAGGATACAAAAATACAGATTCAAAGGGACACATGCACCTCAGTGTTTACAGCAGCATATCAACAATAGCCAAACTATGGAGAGATCCCCAATGTCCATTGACTGATGAATGGATAAAGAGGATGTGGTGTAGATATAGATACAGATATAGATATAGATATAATGGAATATATGGAATATACCATGGAATGTTACTCAGCCATCAAATAAAAAAAATGAAACCTTACCATTTGAAATGATGTGGATGGAACTAGAGTATATTATGCTAAGTGAAATAAGTCAGTCAGAGATAGATAAATACCATAGATTTCACTCATACATGGAATTTAAGAAACAGAACAGATTAACATAGGGGAAGAGGGAAAAAGAGAGGGAAGCAAACCATAAGAGACCCTTAACTATAGAGAAAAAAACTGAGGGTTGTTGGAGGAGAGGTGGGCAGAGAATGGGCTAAATGAGTGATGAGTGAGGACACTTGTGATAAGCATTGGGTGTTGTATGTAAGTGATGAATTACTAAATTCTATTCCTGAAACCAATATTGTACTATACATTAACTAATTAGAATTTAAATATAAACTTGAAACAAAAATAAAATAAAATTCAAATAAAATAAAGTAAAGTAAAATGAAGAAATTACTGTATTTAGTGATACCTTGGATATGAAGTTTTAAGTGAGAGAGGATTCTGATGGGAGTCAAATGTGGAAATTAGCAGACACTTATAACAAAGGCAAGTGTGAGAAGGAAAATGGTGCAGAAGATTATTCATTACTTTAGACCTAATAAAGTGTTGGTGCCAATGTGATATAGACAGGATATAGCACAAAAAAGTAAAAAGTGGAAGCATGGCAAGAAATTGGGTTTGGTTTGTAAATTTTTGATTGAAGTCTGAGTCCTGCCTTATCTAAGCCTAGTGCCTAGTCCCTCAGCCCTAACTGATTTTAGTGATAATACAGATGGGCTTAAGGACAAATTTTGGTCAATGGAAGAAGGCCTGAAAGTAGATATGTAATCCACTTCCCATTAACAGGTAAGATTAGATATGATTTAGAGTCCAGCTGCCATGTGCTCAAAGGTCTGAGCATAAATGAAACATTATTTTCTTCCCTGGCTCTTCTTCCTTGATCATCATGCTTGATATTTTTGCCAACTTCCTTTCACAGCTAATGTGGTTGATAAATGTCTGGTGGAAACACTGGTGGGATGATAATACATGCAATGTTATGATTTAAAGTTAATCTAAGTCTAGGTTTCTAGACTTAAAAAATACTGCTACTTGAAATTTTCTAAAGTCACAGTTGATGTTATTATACCCCATCTCAGGTATTCCAGGTGTATGCCTACCATGCTACATACTTATTTCCTGCATAGGAAATTATACTAAATTCTAGTAAAATCCTGCCATAGGTCTTATAAAAATGTAGATATAAAGCAAAATTAAAATAATAATATAGAATTCACTTAGACATATTTTTAAGTTATTAATTTCAGGATAAAAATGTTTTACCTTTTCAACAATTCCCTTCAAAGTCATCTTCTCTGTGTGAAATAAGTTTCTTTTGGAAATAGCTATTTCATTTGCTTTGTAAAGTTATGTAATGTGTTTTTTATTAAATTAATATAAATTATCAGCCTGGTGCTCTGAATTTTAAGTACATATTGTTAAAAGACAAAAAAGCTTGAGTAAAAAAATAAAATAAAATAAAATCTGCTCTGTGATATTTTCTAAAGGCACCCAAAATAAGAGGGGACAGGAAGATTCCAGAAGTCCAAAGTAAAAAACCTATATCCGTGAATTCTATCTCTGAGCAGAAAAAAAAAGAAACAAAAGAAAAGAAAAAACAAGGTAGTGCATTAATCCATTAGCTTCCTAATGTAGAAAATAACTACTTTCTAATGTCTCAAAGACTGCTGTGTGGCATATTTACATATATTCTAAAGTGATATAACTATGATAGTGGGTAGTTTATACAGAGTAACAACAAAGTAAATTGGGCAGCCAGACTTAGGACATGTTAAAACCCATTGGGTGGGCACCAACATGATATAGATGCCCTGGATAAGATTCTAGCAAGTGATTGGATTTGAATAACTTTTATGTCTTCCTCTAAGCCCAGGGTTTTAATATTATATAATGCTATGAATTATTGTCCTCATTGCTATATTGATTTGACGATATCCGAAGCAAACTTTCTGAGTCAGAAAGCCCTGAAACTGTGGTGAGGAATAATGTTGTAGATAGGGGGAAAGGGAAGAGGAGTATAATATAGGAAATATCAATAATTTAGTATTGTAGTATAATATAAATTGATCTTAACAAATTAATAAGAGGAGTCAAGACAATGCCAGAAGCCATATTATTTTTAAAAAGGGGGTGAATCTCCTCCTCAGCAAGCAAGCACTGGTGGGAACAAGTTGATAACTCTGCCTGAAAACATACGTTCTTCCTTAGGTCACATCTAGGATGGAGTCCCATAAAGCCAATCATTAAAAAAAACAAAAAACAAAACAAAACAAAAATAACCTTTTTTTTAATGTTTATTTATTTTTGAGAGAGAAAGAGAGAGACAGAGCGTGAGCAGGGCAGAGAGAGATACACACACACACAGAAACCAAAGCAGGCTCCAGGCTCCGAGCTGTCAGCATAGAGCCCGGTGCAGGGCTCAAACCCACGCAACCAAAAAATTATGATCTGAGCTGAAGTCCGATGCTCAACAAACCGAGCCACCCAGGCGCTCCAAACCGATCACTTTTTTAAGTTTTATTTATTTGTTTTTAACTCCAGTGTAATTAACATATAGTGTTATATTAGTTTTAGGTGCACGATATAGTGATTCAACAATTGTATACATTACTCAGTGCTCATCATGACAAGTGTACCCTTATCTTCACCTAGTTCACCCATTCCCCTCTCACCTCCCCTCTGGTAACCATCTGTTTGTTCTCTGTAATTAAGAGTCTGGTTTTTGGTTTATCTCTGTCTCTCTCTCTCTCTTTGTTTTTTCCCTTTATTTGTTTGCTTTATTTCTTAAATTCCACATATGAGTGAAATTATATCATATTTGACTTTCTCTGATAGAACCAGTGTTTACAATCTATTCTCTTAGCCAGTCAGCTATTTTTCCTTGGGGAAGAGTTACATAGGAATTTCTTTCAAAACAATTTGAAAAAAAAATTCTTGTCAGAATTACATCCAAAAAGAAAATTTTCACCTGGAATCCTATATAAGAAATATAGTCCTCCATGTTCCTTACAACAGCTTTGTGATGAATATGAATGACAAATCCACTTCCACATGGCAATTTCTTACAGTAGAATTTAGCAAAAGCAGAGGATGTAACATTAGAAAGGACCTCAGAGAGGATACTGTATGGAACTAACCACTTTTAATCTAAGTATACAAAATTCTGCTAGTCTAATTCAATCTAAGGGAAGAATTCAGAGTTGAATTGCTGGTCTCTGACTAATTTCCCTAAAGATCATAGTCTCAGATCCACTTTTGATATAGCATGACAGTCCATTCAAGAATATACTGAATTTTTCAAGTGCTGTGTTCTGTGTTGTTGAAGGAAGACTAATCTGTATTCTTTATAAAACAGAAATTGGAAATGGGGTCAAAGTGGTACTATGTGACCACTAACATTTTTTTGGTAAGTTTATGTGTAAGTAAATATTGGCAAGTAAATTAGCAAGAGGTTACTTTCATGAAGTCATACGATACATAATAGATATGTAAATAATCTATTCATGAAAAAAGCAATAGAGAAAGTGGTAAACAATTTTATGTAAGATTATAACAAATATATCTTGCCAGACATTTTAATTTGTCATGATAGCATTTAGCTCATTTCTCTTAGAGATAGCTGCCAATAGTTACTCATCTTAGACCAGACTGATTTAATCTAGTCATCCTTGATGTAATTTACTCATCCTTACTTTTACATTTGTAATCTTCTCAAACGGTTTATGCTCTAGCTGCTCCTGTTTCCTTATTTCCTGATAGTTCACTGCTCTTTGCTTCCTTAAGTTACAGGAACCAAGCCATTAACTTAATTACTGTACTTCATCTATCTTAACATGAGTTTCTTCAAGTCTGGAAAGGTGTTGATTCTGGTAAAGTCTGACTGCAACAGAAATTAATCTTAAAAGCAAGATAGTGACACCTATTTACTTTCTAGTTTTAACCATCCTAGTGGCCATATATTCACTCAACTTCAAATAAAGTTTAATGTTCATTAAACACTATTATAGCCTTAGTTTTCTAGGGCTTAAATTAAAAATGAAACAAAAACCAAGATAAAACTTACAAAAACATTATGCCTGTATCACTGAGGGAGAATTCGTTTAGTGATGGAATAATCTTCCCCCATCCTACTTGCAGTTCTTTAGGTATTTGCCTATTTTCCCTCTTGACTCTTTTCTGCCACTCAGCTTTCCAAGATAGATATGATCCTTATAAACAGTCAAATACAATACTGAGAGATTTGCATTTCTATCCAAAACATTTTTTTAAGGAAATGTATTTTGAATGTTGTTTTAGAATACATTTAAATTTTTTAATGTTTATTTTATTTTTGAGAGAGAGGGAGAGAGAGAAAGAGAGAGAGAGAGAAGAGAGAGAACGTGAGTGGGGAGGGGCAGAGAGAGGGAGACACAAAATCCAAAGCAGGCTCCAGGCTCTGAGCTGTCAGCACAGAGCCCGACGTGGGGCTCCAAGGAATGGTGAGATCATGATCTTAGCCAAAGTCAGACGCTGAACTGACTGAGCCACCCCAGTGGCCCTATAATACAGTTTTAATGACAGAATTGACCAAAAACAGTTGTTTTTATTGTGATGGCTATTTCATTTTTTGATTTTTTTATACAATGTAATTGTAGCAAGTTATAAAGAGTCATTTTTATTTATTTTATTTTTTTACTAGAACTTGAAAAAATATAATAATAACCTCATACTATGACTATCTCCAGCTGACACCTTTTGTAACAGTTTACCATACATTGTCATCTTATAGAGAGGAGTGGAGTTTGTGAAGAAAGTGCTTATGCTACCCCATAATTACCTTCTTCAGTTTATCACAGAGAGAGATTGCTTTTATTCAGTAGGTAATATTTGAAAGGCTAGTCTTTCCCCATTTTTCTTCCATTGAACCCTTTACAATGATTACAGAATGTAAGCTCGTTCTATTTTTCTATCAACATTTTATCATTTAGCACCTGTGGAAACAATTCCCACTTTACTAAGCACACTCAGGGTCTGATATGTTTCAGACTAAAGTACTTCTAAGTGTCAGACACACAGGTGTACAAGGGCACAGAGTTATCAAATACTGCTGTTCACTGCCTATCCCGAATGCAAGGTACAAACTAACAGTTAAAGAAATGGGCATAAGAATAGACATTCAATAACTATTTCTAAAACGTGCTGAATTTGTTTTCCCTGTCTCAAAGTTGTGTTTTCTTCTCATTCTAAATATGCAGCTTGGGAACTTGGACCACACAGGAATTGTTCTGAACTTGAGATTGTATTGAGCAGTGTTGGTGTACTGACTTAGAAACAAAATTGAAATCTTTTATATATATTACCTTTTGCAGTTACAAAGCACTTTTAGTTATGGTGTCACACTTGATCTTGAATCAACTCAACCTAGAAAATGCTTTCAAACAACACATGTCCTATTGTAGGGCATATTTTAGTCAGAGGTAAGGGTGAGGTGGGGGTGGTGGTTAGGAGAAAGTGGAAGTAAAGGTCAGGGACCTGAATGTGGATATTTTGAGTCACATCTTCTAGTATTTCCTTTGTGGATTTCTAAACTAGTTGTAAATCAGTGGCCCGCAGTAGTAGTTCTCGGACTATGGCCCCCATAACAGCCCCATGTCACTAGATGGGATTTATTGGAAATACAAATCTCCAAGCTCATTCCAAGTGTACTGACTCACAAAGCCTGGGACCGTGTGATCTGTGTTTTAACCGGGTCTGCAGGAGAATCTAACACATGCCAAAGTTTAAGAACTTATGGTCTATAGCTATGGGCTCACAAACTTTTGTGGAGATCAGAGCACCTATGTAAAGTGCCTGGATTTCTTCCAGGCCTACAAAATCTGCCTCTCATACAAGAGGGAGAAAATTTTGCAACTGAATATTTTGAAAACATTTTGAATATTTTGAAAATTCTACAGATGAATCTAATGCATAAATATATATATTTAATTTTTAATGTTTGTTTTTGAGAGAGAGAGAGAGAGAGAGAGAGAGAGAGAAAGCATGAGCAGAAAGAGGGAGACACAGAATCCAAAGCAGGCTCTAGGCCTCTGAGCTGTCAGCACAGAGCCCGATGCAGGGCTCGAACCCACAAACCACGAGATCATGACCTGAGCTGAAATCAGATGCTTAACCAACTGAGCCACCCAGGTGCCACATAATGCATATAGTTTTAAAAATGATCATTTATTTAATTTTGAGAGAGAGAGAGAGAGTGAGAGAGAGAGAGAGAGGCAGAGAGAAGGGGAGACAGAGAATCCCAAGCAGGCTCCGTACTATCAGCACAGAGCCCAACAAAGGTCCAGAACCCATGAACAGTGAGATCATGACCTGAGTGGGAATTAAGAGTGGGGTCCTAAACTCATTGAGTTACCCAGGTGTCTCAAAATCTAATGCATATTAATGTTTGAGAAACACTAACATGATCTATTTTGTTTGCACTGAAGTAAAATTTCTGAGTTTCCTGGCATTCAGTATTTTCTCCTGGCATTTTCACCACTCTTTCCCTCATTCCTACATTTTAAAGTCTGATTACAACATACTTAACTCCATAACATCCCCTAATACACATGAAACGAAAAGCCACTTTACCTTAAACACATGATCCTCAGACAATCTTTAGTCATCCCTCCCATCCTTGATGAAATGCTATCTTTGTTGTGAAGAGACAACATTCCAAAAAGACTTAAAATACAGTCTCTTCACATGCCTTCTCATTGTCCTTATCTCTACTTTGGTTATGTCATTTATCTAATTGTATTAGATTTTATTATTAAATAAATGTCATTCTCTCCAATTAGTCTGAGTCCTTTAAAAAACATGGACTTTATTATCTTACTAGAACCCATGTAATTCAAGTCTCCTTGATTAAGATTATAAGTGAAAATAGTAATCACTCATATTTATATATGTTACATGCCCCATTTTCAGTGCTTCATACACATTATCTCTTTTTAAACATGTTTAAAATAATTTTATGGCACAGGTACAATGATAATCCATTTTTCATAGAGTATACAAAAGTTAAGAAACTTTCCCAAGGTCAGACATGGAAAAACCAGGACTCAAACCCAGGCAGTCAGGGTCCAAAGCCCAGCCTCTTCACCATTACAAGAATGTCTAGGGGCGCCTGGATGGCTCAGTGGGTTAAGCGTCCAACTTCACTCAGGTCACGATCTCACGGTCTGTGAGTTCGAGCCCCACGTCGGGCTCTGGGCTGATGGCTCAGAGCCTGGAGCCTGCTTCCGATTCTGTGTCTCCCCCTCTCTCTGCCCCTCCCCCGTTCATGCTCTGTCTCTCTCTCTGTCTCAAAAATAAATAAACGTTAAAAAAAAGAATGTCTAGAATACATAGGTCTGACCTCCTTCTCTCAGTGTTCCCTAGGAATGCCTTAAGAGTATCTCAAAGTCTATTCCTTTTTTCCCTCTAGCTTCATGATTTCTGTTTGTGGAAGACAGTGCCCCACCACAATCACCATTGCTTTGCCCTCTGTAGGGATCCTGTGTCCCCACCACTTGGCCCAGCTCCATAAATACCACCACACCTCATTCTTCCCATTATTTTGTAGGTTTTATTTCATCCAGAGCCTCAAAATAATCCACACAGCCTCTAGGGATGAAACCTTTCTGTAAAATGGCTCAAAATCAGTCCTCCATGCTGAGCATGGGCACAAATTCCACACTACATTCTCTATTCTATAAACTGTAGTCAAAAAATGTAACATAAACGTACCTTCTTAACCATTTTAAGTGTATAACGGTAGTGTTATGTATATTCACAATGTTGTGCAACAGATTTACAGAATTTTTCATCTTGCAAAACTGAAACTCTATGCATATTAAACACCAGTTACCCATCTCCCTCCCTCCAGGTCCTTGGCAACCACCTCTCAGCTTTCTGATTCTATGATTTTGACTATATACTTAATGTAAGTGGAATCATACAGTATGTGTCCTTTGTCCTTGAGTTTCACTCAGCATGTGACAGGATTTCCTTCTTTTTTTAAAGCTGCAGAATATTCCATTGTGTCTTTATCATATTTTTTTTTTAGCCACTCATCTGTGGATGGACATTTAGAATCACTCTCCATTGTTTTTAACAATGTACTCAAAACTTCTTCCTACATCTTCAAGCAAACCCATGTCCACTCAAAAATCTGTTCTACCAGCTCATTAGTTGTGAAATAGCTATATCCTGCATTTCATTTTGGTTTCAGCTGAATCTCGTTGCTTCCTTTATCTATTCTCTGGCCTAGAGATTGGCATAGAGTAGTCACTATATAACTTTGTTTTGAGTCACATTTTAAAGGTCAAATAGTTTAAAAAGTAAACATGTTCAGAACAAAAGATGTTCTAACACAACTATATTTTCATGATGCCACACAATTTTAAGCTTCCACTGGCAAGTGACATCTCCCCCATTGCATTTAATCAATTATATATGCTTGTGTCTGCAATATGCATTTCTAGATATTAGTATCAGAAATATCAAAATTTGGACTGACATGATACTGACACATATGATATATTTTGTCTTTCTCAAACCCATCCTTCACATCATAGCCAATGTTACATCTAAATTTCCAATATGACCATGTCTTTCACTTGCTCAAATATATTTAAAAGGTCTCTGCCTAAAATCTAAAACTTACATATTTTCAAGGACATTTGAGATCTGGTCTTCCTTTACTACCAATACATGCCTCAGGCTTTACTATATTATTTTACACTCAATTATATGTGAGATTCCCTAGTCTGATCATCTCTTTCATGCACTGATTTCTTGTTCTGGCTTGGCTCCTCATAGAATTCCTTCCCCCACTCATAAGGTGAGGTAAACCCTACTCATTCTTCAAGAGATGCAAGTCTTCCTTGCCATCAGAAGCAGCCTTGTCTACTTTTGTGTAAAAAACATAATCACCAAGCATGAGTTAACTACTTTTCCAGTGTCTACTGACCCTCCTTAAGACTTACTTTTACCACCTCATTGTTCCCAGATCCATAACTGGGCTCAAATACCAGTACAGCACCAAAGAACAAATATTCACCACAGCAGGGTGAGTACATACCCAGATGTAAACTGGCAAGATGTATTATATACAATAAAAAAATTCCAAGAGTTTTGTAATTATCCATTTGGTATTTGTAGGAACCTGGAGAAATATGATGAGAATGGATTATAAGGCTATTCTACTAGAGAGAAAGGAAAATCCTAGTGGACTGAGTCAAATTATTGATATGGAGAGATGGCCCAGAGATTCTGAATTTAGTACATATTAGTTTGAACAGCTGAATGGAAGGTATCTCTATTGCTTGCTCTATTGTTTGACTGAAAACTGAACCCAATGGTGGCCTATACTGAAGGAAGTCTAAATGGTAGAACTTTGGAAGACAGTGAGAGAAGAAATCAGATGGCTCAACCTGCTCACCCACGTCAACCTGCTCACCCACACGTACTTCACAAAGCTTTGTATATTGGCTCTTTTTTGATACCATAGCATCTGGGTCACTGCCCTAACATTAAAATTAGATTTTTCTCTTTGTTTTTTATAGTCAACTATAAGGTCTTCAAAGGACTACAATTATTCAGCCAATTTTATTCAAATACCTACTATACCCAGATTGTTTAATGGACATGAAGGACCACAGTTTTGTTTGTTTTTGTTTAAAGCTATGTTATATAACATTTTATTAAATATGTATTTGATGACTAATGTATTAATTCAGAGATTTCTTACTTACATTAACGATATATGTTAGCTATTATTCAGGAACTTATTTTTTCATTCATTGTTAATTATGTGTGTGTGTATATATATTTATATATATATATGTGTTATATACATATATATCTGTTTTATTACTTTTATTTAAAATTTTTTAGCATTTATTTATTTTTGAGAGAGACAGAGAGAAACAGAGACAGAGACAGAGGACAAGCAGGGGAGAAGAAGCAGGGAGAGAGAGGGAGACACAGAATCAAAAGCATGGTCCAGGCTCTGGGCTGTCAGCACAGAGCCCAATGTAGGGCTCCAACCCACAAACCATGAGATCATGACCTGAGTGGAAGTTAGACTCTTAAATGACTGAGCCACTCAGGCACCCCTGTTTTATTACTTTTAACACCTCTATATACTACAGAACACTTTTTGCTTCATTTATATCTTCATATTTAAATTGTTTATAGGTCTTCCCTGCAATCAAAAATATTTCAAAAAATATATATAAATAGACATATATAAATATTTCCAGGTGCCTGAGTGTCTCAGTCGGTTAAGCGTCCAACTCTTGATTTTAGCTCAGGTCATGATGTCATGGTTCATGGGTTCAAGCCCCATGTCCAGCTCTGCGCTGACAGTGTGGAGCCTGCTTGGGATTCTGTCTTTCTTTCTGCCTCTCCCCTGCTTGCAAGCTTGCTCTCACTCCTGCTCTCTCTTTAAATAAATAAACTTAAAAAATATTTTTCATGTTTTCTAGTTTATGTAAATAAAGTGTTTTTTAAATTAACTTATTTATTTTGAGAGAGAGAGAGAGAGAGAAAATGAGTTGGAGAGGGGCAGAGCGAAAGGAAAAGAGAATTCCAATCCTGACAGGGGGCTTGAATTCACAAAACGTAAGAGCGTGATCTGAGCTGAAACCAAGAACCAGGTGCTTAACAGATTGAACCACCCAGGTGCCCCAAGTTTCTTTATAGCTTCTCTTTTCCACCTACAATCAAAATCTAGGAATTTTAGTGTATATAAAGTTTTAATTCTGCTAATCTCCATCAGGGTTATGTGAGTTCCTCACCAATCCAAAATATTATAATGTTGTTTGTTTTTAATATTTTTCTTAACATTTAAAAACTGGTAACTAAAAACAGCATTTTTCATACTCTTGGCTGTTTTCTTTTTTATGATGTGCCTTCATATATGTTGCCCATTTCTGTTACCTTTCTTTCCCTTGTCAAATTGGAGGAGATTTTATATATTCCCCATGCTTATGCTTTGTAAATTATCTGTGTTGTAAATATCTTCTAATCTCAGACCAACCTTTAATGTCATATGTGATAGCCTGTGTCCTATAAAAAGATTGGTATGACTTAATCAAATTTATAATAATGTTTTTTTATTTGTTCTGAGGTCAAAACAAGTACCTCCTACATTTTTCCCTTAAATTTTTGTCTTTTGTCCATCTAAAAGTTACACTTAAGTCTGAAGTGGAGAGTTAATGACATTTTTTAATATGGAAATTTGATCTTCCTAACACCATTTCTTAACAAGTTTATCATTACCCATGAATTATTCATGCTGCCCATGTAATACAAATTCTTAAATAGGCTTTGTTCTATTTCTGGTCTTTTAACTCTAATTAATATATTTATAGATCTGTAGGTCAAACCAACCACAAACTACAGATTTATGCTTCATTTTGATATTTGTTTTATTTAAACCTTTTATGTCTTACTGTTTATCTGTATTTCCTTACTTTTTATTAAGTTTTAAATTTCCATAGGAATTTTAGAGTATTTGCTTAGTTCCACAATGATCATTTTGGTCATTGATTGAAATTGCATTAAATTTATAAAATAATATGGGCAAGGGCGCCTTGGGTGGCTCTGTCAATTAAGCATCTGACTTCAGCTCATCTCATGATCTCATGGTTCCTGAGTTCTAGCCCCATGCCGGGCTCCATGCTGATGGCTGGGAGCCTGGAGCCTGCTTCAAATTCTGTTTCCCTCGCTCTCTGCCCCTCCCCCACTCATGCTCTTTCTCCCTCTCTCTCAAGAATAAACAAACATTAAAAAAAATAATAGGGGCAAAACTGACATCTTTATGTAACTGTATTTTCTCTTTCAAAAAAGTGTTCTAACGTTCCATTTATTCAGGTCTATTTGAAAGTTATTCATAATATTTTTCAATAATATGTCATAAGGTCTTTATAAAGATCCTATTCATATTTGTTAGTTTCACTCTATACAGGTTTTTATACTATTATAATGAAACTTTTTGTCTATTGCATTTTATAATTAGACATTCCTGTGAATATAGTTTAATTTTTATACACTGACATTGAATAAACAGCTCTGATGAAATATCTCCTAACAAATTGTATTGTTTGCAAATAAGAAAAAAATGTGTATCTTTATAATTTATCTGGCAACTCCTATATTTAATTAATTTAATAGCTAGAATGTCTATTAATGAATAGCATATTAAATGAATAAGAGTTATAATATTGGCCTTTGTCTTTAATGGAATATTTCTTGAAATAGTAAATTATATGATGTATTTTGTGGGATTTTGGTACATGTATTTACTGGGTTAAATAAGTTATCTTTTATTTTTAATTTGCTAAGAAGTTACTTTTTATAATGATTGGGTATTGCATTTTATTGGATGATGTTTCTGCAATTAATAAGATGATTATACAGACTTTTCCCTCATTTTGTTAATATGTTCAACTATACTGAGAGATTTTTTTAATGTTGAAATGTTCCTACAGTTCTGTGATATTGTGTATTTGGCCATTGAGTAGTACCTTTCTCAACACATGACCAATTCAATTTGTGAATTTTTTTTTTTTTAGAATTTTGTATCTGGTTGTTAAGAAAAATTGATGTATTATTTTCTATTCTTGTTTTTTCCTTATTTTTGAAAGATTTACCAGTTGCAGAAATAAATTTAGTAGCTCTTCTCTTTTTCTTTTCTTTGAAATATTTTGTGTAACTTAGTGACTATTTGTATGTTGAAAGTTTAGAAATATGTGTATGTAAAACTGCTTGGTTCTGATAGCAGGTGTTTGTAATGCTACAAACAACTTTCGGTGCATGTGAGATGCAGCTGAGTTTGAAAGTTTTCCAGATCATTTTCTCTATTTTTCCCCATCTCCAAAACCATAGACGTTTTGTTATTCCATATAGGATCTCAAACAAGGAATAGTAGGAGAGTTATCCTTCAACCAGCGGGGTAGGGCGTCAAGAGTTGAGTGCTGAAGGCCCCTTGTCTGTAGGAGTTTATCAGAGGTGCATTGTACAGTGACTCATGGGGTGCACAGAGGGGGTTGGTTCCAGTTGCACATAGTATTAACCAGTTTAATAAGACATCTTTTATTGACTTTCCCTACTTTTCTCTCTCACTGTTCTATCTCACTTCTGTTTCAAGGGATTTCCTCTTAAATAAATTACCGCATCTAAATCCTTGTCTAAGGCTTTGCTTTTAGGAGCTGCAAGCGAACACATGTAATTGTGAAAGAGGTCTTGAAAGGCAACCCACAGAATGAAATTTAGAACTAGATCACTCCCTGATCAGGTGGCCACAAGGATCCCATTACTAGTATAAATGTGTACTATTAACTCCTGGCATGCTGTAGAATAACAATTACTAATCTGTCTCCCTGTTATGAATTAGGAGATAGGGAATAAGAGGTAAAATTGAGTGGTGTAGAAGCCCTCTAGCATTTGAAGAGAATAAGAAAATGGTAATTATAAAGACTGTCAGTAGCCTGGATTTTTTAATGGCTGTAAAAACCTTTAAAAAGGACTGACAGGCACAGGGTAGTCAATTCTCTGTTCTGTGCATGCTGTGAAAATGTGAAGGGCTCCAGGTATTAAACACACACACACACACATGCACACACACAAATAAAAAATAATAAAAGTAAAAATAAAAAAAAAATATCTCCTGCAGCTGCAGTGAAGACTATGCTGATAGGCCAATTTCATTTAAAAGATGGCAAAATTGCTAAGGAGACCAGATACACAGCCTTGATACAATGCAAAAAAATCATGTCTTGATAGAGAAGGGTGAAAACCCTCGGAACAGGGATGGGGACATTAAGGTGGATGCTCTGGAGACTAGATTCCACTAACGATATAAACCAGCAAAAACAACCCTTATTTTCTGGAACAGGTAGCCTCTCTTTGCCCAGAGACTATGCAAACAACACACTTATGGTTATTTCTTTAGAAGATGATGTATTTTCTCCAAGGTACCCCCTTCTGACTTCTCTCATTGCGTCTAGACAATAACTAACATCAGGTTTCTGCTTAGCCTGAATGGGACTGAATCAGGCATACATGAAAAAAAGACATGTGGCACCTGATAAGTAATTAGTAGCAAAAAGACTGGAACTTGGGTAGTTTTGGGTTTTGAGGGTGCTGAAATGGAAGATGTGGGTAAAATATGAGCCTAGGATAGGAAGAATTTATTAATATAAAAGAAATCTCATGTTATGCCTCGGAACTTAATATCCTGACAAATAAAACTGAAGCCAATTCTAAAACTTTGCTCTTTAAAGTTTGGACATGATGATTACAGCCTACAGTAACTAGGTATATATATTGGATATTGCCACCATAGTATTAACAAATACAGTTAAATCTGTCTATTTTATGTGACCAAAGAACGTGCCACCTAATTACATCCTAAGAAAAGACCAGAGAAGTTTTCACTATAGGCAATATTTGTGGGGGACCAGCATCCTTGGGGAGCTCCAGGGTGGCTGTTCTCAAAGATCAGAGTTGACAAAAGAGATTTTTCATGGAATTGGGATCACTGGCATGAGTAAAGATGATGAAATTCTGAACTGTCAGAGGCCAGGTGGCAACAACCATCAGGAACACGGTGAATTGTAATTACCATAACCTACAGCAAGCATAGATTGACAACTGCTATCATTTGACCTGTCAGAATCTATGAAGGTGGGCATTAATGATGATAATCTTAGGGCAAGATTATATGGGCAGTCAACAAGGCTGTTTACTGTTTTATATAAACGAAAAAAGAATCAAGAACTGGTATACAAAAGTCTCATATATATTGCCACAGTGAAAATTCACTGAACTTTGTCCAGTTACCAAATCTGAGACAAGGAGTGAGATTCAAGAGTCACTGATTCAGAAGAAGATTAGGGATCCTTAGATAGGTCTTTCATTATCACCAAGAATATGAGAATAAATATTCCTCCATTTCTTGCCTAACGGGATCTGTAGTCATTTACTATAATAATATCATTATGGAAAAGAAGATACCTAGATATTTTGAAGGCTACTAGGTTTAGGGTCTAAACCATCATTTTTACCATGGAATGGAAATTACCATTATGACTAGCTGATTATAGAGAAGGTTTATGGAATACAGGATATAAAGAAAGAAGTGACACAAGTCCATCTTGCAATGAGTCACAAGCATCTATGGGCACACCTTATGGTAATTTTTCTGGTCCTTATATGCATAGTTAGGATGGCTATACACAATTGCTGACTAGCCCTCAATTTAGTTTCTCTGAACTATGGAAGAAGATGCATTATTATAAGTGTAAGATGAAAGTGCCAGAACTAACTCCACCACACACACACACACACACACACACACACACACACACATATTCCAGCTATACCCAATACCCCTTTAAGGTGAACCCCAAGTTATTTGTACCTTGCACATTTTTCCATGAATAAAATGACACAGTTGTTATAGATCTGTTCGAAATTTAAAGGCAGAATTTATCAACAAGGATGCCCCTAAGGTTTGTGGGGCCCTGCATAAATATTTTTGAAGGGTCCAGTCAATATAAACAAATTTATAAATATTCATTATAAAACCCAAGGACTCATATGGAATATATTAATTTATCTATAAAGATTTATAATACTGAATAAAAAGGAAATGCTTACGTATTTGATTATTATCTAATTATTGCACCTGAGAACACTGTGATGTCCAGGCAACATCTACTCCTATTCAGATGCAGGAACTATCTCTTCATGTGCTTTATTGTGAAACATGCTGCTCCTGGATAAGTTCAAATCTCCCACCTTTAGAAAATGGAAGTATTGCTGGTATTATTCAAAATGCTCTGGCTCTTCAGAATCTGTGTCTATTAAAACAATATAGATCTTCTTGGCTCTGAAGTCACCTGATACAATTTAATGCTTGCTACATCATTACTCATGACTATGCATATCCATTCTAACATCTGTAAATACTGGCTTGCAATGACCCTCTCAAAGGTGTCCCTACGTTTCACTGATGAAACAGTGATGAAACAGATGCAAATCTTCCCAGACATTGAAGGACAACATGAATGATAATTCATTTGTTACTTAGCTTACTGCTTTGAATTTTATAGAAAAATAGTAAACCAAGACATTTTCTAACATTGTGTTTTCATGAACTCTCTAAGTCCTATTGCCTCTATTTTGGAATGCGATCACTTCCAACATGGACTGCAACTGCCTCCCACACATTGTGGCCAGCTAGGCAAGCAGCCCATGGGCAACATGAGAAGAGTGGTACAATTCAAGCAAAAAAAAAAAAAAAAGTCTACCATTCATCAGTAAGAATTCTCTGGTGTTGTGAAACTAAGATCTCAAAAGTTTTGTGAGGATAAGGGTGGGGGGGGGTCAGGTGATGCCTTGAGTACTAGAAATATGAAGACGCCACAGGGTAAGGAAGAGATTCCTGCTGCCACCCTTACTCTCCTCAAGTACTCTGGTTGGAGGTGGCACTACTGATACTGTCACTACTTGTCACAGAGAGATGAGAACCACCCACAGGCCCACACAGAGGCTCAATCCCAATGGTAGACAGGGGAATGTTGGTAGCCTAGACGCCTGAATGTGTTCTGTGCCAAATATAAGAAAGTCACCAAACATCAACAGGTCAGCATCATTCTGGCAGACCAATCTCACACAATCCCACAAAAGTAATACTATTTTCTAGGCCACCACATGGAAATGGGACCTGGCTACCAGGCCCTGGGCTAACCCTATAGGGACCAGTCTCAGAGCTTTTTGAAGGATCTGATCAATGCCACATGTGAGGATGAGGGTGGTTAAAAGACAGAAAGCAAATGAATGGTAAGAGACGGGAGCTCTGTTAAGGCTTCTTATATAGCTATTCCCAGGCACCAGAGGGTCCTAATGATCCAAACCCACAGGATACCTGTTCTTTGCCTGGCATTGTTAGCCCTAGACCCAGACATTGGAGGAGTATTAGAAAATCTTGAGGTAAGGATCTTTGAACAGGTAGAAGAGCAGAGCTGTATGATGTATCTGGGAAAAAGCTGCAACCAACCGTAACTCCCAAGTCAGTATCTGACAAATGACATTTGTTGGAATATAACAAAATGAAATAGATTACACTATGTTTTTCAATTGATTCATATTTATTAATTAGTTCTACAAAAACTTTCTGAATTCTTGTTGTGACAAACCTTGTTTATTCTGTAAGCAAATAGAAATACGAGTACCTATATGGAACATTTATACCATGAGGGTAGACAAATAATAAATTTTATGAATATATGTATATGTGTATACACATGTATGTATATACATACACACACATACATATTTACACACAATTTATATAATGAAAAACATGTAAACATGTAAACATGTAAACTTAGGTTTGGTAAGAGTATAACTGATGAGATTAATAATTTAAATAAAATCATTAAGGATAGGTTCTGAGGAGCTGATATTTGAGAAGAAATTTGAATGAAGTAAAGGAGATAGTAACGTGAATATCAACTACAAGTTGGGAGAAGGGTAATATCAAGTACAAGTTGGGTTGGGGAAGGTTGGTGATGGCCGTTTTACTAGATTTAATTATTATTTGTAATTATTTTTCCAGCTTTATTGTGGTGTGATTGTTGAAAATATACATATATTTGCATTTTGTACATTATTTTATATATTGCATACAAACATATTGTGAAGTGATTGTCATGGTCAAGTGAATTGGAAGCTTTAAAGAATAGCAGTGAAAACAGTTAATAAGAACACTGTACAACTGGGAGAGTAGGAGGGGGTAAGGCTGGAGGAGTGACAGGAGGTTGTTAAGTACTTGGGCAGTTGTGAGGGTTCCATATTTTGTGTTAATTTTGATGGAAAATGATCAGAGGATTTTAAGCTGGAGAATACTGTGACCTGGTTTACATTTTTAACTTGATTGCTTTCATTGTTTTGTAAAGAAAAGAACGTTACATTAAATATGGAAGCAAGGAGGTTAAGAGGCTATTAAAATACCCTAAATGATGAATTTGTTAAAGTTCATCAGAATTAACAGTTAAACTTCCTCAGTGCTTTTCACAAGTTAAGTAGTTTAGAATCATTTGCTGATTGTGTTTTGTATCTGTATAATAATTATACTGACATTTCTTAAAAGCTATTAAATATGAGTTTACCACATTCATATATGAATATGTAAATCACCATGCTTCATGCAATTGGCAAACCTATTAAGGGGGATAAAAACTGAGCTTCTAAAAGGAATAACTGAAGTGAGTCCAATAGTGTTCATAAGATATCAGAAAGTAAATTTTGTAATGTAGAAATGATTGACTCTACTGACAGGAAGGTTATTTCCATCTTAGGGTAAATATATTATCTGTTATAGATTTTCACATTTGTGAAGCCAGCCATCAACCATATTTCAAAATAGGCTATGATGAAACTCCAAAACAAAAATAAAATGTAAAATTTTATCTGATATATATTTGTTCTTTAAATATTTCCAATGAAAATACCTAATGTGGTAATCAACCAATCTAAAATACAACATACAGATATTGAATAATCGTGCTCTCCACTGCAGTTGATACATCTCACTATATCTTGCCAGCACTTAATCACTTTTATGGAATTACAATTTGGTTTTCACTAACTGTGATTTACTTAATGTGGGCTGATTTATGCCATTGAGGATTTGTTTAGTTAATGGAACATTTTAATTTACGGCAGAAGGCAGCATAAAATTGCGACGAATATCTGGATTGCATTACTATTGACTGCCAGTCAAAATCTGAAATGAAACAAAATGTGACAGATAAAAGCATTTCTGTATCAGCCATACCTATCACTGGTAGAATATACATTTGAAACTAAAAGCACAAGAAACTAGTAGCTTTTACATTTGCTTCACCAAACTCTTGACTAGATGTTGCAGTTCTCACTGACATATGGTACTGTCTGTGAAGTCTTTTCAGTGAAGCCTCTCAGGGAAAGAGTGAGATGTTTCATAATATAGTGTCATCAGTATGCTGTTGGCAACCAGCACTGGGTCTCCTTTCATCTGGCCCAGATGGTACAGATCTCTGACTCTTAAAGTGTCTGCCTGAGATAAGGAAAGAATTGAAAGCAAACTGGCTGATGGTCTACCCTGATGATTTCAGAATAATATGTGTAGGTCAAAGAAGCCAGGAGCAAGTAAAGCTTAACCTTCTCCATTAATGAAGATTATTTAGCCTTTGACATCAAGTTATATGACTTTTTATTTAATACCTGATGGATAAATACCCATTTCTATACCACAATTGTTCATACATGCCTTTGAGTGTTTCTTTCAGGCTGTGAGACTTTTCTTGAAAGAATGTAATAAGATTAGCCTTTCACAGAATCAGAGACTTTCAGGCTTTAGTGAGATTCTCTTGTATTTAGAAGTGTCTGAGCTAGATATTCTCTGCCTTACCCACCAGCTGCTTTCTCACCATTGGATCTGTGCACTGAGTAGGTGGCTGACCTCTGAGGATTCAGTCAGCGGGGCTCTCTTGCACTCTGGTATCCTGTTGGATTTTACAAATGAAGTCACCAGCAGAGGGTTGAGGTTGGGGCAGTTGGGGTGGAAAAGAGATGTCAAGAGTTTATTGTCCCAGCTTTCTGCCTGCCAGGTACAGGAGGACACAGTGGCTATCTTCTTCACTAAGGCCTTCGTTCTTATTGTGCAGCCCCTTCCCACGGAGAAAGAGACTGGAATCTCAGTCCTGGCAACCACTCACTCCCCTTAGCCCTTCAACTCCAGGTTGACAAATACCACTGTATTTGCCCCTGGATTCTCCACTCTCTCTCATGTTAGTTTTTCTTAAACTTAACCAAGCTTTTGCAATGAGTTCATTCATTAAAGTGTCTCCAATATCACTATTTGAGTGTGCCATCTGTTTCTTGCCACTCCTGATAACACAGATTTGTTGGATTTGTTGGGTGCTTGAATCCTCATTATAACACTTTTTCTGAATGGTCAATTTGACCATATGTTTCACTGAATGTAGTAACAGAGAACCCATTACTCCTCAAGACAGCCTATTCTCTCTTTCATCAACCTCTATCTGAATTTAATCTCTTATTTATGGCAAAATAGCAGTAAATCTTTGTGCACCTGTTAGAAACTATTTTCATGATTTTGTGAAGTTAAAGTTTGCTGAGCATGGAAAACTGGGACCTGGCGTAAAGGACAAGATTTGGAAATTAAAGGGTGAGGTATATAGATATGTGGCCTCTAGAGAAATAGAGATCCTTCGCCCCTTGGAGCCATAGGTATACCTTCCACATAATAAAACCAGGAGTCATTCATTCATATTCAAAAGAGTAAACTAGGGATTTATTTCTTCCTCACAGAGACTACTTGTTTACCTTAGGGAGATAAGGCTTCTTTTTCACTCTCAGGAGTGGGGGAAAGCAACTCTATTGTCGTTTCTGTATAAACATCAGATTCATAATTTTGGGATCCTCTCCTGGTACACACTTTATAAACACATGCCTAGCCATCTGGCTCTTAGTGCAATACCCTAAAGAAAAGCATGGAGTATGAGGAAGAAATACCATTGTTGCTGTAAATAATAATAGTCGGGTTTGGATCTGAAAACCTTATATTTGCTTTCTGGGGAAAATAAATAAATATAGGTATTAAAATTATGTGTCTAACTTCCATCTTTGAAGTGACTCTATAAACATGCAGAAGAGAACACTTTTTCGGAAGACATCATTTTTGGGTTCTGATCTTAGTGTCCTAAATCTTTTGTTCAGTCTTCAAATGTCATAGATTAAAGTCTCTTCAACTTCTCAGTTGTTTTCTTACAGAAACCTCAACTATATTCAGCTTTTAATTAAATAGTATCGTAGCTCTCACCAGTGCAAAATACATTACCTTTACTCTTCTAGTTACTGCTTAAAAGTATCCGTTTGGGAAAGAGTAGGGAATCTCAAGTTCACAAGAACAATTATAATGTTTCTATGATGTATCATAAACAGGAAGAATCAACTCTAATTATTTTCTGTATTTGGGCATCTAAGCTCAAGCTTAGTATTCCAAGAAAATATCTGTTTAGGCTTGATTGAATTATGTACTCATTCTTGGTGAAAAGAAGATGATTCATTCTCATTGTCATTTCATCTAAGTCATTTAGAAAAGGAAAAGAGGATTCCCCAAAAGAACATAAGAATGTTGTTAACAGAAGAAGGGGAATACAGATAATAAGCAGTCAAAAAGAAATTAATAAAGGTTTTGCAAGTATAGAAAGAAATTTGAGCAAAGGTACATAGCAAGGATGAAGAATATATTTTTTTGAAACTAAGAAGTGGTCTTATAAGAGAAGAATAAGTAGAAATGTGGGTGGAAAGAGTTAAATTAAAACAGGGTAAGTTTTGTTGTTGATTTTTTTTCCTCTTCTCTTTTTCCATTTGTTTGTTTTGTATTCTTTGCTAGGAACAGACCAAATTGAATGATAAATTAAAAGTACTGAAAAATCCAATCAAGAGACCCTCTCTAGTAATAAGACAATTTTTTTTTATTTTTTTAACGTTTATTTATTTTTGAGACAGAGACAGAGCATGAATGGGGGAGGGTCAGAGAGAGGGAGACACAGAATCTGAAACAGGCTCCGGGCTCTGAGCTGTCAGCACAAAGCCCGACGCGGGGCTTGAACTCACTGACTGCGAGATCATCACCTGAGCCTAAGCCGGACGCTTAAAGACTGAGCCACCCAGGCACCCCAAGACAATTTTAATAATTGTGGAAAAATAAAGATGTTTTCAGACCAAAACAAAACAAAAACAAAAACAAAACAAAAAACTGAGAACATTTATTTTCAACATAGCTTTACTAAAAGAAACACTAAGAGCAGAGGGAAATGCTCTCAGTAGGAAACACAGAAATATAGAAAGAAATGAAAATTAGTGGAAAGAGTAAATATGTGGATAAAATTAAATAAGAAATCATAATACTAAGCAGTAACAGTAATATGCTGTACAAACTTAAATATAAATAGATATATATATACTTGGCAATAGTAACACAAAGATGGGTGGACAATAAAGGAATATAAAGGTTCTAGTATATGGGAAAAGTAGAGTATTATTGATTTGTACAGACTGTAATAAATTGAGAATGTATATTGTGACCCCAAAGGTAAGTATATTAAAAACATAATTAACAATCATATGAAAAATATGAAAGTGAAATGCAGTTATTAATATATAAGAAATGGGAGAAAAAAATGAAACGAACTGTAGGTCAAATTTAATACAAATAGAAGGTAGATATAAGCCAACCCTACCATTAATTACATTATTTTTAAAAATTTTTTTAAATGTTTATTTGTTTTTGAGACAGAGACAAAGCATGAGCTGGGGAGGGATAGAGAGAGAGAGAGTATTTGAGAGACAGAATCTGAGGCAGGCTCCAGGGTCCAAGCTGTCAGCACAGAGCCCAACATGTGGCTCGAACCTATGAATCCTGAGATTGTGACCTGAGCTGAAGTTGGACACTTAACTGACTGAGCCACCCAGACACCCCTCTCATTAATTACATTAAAAACTAAATAGTACAATTAAAAGAAAAAAGACTTAATTGACTAAAAAATGAAACTTGGCTATTTTCTATTTATATGAAACACCCCTTAAATATAAGGCACAGAACTATTGTAAGTAAAAGAGTGGAACAAGATATACTTTGCAAGCATTAACCAAAAAAAATGGCAGTTGAAATCACACTAATATTAATTAAATAGACCCCAGGAGTATTAATAGAGATAAAGGGAAATATTGTGAAATGGTAAGAAGATCATTCTACTAGAAAAAATTAAATGGTTCTAAATGTGGTTTCTATTAAATGGTTAGGCTTCAAGTTACATAAAACAAAAATGGATAGGATTAAAAGAAAGGTTGGATAAATCCATAATCAAAAAGGAAGATTTAAACACAGTTTCCAAGGCAAGAAAAAAGAGAGAGACAGAGAGAGACTATAGAATTTCCACAAAAAGACAATTAGATAATTAACAAGTTATAACTAATTATTTTAAACAATATTTTAACCTAACATAACAGAATGCACATTTTCTTGAAGTACACATGGGTCATTCATCAAAGTGGACCTAACAAATATAAAATTATTCAGAGTATTTACTAATCACTAGAAATTAACAAGAGAAAAAGAAAACTAAATGATGTCCAATCAATGTAGTTCATTTTTTTTAATTTTTTTAAAAAAAATTATTTATTTATGACAGAGAAAGAGAGAGAGACACACACACACAGCACAAGCAAGGGAGGAGCAGAGAAAGAGAGGGAGACACAGAATCTGAAGGAGGCTCCAGGCTCTGAGCTGTCAGCACAGAGCCCCATGTGGGGCTTGAACCCACGAACTGCGAGATCATGACCTGAGCCAATGTTGTATCTTAACCGACTAAACCACCCAGGTGTCCCAAACAATGTAGTTTAAAATAATCCATTGTTTAAAGAAGCAATCACAAAGGAAGAAAGAAATATTTTGCACTAGAAAATCAAAATGAAATATATCAAAACTTGTAGAATAAATTTAAAGCAGTGTTTAGAGGAAAAATTATAGTTTTTTTTTTTCAATATGTGAAATTTATTGTCAAATTGGTTTCCATACAGTATTGATGCATAGGGGCACTTGTACCCCAATGTTTATAGCAACACTCTCAACAATAGCCAAATTATGGAAAGAGCCTAAATGTCCATCAACTGATGAATGGATAAAGAAATTGTGGTTGATATACACAATGGAATACTACGTGGCAATGAGAAAGAATGAAATATGGCCTTTTGTAGCAACGTGGATGGAACTGGAGAGTGTGATGCTAAGTGAAATAACCCATACAGAGAAAGACAGATACCATATGGTTTCACTCTTATGTGGATCCTGAGAAACTTAACAAAAATTATAGTTTTAAATACATTTATTGGAAATGAAGTGTCTTGAGAAGCTAATTTTTAAAATGGTGAATCAAACCAAACTAGAAGAAGGAATTAAAGATAACAGCAGAAATTTAAAACAAAGAAAACGAAAGGCAATAAGACAAAACAATAAAACCAAGAGTTGATTCTTTAAACCAATTGATAAAATTATAGCAATATCAATTATGAACAAGCAAAACACAAATTATAAGTGACAAGAAGGAAAAAGGTAGTATCCCTACAGATATTACACATTAAAAATGCAATAGAAAGATATGAATAACCTCACTCCATTAAATATGATAATTTAGAAAAGCACACTTTATGAAAAACAAAACCTACTAAAATTGAAAAAAGAATAGAAACTCCAGTCATATTTATTAAATAAATTGAATCCATTTTAAAACCTTCCCTAAAGAAAATCCCAGTCCCAACTGACTATTCCACTGAATTTGCCCCCAAATCTATTAAAGATATACCACCAATCTTAAATAAATCTGCCCCAACAATAGGAGAAAGGAGAATATCTGATGATTCATTTTATGAGGTTAACATATCTTGAGTCCTAAAACCTGGCAAGTAAATTATAAAAAAAGAAAAGGTACAGACAATTCCCAAAGATAGGCACAAATATCACCTAATATAATAATGATAAATCTTCCCAGAAATATAATAAAAAAAAAAAGACAACATAACAAATCAAAGGGAACTTAGTTCATGATTGGGTGAACATTCATTTTTTTTAAATGATGGATTGATACATGGAGAGATGCATATTTATGTGATGAAGCAATTCTGGCAAAATATTAACAATTATAGAGTGTAGGTGGTAGGAATATAGGTATTTCCTATAAAGAGATTTCAACTTACCTGTGTTTGATTTTTTTATAATATTTGAAAAATACAGAATAGTAAACATCAACCATTGAAATTCATCACTATATATAGGAAAAGGAAAAGAAGGAAAACTGATATGAATATTTCAATGGGTACAGGAAAAGCATTTGACAAAACTGAACATATAGTGGTAATTAAAAAGTATTATAAAGTTAAGCATAAAAGACAATGTCTTTAATCAGATAAAGAATATCTACCAAGAAAGAAAAAAAACCTATCAAACAGCATATATATGGATGAGTTGAAAGCTTTTCCTCTGAGACTGAAAATGTAATAGAGATACAGGAGATACAGGGAAATAAATTGATGTGTAATATTAACTACCTATACTCTCCATTGAACCAAAGTCCTGGCCAGTATCATAAAGTAGTAAAAGCGATAATAATGTGAAAAGGAAGACATAAAATTGTCAGTTTTTGCAGACAATGTTATTATACATTGCAAACATTTAAAATCTCCATGTCTGGTTAGATAAACACACTCAAAAGACTCAACAGACAGCATATAACTCCAAATGTTGGTGAGAATGTGGATCAACAGGAACTCCTACACTGCTGAGAGCGGAGTTAGGTGTAATCAGCTTGGACAACTGTTTTAAAGTTTTCAAACCAAACTTTGGTTTTCAACCAAAGTTGAACATATGCCAGCCCTATAACCCAGCAAATTATGCTCGTAAATATACAATCAATAGAAATGCTTGCATATGATGTCAAAAGATGTACATAAATGTCCTCAGCAGCATTATTCTTAATAACCAAAAGCTAAAGCAACCCAAATGCCCACCACCATAGCTTGGACAAAAACACTAGGCATATTCCCTTAACAAACTCTATAGAACTGTGAAAACAAATCATAACTATTGTATACAACATACTTAGTGAATGAAGTCAGGTTAAAAAATATATATACTATGTAATTGTATTTAATAAATAACTTGAAAAAGCAGTCAAAATTAAACTGTGGTATTAAAGTCAGGGTAAGGATTAGCTTTGGTGGAAGTTGTGAAAGAAGCAGGGAATATTTGAAGCTTCTGAGTGCTAGTAAATATGTCTTCATCTGGGTGCTGGTTACAGGGTCTGTCCTTTTATAAATATTCATCAAGCTGAACATTTGCTATATGCACACTTTCTACACTGCTATAATTTAATAAAAGGGTTATTTTAAAATATATTAAAGAAATGGATGCAACGGTAAAGAGTAATCTTTAAATAAGGTTGACAGTGAAATCAAGAGAAGAAACTCATGGAAATTTAGCTATAAGAACAGCATAAGAAAAGGTCATTAAGGAAAATGGGATTAGAGCAGGTACAAGGGATTTTTTTGAAGACTATGGAGAGATAAAAGCTGATGATGCAAATGAGGATAAAGGCTAAAAAGTAGGATCCCCTAAAAGTGACTAGGAAGGAATATAGCAAACATAGATGAAAAAAAAGATTTTTGCAATTAGAACAGACTGAGTGAAAGCAAGGAGAAAACTTGAAATAGATATGAAATTAATTCAGAGATTTTCAGGCATTTTGTCATGATGAATCAATATTTTCACAGGTACAACCATGTACAGAGTGAGGGAAAATATGGGATATTTAGATTTTTGAGGAAAAAGGGATTGGAAAAAGGAAAGAGTTTGAGGACTCGTAATAGAAATTAAATAATAAAACGTTTAATGACCATCAGGAGCCAAAAAAAGAACGCAAACCACCAGATAACCCATATTAACATAACTTTCATCACAATACACATATTGTGCACATAGTGTACAATAACGTTTAGTATTTATAGAAAAAAAGGTAATTTACAAATGCATACATTTCTTTTATTAGCTCTAATTGTTTCAGTTCCATTCATCTGTTTTTAAAGACAAACTGAGATTTGATCATGTCTCTTCATTTTTTTTAAGTTTATTTATTTATTTTGAGAGAGACAGAGACAGCGCTAGTGGGAGAGGGACAGAGAGAGAGAGAGGGAGACAGTGAATATCAACCAGGCTCTGCAGCACTAGCATGGAGTGGGATGCAGGGATCAAACCCATGAACTATGACATCATGACCTGATATGAAACCGAGTCAGACACCTAACTGAGCCACCCAGGCTCCCCCTTTCATTTGTTTTCAATAGAGATCCTTTGGTTAATGTTTTCACTCTCCATGATGATATTCACTTAAATCCCTATAAGCCAACAAATCATCACTTTTATTTAAAATTTGTACAGTTTTAATTAACAAGATTACTACTTTACTAATATTTTATGCCTGGTTAACACTGTAGTTCCAAATGCATTCCTTCACATATTGATATTTATATTTTCTTTTTGTTTTTGTTTTTTTTTTTTTATTTTTTTTTTATTTATTTATTTTTTATTTTTTAATATATGAAATTTACTGTCAAATTGGTTTCCATACAACACCCAGTGCTCATCCCAAAAGGTGCCCTCCTCAATACCCATCACCCACCCTGCCCTCCCTCCCACCCCCCATCAACCCTCAGTTTGTTCTCAGTTTTTAACAGTCTCTAATGCTTTGGCTCTCTCCCACTCTAACCTCTTTTTTTTTTTTTTTTTTTTTTTTCCTTCCCCTCCCCCATGGGTTTCTGTTATGTTTCTCAGGATCCACATAAGAGTGAAACCATATGGTATCTGTCTTTCTCTGTATGGCTTATTTCACTTAGCATCACACTCTCCAGTTCCATCCATGTTGCTACAAAAGGCCATATTTCATTTTTTCTCATTGCCACGTAGTATTCCATTGTGTATATAAACCACAATTTCTTTATCCATTCATCAGTTGATGGACATTTAGGCTCTTTCCATAATTTGGCTATTGTTGAGAGTGCCGCTATAAACATTGGGGTACAGGTGCCCCTATGCATCAGTACTCCTGTATCCCTTGGATAAATTCCTAGCAGTGCTATTGCTGGGTCATAGGGTAGGTCTATTTTTAATTTTCTGAGGAACCTCCACACTGCTTTCCAGAGCGGCTGCACCAATTTGCATTCCCACCAACAGTGCAAGAGGGTTCCTGTTTCTCCACATCCTCTCCAGCATCTATAGTCTCCTGATTTCTTCATTTTGGCCACTCTGACTGGCCTGAGGTGGTATCTGAGTGTGGTTTTGATTTGTATTTCCCTGATAAGGAGCGACGTTGAACATCTTTTCATGTGCCTGTTGGCCATCCGGATGTCTTCTTTAGAGAAGTGTCTATTCATGTTTTCTGCCCATTTCTTCACTGGGTTATTTGTTTTTCGGGTGTGGAGTTTGATGAGCTCTTTATAGATTTTGGATACTAGCCCTTTGTCCGATGTGTCATTTGCAAATATCTTTTCCCATTCCGTTGGTTGCCTTTTAGTTTTGTCGGTTGTTTCCTTTGCTGTGAAGAAGCTTTTTATCTTCATAAGGTCCCAGTAATTCACTTTTGCTTTTAATTCCCTTGCCTTTGGGGATGTGCCGAGTAAGAGATTGCTACGGCTGAGGTCAGAGAGGTCTTTTCCTGCTTTCTCCTCTAAGGTTTTGATGGTTTCCTGTCTCACATTCAGGTCCTTTATCCATTTTGAGTTTATTTTTGTGAATGGTGTGAGAAAGTGGTCTAGTTTCAACCTTCTGCATGTTGCTGTCCAGTTCTCCCAGCACCATTTGTTAAAGAGACTGTCTTTTTTCCATTGGATGTTCTTTCCTGCTTTGTCAAAGATGAGTTGGCCATACGTTTGTGGGTCTAGTTCTGGGGTTTCTATTCTATTCCATTGGTCTATGTGTCTGTTTTTATGCCAATACCATGCTGTCTTGATGATGACAGCTTTGTAGTAGAGGCTAAAGTCTGGGATTGTGATGCCTCCTGCTTTGGTCTTCTTCTTCAAAATTACTTTGGCTATTCGGGGCCTTTTGTGGTTCCATATGAATTTTAGGATTGCTTGTTCTAGTTTCGAGAAGAATGCTGGTGCAATTTTGATTGGGATTGCATTGAATGTGTAGATAGCTTTGGGTAGTATTGACATTTTGACAATATTTATTCTTCCAATCCATGAGCAGGGAATGTCTTTCCATTTCTTTATATCTTCTTCAATTACCTGCATAAGCTTTCTATAGTTTTCAGCATACAGATCTTTTACATCTTTGGTTAGATTTATTCCTAGGTATTTTATGCTTCTTGGTGCAATTGTGAATGGGATCAGTTTCTTCATTTGTCTTTCTGTTGCTTCATTGTTAGTGTATAAGAATGCAACTGATTTCTGCACGTTGATTTTGTATCCTGCAACTTTGCTGAATTCATGTATCAGTTCTAGCAGACTTTTGGTGGAGTCTATCGGATTTTCCATGTATAATATCATGTCATCTGCAAAAAGCGAAAGCTTGACTTCATCTTTGCCAATTTTGATGCCTTTGATTTCCTTTTGTTGTCTGATTGCTGATGCTAGAACTTCCAGCACTATATTAAACAGCAGCGGTGACAGTGGGCATCCCTGTCGTGTTCCTGATCTCAGGGAAAAAGCTCTCAGTTTTTCCCCGTTGAGGATGATGTTAGCTGTGGGCTTTTCATAAATGGCCTTTATGATCTTTAAGTATGTTCCTTCTATCCCGACTTTCTCAAGGGTTTTTATTAAGAAAGGGTGCTGGATTTTGTCAAAGGCCTTTTCTGCATCGATTGACAGGATCATATGGTTCTTCTCTTTTTTTTTGTTAATGTGATGTATCACGTTGATCGATTTGCGAATGTTGAACCAGCCCTGCATCCCAGGAATGAATCCCACTTGATCATGGTGAATAATTCTTTTTATATGCTGTTGAATTCGATTTGCTAGTATCTTATTAAGAATTTTTGCATCCATATTCATCAGGGATATTGGCCTGTAGTTCTCTTTTTTTACTGGGTCTCTGTCTGGTTTAGGAATCAAAGTAATACTGGCTTCATAGAATGAGTCTGGAAGTTTTCCTTCCCTTTCTATTTCTTGGAATAGCTTGAGAAGGATAGGTATTATCTCTGCTTTAAATGTCTGGTAGAACTCCCCTGGGAAGCCATCTGGTCCTGGACTCTTATTTGTTGGGAGATTTTTGATAACCGATTCAATTTCTTCGCTGGTTATGGGTCTGTTCAAGCTTTCTATTTCCTCCTGATTGAGTTTTGGAAGAGTGTGGGTGTTTAGAAATTTGTCCATTTCTTCCAGGTTGTCCAATTTGCTGGCATATAATTTTTCATAGTATTCCCTGATAATTGTTTGTATCTCTGAGGGATTGGTTGTAATCATTCCATTTTCATTCATGATTTTATCTATTTGGGTCATCTCCCTTTTCTTTTTGAGAAGCCTGGCTAGAGGTTTGTCAATTTTGTTTATTTTTTCAAAAAACCAACTCTTGGTTTCGTTGATCTGCTCTACAGTTTTTTTAGATTCTATATTGTTTATTTCTGCCCTGATCTTTATTATTTCTCTTCTTCTGCTGGGTTTAGGCTGCCTTTGCTGTTCTGCTTCTATTTCCTTTAGGTGTGCTGTTAGATTTTGTATTTGGGATTTTTCTTGTTTCTTGAGATAGGCCTGGATTGCAATGTATTTTCCTCTCAGGACTGCCTTCGCTGCATCCCAAAGCGTTTGGATTGTTGTATTTTCATTTTCGTTTGTTTCCATATATGTTTTAATTTCTTCTCTAATTGCCTGGTTGACCCACTCATTCGTTAGTAGGGTGTTCTTTAACCTCCATGCTTTTGGAGGCTTTCCAGACTTTTTCCTGTGGTTGATTTCAAGCTTCATAGCATTGTGGTCTGAAAGTATGCATGGTATAATTTCAATTCTTGTAAACTTATGAAGGGCTGTTTTGTGACCCAGTATATGATCTATCTTGGAGAATGTTCCATGTGCACTCGAGAAGAAAGTATATTCTGTTGCTTTGGGATGCAGAGTTCTAAATATATCTGTCAAGTCCATCTGATCCAATGTATCATTCAGGGCCCTTGTTTCTTTATTGACTGTGTGTCTAGATGATCTATCCATTTCTGTAAGTGGGGTGTTAAAGTCCCCTGCAATGACCACATTCTTATCAATAAGGTTGCTTATGTTTATGAGTAATTGTTTTATATATCTGGGGGCTCGGGTATTTGGCGCATAGACATTTATAATAGTTAGCTCTTCCTGGTGGATAGACCCTGTGATTATTATATAATGCCCTTCTTCATCTCTTGTTACAGCCTTTAATTTAAAGTCTAGTTTGTCTGATATAAGTATGGCTACTCCAGCTTTCTTTTGGCTTCCAGGAGCATGATAAATAGTTCTCCATCCCCTCACTCTCAATCTAAAGGTGTCCTCAGATCTAAAATGAGTCTCTTGTAGACAGCAAATAGATGGGTCTTGTTTTTTTATCCATTCTGATACCCTATGTCTTTTAGTTGGCGCATTTAATCCATTTACATTCAGTGTTATTATAGAAAGATATGGGTTTAGAGTCATTGTGATGTCTGTATGTTTTATGCTTGTAGTGATGTCTCTGGTACTTTGTCTCACAGGATCCCCCTTAGGATCTCTTGTAGGGCTGGTTTCGTGGTGACAAATTCCTTCAGTTTTTGTTTGTTTGGGAAGACCTTTATCTCTCCTTCTATTCTAAATGACAGACTTGCTGGATAAAGGATTCTCGGCTGCATATTTTTTCTGTTTAGCACACTGTAGATATCGTGCCAAGCCTTTCTGGCCTGCCAAGTTTCAAAGGAGAGATCAGTCACGAGTCTTCTAGGTCTCCCTTTATATGTGAGGGCACGTTTATCCCTTGCTGCTTTCAGAATTTTCTCTTTATCCTTGTATTTTGCCAGTTTCACTATGATATGTCGTGCAGAAGATCGATTCAAGTTACGTCTGAAGGGAGTTCTCTGTGCCTCTTGGATTTCAATGCCTTTTTCCTTCCCCAGTTCAGGGAAGTTCTCAGCTATAATTTGTTCAAGTACCCCTTCAGCACCCTTCCCTCTCTCTTCCTCCTCTGGGATACCAATTATGCGTATATTATTTTTTTTTAGTGTATCACTTAGTTCTCTAATTTTCCCCTCATACTCCTGGATTTTTTTATCTCTCTTTCTTTCAGCTTCCTCTTTCTCCATAACTTTATCTTCTAGTTCACCTATTCTCTCCTCTGCCTCTTCAAGCCGAGCCATCGTGGATTCCATTTTGTTTTGCAATTCGTTTAAAGCGTTTTTCAACTCCTCGTGACTGTTCCTTAGTCCCTCGATCTTTGTGGCAAGAGATTCTCTGCTGTCCTGTATACTGTTTTCAAGCCCAGCGATTAATTTTATGACTATTATTCTAAATTCACTTTCTGTTATATTATTTAAATCCTTTTTGATCAGTTCATTAGCTGTTGTTATTTCCTGGAGATTCTTCTGAGGGGAATTCTTCCGTTTGGTCATTTTGGAGAGTCCCTGGCGTGGTGAGGACCTGCAGTGCACTTCCCCTGTGCTGTGGTGTATAACTGGAGTTAGTGGGCGGGGCCGCAGTCCGACCCGATGTCTGCCCCCAGCCCACTGCTGGGGCCACAGTCAGACTGGTGTGTGCCTTCTCTTCCCCTCTCCTAGGGGCGGGATTCACTGTGGGGTGGCGTGTCCCGTCTGGGCTACTTGCACACTGCCAGGCTTGTGTTGCTGGGGATCTGGCGTATTAGCTGGGGTGGGTAGGCAAGGTGCACGGGGGCTGGAGGGGCAGGCTTAGCTCGCTTCTCCTTAGGTGATCCACTTCAGGAGGAGCCCTGTGGCAGCGGGAGGGAGTCAGATCCGCTGCCGGAGGTTTGGCTCCGCAGAAGCACAGAGTTGGGTGTTTGCGTGGAGCGAGCAAGTTCTCTGGCAGGAACTGGTTCCCTTTGGGATTTTGGCTGGGGGATGGGCGGGGGAGATGGCGCTGGCGCCTTTGTTCCCCGCCAAGCTGAGCTCTGCCGTCCGGGGGCTCAGCAGCTCTCCCTCCCTTTGTCCTCCAGCCTTCCCGCTTTCCGAGCAGAGCTGTTAACTTCTGACCTCCCAGACGCTAAGTCGCGCTTGCTGTCGGAACACAGTCTGTCCGGCCCCTCCGCTTTTGCCAGCCAGACTCGGGGGCTCTGCTTGGCCGGCGAGCCGCCCCTCCGCCCCGGCTCCCTCCCGCCAGTCCGTGGAGCGCGCACCGCCTCGCCGCCCTTCCTACCCTCTTCCGTGGGCCTCTGGTCTGCGCTTGACTCCGGAGACTCCCTTCTGCTAATCCTCTGGCGGTTTTCTGGGTTCTTTAGGCAGGTGTAGGTGGAATCTAAGTGATTGGCAGGACGCGCTGTGAGCCCCGCGTCCTCCTACGCCGCCATCTTCCGGAACCCCTATATTTTCTTTTTGAAAGATCATTTACCAATGGATATTTACTTATGTGTAAGAATTAGGTGTGTTTGCTTTCAGAAATTATTAACAATACTATTGATTATTAATAAGAGTTTGTTTTTTCCACTCTTGCTTTAGAAAGGTATACTTCTATACTTTGAAAATGATCATATAGTGCTTGGTTTTATATAGTTAGTGTGAAAAAAATTTTCAATTTGAACAAAATTCTTGATATTTATCTCTTTAATCAATGAATTTTTATTTCTTTACAAGAAATCCAATATATGCTTGTTTTCTTTAAGCTTATATTTTATGCTTCACCAGTGATTTATTGGACATATCATGATCTCATTTATATCTATCCTAATGATTTTCATTTACCTGAAAAATGAGGTAAAAATTTACTATATGTTATGAATTTGCCCTAGAGCATAGATATAAGTATACTTCAGATTTATAAAAGACAACTTGAAGAAATCAAGATTATTCAGTGAAATATTTGAAGGTTTTAGGAAAATTTTCATATTTAATTTCTTTTTTTTTATAATTTTACTCTATTGGTCACTAAGCAGAAGTGGATAGATCTTCAGAGGTTTGGTAGAAACAGAAATATTTGTTTTCACTTTATTTATGGATAAAATAAAACAACATATCTCTTGTATCACTTATGTAAATAAAAAGCCCTATAGTAAAATAAAAGAGAGAGAGAATTAAAGGAAACAAAAGGAGGAAAAACTTGGTATGGAAATGTTTCTCAATATATAAACGGCAAAGAAGTCAGAAACCATAAGAGAAAATAATAATAGATATGACTAATACCAAATCAACAAAAACTTGTGTAATATTCCATAAGGCTGGAAAGAGAAAACCTGGAAAAATCATTTTCAGCACATATTTCAGACAAAATGTTAAAAGTCTCACTATAAAGAGAGTTTGAGATCAAACTAAGGTTATATTTGCTTTACTATTGCATTTACAGAATTTAGTAAGAGTATTCTCCCCACCTTAGGGGTTTCTCATCTCCAAATATACTGAAAAAATCCAGTGTTCACTCACTCTGGCCCACACTCAGTCTTATCACTACCTCATCTCTCACCATCTGTCAGGAGAACAGGTACTTTGATGTCCTCTGTAGTCAGATACTGGACCTCCTAGCTTACTGACTATCCCTCTTCTAAATTCAGTTGCCTACAGAACCTCTTCCTGTGAATAACATCCACCTTTCTATCAGTCTAGTAAGACCAGAATTAAACTAAGCTAACTAATGGTCAGAGGTTTTACAACTATTTCTATCACTAGAAAAGGTAGTTTTGGGGATGCCACCATTTCTTGGGCAGGCTGGGCAACTCACCTACCTCAAATATTAACCTCCCTCCAAATCCTACCTCTACTGTTCCATCTGAAAGAATGAACTTGAGGGGAAATTTTGGAGTCCCTCCATATCTGGAATTAATGTCACAATATTTCTGTTTCAGTGTTAACTATTTCTCTTCATGCTTGGGAGTAAATATATTTAGCTACAAGGATTCTAAGAGACAATAGCAAAGTAAAATCTAACTGAAATATTTCCTGAGAGGTGCGATTTTCAGTTTCATCAATGAGTGTCTTATTTACATATGTGTATGTGAATGTATATACATGTGTGCGAAAATAACAAATATCATCAATTATTGTTGGGATGGTTATATAGGGATTACTTAATTTTATTCCTTACAGTTTCTCTATTTGCTAAAGCTTGTATGGTGAATATATGTTCCTATTTAATTCAGAAGAAAAAGCATCAGTTTTTAAAGAAAAATTAAGTACCAGTTCCATTCCATTTCCTTGTTAACATTAATAACAGGAAAATCCTTTTAAATTCTCTTTGCTATATTTCATTAAAAGTAAGTCCAACTCAGCTTTTTCCTTAACTTATGAAAATTTATTTGAAAATTTCAAAGACTATGAATGGCACTAATATTAGCATAGACCAAATAACTAGCTTGATGTTTTTTTATAACCAGGAAGGAACTCCATAAGCAATATTTGACATTCACTCACTCAGCAGGCAGTTATTGAACTTACTGCATGCTAGGCACTATGATTACAAAAATAATTAAAATATAGGTTTTGTCATGTAAAGGAATCTAAATTTGCACTAGAAAAAATAGATAAAGCGCTAAACAGAACACTCATCAAGCAGTGCTCCAAATATGAGGGACACATGTACCAAAGTACAGCACAGCTCTGACACTAAATGAATTCTTCTCTACCTTTCAGTGATCAGATTTCATTATTTTGTATCTAGTAGAGTTTTAAGAAACCTGAAAGTATAAGTGGTTGCTTCATGAATAACCAGCTAGTAAATTCTAAATTTATACTCAATTTTTAAACCAACAAATATCTTGAAAATATTCACATGACAACAAAATTTAGCCTTGTCTAACTTAACAAATAAGTATGAATAGTCTCAATAATTCAAAGAACTATGCTATTGATTGAAGGTTTAAAAAGTTTTCTTGATTTTATCCATCCTCATTTTCTCCAATAAATTTCATCACAATTAAAACCTGCTAGGGCCAGAAAATCCCTCGCCAGTAATCTGAGGCTAAATTTTATACTGCTCATTTCCTTGGACCAGTACTTTCTTGTAATAACCCAAATACTCTGTGTCTTCACTAATATGTATTTTTTAAGTTTCTAATATTAATTCCAGCATGGCTAACATATACTGTTATGTTAGTTTCTGGTACACAGTATAGCAATTCAACAATTCTATGCATCACTCAGTGCTTATCATGTTAAGTGAACCCTTTAATCCCTATCACCTATTGCACACATCCCCCTACCAAACTTCTTCACTGTGCAAAAGTGTAGTAGTCCCAGTAGTTTATTTTCACTTTTATGGTTTCAGGTATCACTGTCACTATTATGTTTTGATGTAGTCCCAATAGTTTAGTTTTGCTTTTGTTCCCCTTGCCTAAGAAGACGCATCTAGAAAAAATATTGCTACAACCCATGTCAACCAAGTTACTGCCTGTGCTCTCTTCTGGGATTTTTATGGCTTCAGGTGTCACAATTAGATCTTTGATCAATTTGAGTTCATATTTGTGTATGGTGTAAGAAAGTGGGCTAGGTTCTTTTTTTTTTTTTTAATGATTATTTATTTTTGAGAGAGACAGAGGCAGAATGTGAGTGGGTTGAGGCAGAGAGAGAGAGGGAGGCACAGAATCCGAAGCAGGCTCCGGGCTCTGAGCTGTCAGCACAGAGCCTGACACAGGGCCCAAACCCACGAGCTGTGAAATCATGACCTGAGCCGAAGTCATTCACTCAACCAACTAAGCCACCCAAGTGCCCCATCTAGGTTCTTGCATATAGCCCTCCAGTTTTCTCAAAACCATTTGTCAAAGAAACTGCCTTTTTCCTGCTGCATATTTTGCCTCTTTTTTCAAAGACTAATTGACCATATAATTATGGGTTTGTTTCTGGGTTTTCTTCCCTGTTCTATTAAGCTAGATGTCTATTTTTGTGATGGTAACATATAGTTTTGTTTACTATAGCTTTGTAGTATAACTTAAAATCTGGAATTGTGAGATCTCCAACTTTGTGTTTCTTTTTCAAGGTTATTTTGGGTATTTGGAGTATTTTGTAATTCCACACAAATTTTAGGATTATTTATTCTAGTTCTGTGAAAAATATTGTTGATATTTTGATAGGGACTATATTAAATGTGTAGACTGCTTTGGGTAGTACAGACATTTTAACAAAATTTGTTTTTCTAGTCAATGAGCGTGGTAGCTCTTTCCATTTCTTTGTGTTGTCTTCAATTTCTTGCATCAGTGCTTTATAGTTTTCAGAATATAGGTCTTTCACAACCTTTATTAAATTTATTCATAAATATTTTATTCTTTTTGATGCAATTGGAAATGGGGTTGTCTTCTTAATTTTACTTTCTGCTCCTTCATCATTAGTGTATAGGAATGCAACTGATTTTTGTACATTGACGTTGTATCCTGTGACTTCACTGCATTCATTTATCAGTTCTAGTAGTTTTTTTGGTGGAGTCATTAGAGTTTTTTATATGCAGTATCATGTCATCTGCAAATAGTGACAGTTTTACTTCTTCTTTACCAATTTGGATGCCTTTTATTTCTTTTTCTTGTCTAATTGCTGAGGCTAGGACTTCCAGTACTATGCTAAATAAAAGTGGTGAGAGTGGACATTCTTACCTTGTTCCTTACTTTAGGGAAAAAGCTGTCAGTTTCTTTCCCTTTGAGTATGATGTTAGCTGTGGGTTTTTTCCATATTTCCTTTATTATATTGAGGGATTTTCCCTATAGACCTAATTTGCAGAAGGTTTTTTATCATGAATGGATGTTGCCAAATGCTTTTTATATATCTATTGAGGTGATCAGATAGTTCTTATCCTTTATGTTTTTGATGTGATGCTTCACATTGATTGATTTGTGAATGTTGAATCATCATTATGTCCCAGGAATAAATCCAACTTGATTGCAATGAATGATTTTTGGTTTTGTTGGATTTGGTTTGCTAATATTTTGTTGAGGATTTTTGTATCTATGTCTGTAAGACATATTGGCCTATAGTTCTCATTTTGTGGTATCTCTATCTGGTTTTAGGATCAGGATAATGCAAGCCTCCTAGAATGAATTCGGAAGTTTTCCTTCCTCTTCTATTTCTTTTTTTTTTTTTTTTTGGAATAGTTTGAGAAGAATAGGTATTAAGTCAGCTTTAAATGTTTGATAGAATTCATTTGTGAAGCCATCTGGTCCTGGACTTTTGTTTGGAGATTTTGATTATTGATTCAATTTCATTGCTAGTAATAGGTCTGTCCAAATTTTCTCTTTCTTCCAGAATAAATTTTGACATGTTATACATTTCTAGGAATTTATCCATCTTTTCTAGGTTGTCTGATTTGTTGACATACAATTTTTCATAACATTCTCTACTAATCCTTTGCATTCCTGTGCTCACTAACATTGAATTAGGACAATACTGCCCTAACTCTAGGAATTGGGATAAAAATTGGAGACTACATGAAACTGGATATTATCTTGTAGGTGTTAATTACAGAAGAAAATCACAAGTCTATAAATCTAAGGAATTATGTTTTCATTTCCAAAGAATACACAGGTACATATTACACTACTGCAAATATTTCCAAAGAGCTTTCAAATACACAATGCATCACTTTTATCTGTATAAGAAACATGAGTTGGCTAGGCAGACATGTTATCTATTTCTTGAAAGCAAGAGAGAGAGATTTCCTGGTCTTTAAATAACTGGTATGTAGCAAAATTAAAGGCAAACTAAGCTCTTCTGATTTTCCATCTGTTGCTTTTTCTCTGGAAAATACCTATCCTTTACTGAATCATTGTATTTCAAAAGATGGAGTACACAATTAATAAATTGCTTTTGTCAATACATTAATGGCCAACTAAATAAATGTTGTATTTTATACATATAGAAAGCATAAATTAAAAAAAATATGTTTCTACCACCTGAAATTTTTCTTTTATGTCAAATAAGAAGACATGAATTAGATAAAGAAGGCAACATTAGCATAGGGGTATTTGGGGGTCTATCACTTAGGAGTCTTTCAGTTGTAAGATTGTGTTTCAACCTGGGGCTCCAGTGATGCCACTAGAACCCTGCTCTGTTTTTCTTTTGATAGATGCCACTTTTTTAAGTTGACTCTTTCTTCACATAAATCAGTTCTTCTTGCTAGCAAAAGAGTTTCAATTGTTCTAGATGACAAACTTGCAGGTCCAAGTTCCAAAGGAAAAGTGAAGATCCCGGGGAGATTCCAACCAAATTTCCCTTCATGCCATTGGTTCTCAATGCACCATGTGTTCATTCCTAAAAACTAGTAATAGTTGCATGTGATTTATAGCAATGCAAGTGGATATAAAAATGTTAAGAGAAGAAAACGGTCAAAGCAGTAGGTGCCTGAGGGAATGGGAAAAGTGTTTTAGAAGGTGAAAGAAAAAGTCAGATAAAGAAGTTGAGATTTCTAAAAATACCTATTTCATGAATTTGCCCAGGGCTAACCTTTCTTACATTGTACTATCTATAAGCCAAATACCTTAAATTATAAATCAAGGAGGGTTAACATTATATAATTATCTTCATACTATCCTGAAGAAAAATGTATAAGCAAAACATACGTAAAAGATTAATGGAAATATTTACCACCAATCCCCTAACATTTAAATCAAAGAATCAAGTTTATGAGTGGTACAACCCAATCCCGGTTGTGGGATGATTTATAGACACAGAGGTAATCTATAAGGCAACAGGGAAGGCCACCAAAAGAGGATTTATAAATTAAAATCAATATGTGAATTTCACTCTGAAGCCTATAGTAGTTAATGCTGATTGCAGAGCTCTGGTGAATGGCCTCTAAACCTGCTTTTACTCATAGATCACTACATTTTCCACCAGCAGGAGTTCAGAGACATTCTGTGCCTGGGAATTCTAGAGGACAAAGTTATTCTGTGAAAGACTAGCTAACCTTGGAATATTTTGTAAAATACACACACACACACACACACATACACACACACACACACAGAGTCATACACACACAGAGACATAGAGATGAATACCAGAGAGAAGAGAAATAGTTTTAGTTCTTTAAAAACAAAACAAAACAAAAAAAAACAAAAAACTTTTCTTGTTTTAAAATAAAGCTTGAAAAAATTAAGTTACCAGATGGATAAAAGCAACAGCCACCAAGTAGGCATTTTTTTAAGTTTATTTATTTATTTTGAGAGAGAGACCGTGTGCATGTGCTCTCGTGCACACATGCACAGGGTAGGGGCAGAGAGAAGGAGACAATTCCAAGCAGGCTCCACACTGTCAGCTCAGTGCCCAAAGAGGAACTAGCTCAAACCCACAAACTGTGAAATCTTGACCTGAGCCAAAATTAAGAGTCAGATGCTTAAGCAACTGACCACCCAGGCACCTCCCAAATTGGCATTTTAATAGCTGACATGGAGGCTTGTTTTTATTTTCACAAAAGGCAGCATTGTGAAATGATTACATGCACCTACTCAGAAGCTACACTTCCTGGACTTGAATACAGGATTCAAACAGTAGGGTTTGGGCAATTTATTTAGCCTCTCCCTGCTTTTGTGTCTTCTGTAAAATGCATGTTATTTGGCATACTACCCCCTTTCACCTATACTCATTTTTCAGTCATAATCGATTTAAAAATGTTTTGTCTAAATTTTCAGAAATATTTATGGATTTCAAACATTAAAATTACTTTTTTACACAAATGGGATTGTGATATATACCTTTGTGGTTTTTACAAAGGGATTAAAAATTCCTCCATATTAATATGATAGAATGCAATCATTGTTTTAAATGGGTGCATACTAATCCATTGTATGGATGAACCATCCTTTTTTAACCTCAGAATGGAAATTGATTTGTTTAAAATTTTTTGCTACTTGAAAAATGGATGAGAGGAGAAGTGGGAAATAGCTTTATACTTACCCAATTGTAAAGAATATAAGTGCATCTGCATAATGAGTTCTTAGATATGGTATTGCTGGGTCAGGGGCAAGGAGGTTCAAAATGAAAATCTCTTCTTCAAATTTGTATTTTATTATCTCCTATTTCCTATAAAGTAAGGAACAAGACAATCATGTCTATTTGAATTGCGTATAATATAAAAGTGTCAAAGATTCTGGAAAGCTCTCTTTAGGATAAAATACTTAGAAGGTGTGTGATCTTTGTTGTTTATATAGTCCTTTTTCTCTTTTTCCTGACTTTTAGTTATGTTCTCAGAATCTGTGCATTACTGGTAAGTGAAGAGTTGTTGCCTAACACAGTATCAGATGAAAATTTCATACTTTTTAAATACTTATTAGTTCATTGACTAATTTAGCCTGGCAGTCTTTGAAGGGTGGACAATAAACCATAGCAGGAATCAATAAGTTATGTTACGGAAGAACTTTGGTAACATAGCTAATATTTGTTTACATTTGAATTTTCATTTTTCATTTGGAATGTTTCCAAAGACATGTTACAAAAAAGTCAGCTTGTTAAGTGAAAGCATTTATAATAACTAATATGAAAACTTTCTTCTGAAAATGAAGTCTTAGAGTTTGTATAAGTAAATAATCTTTAAGTCTGTTTTTGCCTTTCTTTCTCACTAAATTTATTGACATTTTTATAAGATTTTATTCTGTCAAGGTGTCCCTTTGCCATTCCACACAGTTTTGACCATCTCTAAATCTTTATTTAAGTTTTTCTCCAGTGACATCCTTTATCTACTAAGATAACCAACTTCTTTTATCTCCAGGCCTCTCAGATGAAGGGCTTAAGAAAAACTGGATCAGGGGGCAAGCAGAACAGGATAGTCCCATTCTTTAGAGGACTTCAGTTTTTATTTTACTCTGCTTTTTATGCATGTGAGAGAAAAAAATTCTGAAACATCTTGCTGTGTTTCTCTCTTTTTTCCCCCCTTTCCCCATATGCTAAGTATTTTCATGTGTTTCCTGGGACACAAATACACATGAGAATAATTTCTTTGTTTCATAACTAATCTTCTGTTAAAGTGTTTGAGATTACCACAAAATAATGATCTGACTCATTTTGAAATTGTTTGCTGAGTGCACATGAGGCCTTAAGGACACAAGTGAATGATGGATTTCGTTTGTCCCTTCTCAGAGTCTCTTCTTTCTCCTCGGCTTCCAAAGCTTATCTTACCTAGAAATAAAAATTAAAGAATTACCAACTTTTATTTCATCAAACTTACTCAATTTACTGGTTATTACCTGCGTTATGGTAGAGAAATTAGGGGTTTCTGTATTTAGATTCCATCTACATATTACAGCTCAGTGAAATGATGTCTGTAAGGAATATAAAATCTGGGTTTAACTCAGCCTTTTTATGACTTACTTGCAGTGTTACAACCTGATAATTAATCTTGGAATTTCATTGATTGCAACTGTATTTACAAGGAATTTTCTAGTTTCTCTGAATCTGTAGTCCTATACCTTGAATGTTATTTGTTGTTGTGAAAGGGCATCATGAGGTCGAATTATCAGTTATGGAGTTGGAAAAGCTAGTGTTTGTCTAAGAAAACTAAGGAGATTAATTCATTTATTTATCCTCCAGATGTATGTAGTACCATTCACTTTTTCTCTTCAGCCAATTTAACAAAAATACCAGGATAACAAAGGGATCCACAAATTCCATTTTTAATTCTTAGCATTCCATATTCTTTCTGTGTTTGATCTGAAGTACAGTCTATACTGAGGGAAATAAGGAACTTTTTTTTTTTTTTTTCTTTTCACTAACCCCATCTGGAGACTTCCAGCTGAGATTACAATTTTCTAAGGCTAGAGGTAGATACTATCAATTACCGGCTGTTTCTTAGCTAGATTGTTTGAGTAGCTTTTAATGTCTTTAAATGCCAAATGGTTGAAGATTAGTACTAATTATATGTAACATATTAAGCTACTGTAGATCTCTAATGTTAATAGTGACTAGCAGCAGTTTTTGAATTAGGCCAATATTTAGCACTCATTAAATAAGCTTTTCAGGTCTTACTTGTAAGTTACAGATTTGACTTCAGTATCATGAAGCAGTTTTGCGGCCTGGGAAGAAAATATAAACAAAACCCTTTAAATCTCTTTCCAAAATTGATAAATGAATAAAGAAGCTAAACATTTTTATTCATTATTGTGATGAAAAGATTTCAAATTTCCCATGGTGAAACAAACAAAAAGAACATTAGAATAGCGATTATTTACTAAATGTCGGTGTTTAACATTTATAAGTTTAGAGTTCATGCATGACTTTCCAATTTAATTGGGAAGATAAAAGATAAATTTTTAGATATTTGAAGCTCCCAGGCTCCAGTAAGTATGAATAAAAGACTCAGTGGCAACTCTGCATCCTTGAGCTGAGTGCATGGGTCCAGGGAAAGAGCCAGGCTAGGTTGAATCCTGTAACCCTGCTGAGCACCTAACACAGAAGGGAATTGCTTTACATAGATAATCTCATTTTAATTGTCGAAATATACTTTCATAATATCCCTCTTTCGAAAGAGAAAGAGGTAAGGCTCTGAAAGAATAGAAAACAACTTGTTTGGGAAATTTAGTCAACAACCTATGGATGTCTAACTCCAAAGTTCATTTATTTTCATTAAACTATAGGACCTTCCAAAAGATGAGGAGAAACAAACTGTTTTAAAAGTTACGATCAGTGAACCTAACACCCAGTCTGCAATATAATATTAATTTCTTGACTCAAAATACTTCTACATACTGTATTCTATGTGCCCTGGCATTGTGCTCAGAATTGTTAGGGGAAGAGGGATTGACAATACATCCTAGGACCAGTTCTTGATTTGAGTCAATTTGTTCCCAGAGTCCCAGCTCTTAACCACTATACCATACTGTCTAGATGCAGGCATTAGTGATAGAAACAGGCCCCTAGCAGACTTGGAACCCCTTTTGATTTGCATTAAGAAAATTGAGAGACCATGTGAGAGCTGGGCATTGGAGTCTGGGCCACCATATTCCAATTTAAAGGGGTGTTCCAGGCTTTCCTGCATGGTAGGTGCTACCATATTTGTCTCGGTAAGACAACCTCAAAAATTTATAAGGGCAGATACTACTAAGAGTGCTCCACTAATGCTTCCCAGTAGAAAACACCAGGAGAACATAGTGTATTAGGAATAACTCACAACAAAAAAATAATTTATAATAATCCAGTAAATTATTCCTTGATTACCTGTATAGAATTATTAGAATACTAACTGCCCATCTATGTAAAAGTAAGTTGAACCTTTAGAGGCCAATATGGATAATGAGAGTTATTTTCTTCTTATAATTGTGTTATAATGTAATTTTGTTTAAAAAATTAAATATTTTTTCATTAGGAGATGTTTCCCTTAAAAATTAAATTTGTTTATTTTTTCAGTTATGAATCTGTAACACATATATAAAGTAATGAATATGTGCGAAGTAAATTTTACTTTTTACTTTAATTGTATAAAAACCTTGATATTTTCTCAGAAATCCTTTGGCTCAGGAAATATATATAATACTTAAGACAGTTAATATTTAAAAGTCACATATTATACTAGATGGATACTATAGAAACTACAGGCCTAAAATTGTATTTCCCTAAGAATTATAAAATGTGAATATCAAATACTTATTTAACAGAAAACTCATGTTTTTTCTTGGATGTACACAAGGGTTATAGGTGACCAGGAAATCATGTAGTTTAAAGGAATAAATTTCTTATTCTTATGAGCATATTGCTAAACGGAAGAGAAAAATAACTCTAGAGTGGCTGCTAAAATCAAACCTTGCTGTTTTCTGTAAACATTTTACCTTTGATTTCTTATCTTTGGAAACATGGGTTCCATTCTTACCTGTTTACTTATTTACTTTGGACGGTAGAGAAAAATGAAATTGTCTGGTGAATGTTTGCCTTGTCTGTTAACAAACCAGCTGGAACCAAATACTCAGGCCCCATCCTTCTCAGCCGTAGAGACACCATACAGACTGCTCATCTTCCCACAGGAACTGGGATCCTCAAAATTTCTAGGTTTGGGGAGGTTGTTTTCCCCCTCCACCCAAGATCCACCTGAATTAGCTGGCACATAATCTCAGACAGCTTGGTGCCTGAGCCCAAAATGCATATTCCCCCATGCAAGATGACTTTTATTCTAGAGCCATGTAGAGAGAAGGGAGATGGGGTCCTCTGATAGTGTAGAGTCCTACAGTTTTCCGACAGGATGAAAAAGCAATAAGGACCCTTGTACCCAGTAACCTTTCTGCCTCTGACTTCCCATCTCTATCAATTGATGCTCCTCGTATTTGCCAAAGACAGTAGTAACAGGTAATGATCAGAGTTAGTATTCTAATGAACAGAGTTAATATTCTTTCAGATCATTCACACAAAATTCAAATGAAAATCCTGTGGTGTATACATAAATTAAAAAATGTTCTCTCAAATGCTAAGCATGAAAGTATGATGGTTTTATGCTCTAGAAGTTCTCTGGTCATCACTAGACCATCTCAATGTTTTATTTGTACCCAAGTGTCCCAGCTTTGTCAGATATACTTCAATAATAAAATGGAAGCCATTGGATTTAGAATTTTCTGACTCTGACTGAAGATAGCTAACTTAAAATGTGATGATGTCAGATCCCTGGTCCTATCCAGAACTTCTCTTTTAAGCTTAATCTTACACTGCATGAGGCAGGTGGTCATAATTTGAGGAAGTTTTCTTCAGCTGAAATGGACCCTGAAGGAGCTGAGAGATAGATGCTGTTTTTAGGCCACATGCCCTACAGCTGGGTTGTATGTTCTTCCCTGAAAGGAAATCTAGGTTGTGCATCCTCACATCTACCTCAATGGCCAAGCCCTAAGCATCCATCCCCCAATGACAAGACCATACATATCTGGGTTTTCATTGTAAAGGAAAACAATGAGCGGGGAACTTTTTCTGGAATCCTGTTGCATGGTGCATGCAGTCAGTACCATGGCCTAAGCTGGTTGCTCTGCAGTATAATTAAAGAGATGGCTCACATAATCCCTCTTTATATGAGTTCTGACATGAACCAAGAGATGCCACATTTTCATTTCAAAATTTTGCTTAGGGCTATACCCAGTAGGAGGCACATGTTGTTTCAGGGCATGGAAGTGATTCAATTATTATATCCAGAGGTGGGACATGTTTATCCAGGGACAAAGGTATTTCACTGCAGGGCCTAGGATAGGTGGCTACATTGGTTGCAAGCAAGTAAGGGGAAAGGGGGATGGGGAGAAAAGAAAGGAAAATTAAGTCTATAGATTCTGGAAGTCCTGATAGAACACAGCTTTTGGAAGTCACTGGCGGGCTGTCACAGACCCTGGGCAGAATCTTAGGGAAATTATTGGATGAATTGCCAGGAGGAGACTGTGCCTGCTATAGGTGACACTGCCTAGTTAGTCTGCTAGAAGCTGATGCTTGGAGTAGTGTATACTAAAATTTAGATTGAAAATTATTTCAAAAATCTATGTGAAAGTAATAGGAAGCTAAGATCCATTACTAGAAAAAGGGAGGATTGGGGTGCCTGGGTGGGTCAGTCAGTTAAACATCTGATTCTTGATTTTGGCTCAGGCCATGATCTCATGTTTCCTGAGATTGAGCCCTGAGTTAGGCTCTGCATGGACAGTGTGGAGCCTGCTTGGGATTCTCTTTCTCTGCCCCTCCCCCACCCCCAGAAAATAAATAAATAAACTTAAAAGAAAAAAGAAAGAGAGATTATCCAGAAGACTCTGCAAAGAGAAAAGTGGGGGTATCTGATTGGCTGAAAAAGAAAAAAAACTAGGAGCATGTAGAACACTAAGTGTGGAAAGACTCCTACGTTGGATTCCTTTCCAAGGATGATTTTTAACTGCTTTCCATCCAGAAAGCCACTGTAGTTTCCAGATGTCTTGGAGAGAGATTCAGGAGAAGAAAAAAGGAGAGGCAAACACTTATAACAACTTCTTAAATACTTTCACCCTGAATAAAAAGTAACAACTTTTTATTGAATCACCAACTTGACACTTTATTAGCTCAAAAGAAGACTAAGTTTTGGCCACCTGGGTGGCTCAGTTAGTTGAGTGTCCAACTCTTGATTTTGGCTCAGGTCATGATCCCAGGGTCTTGGGTTTGAGCCCTGTCTCAGGCTCTGTGTTAAGCATGAAGCCTCCTTAAGATTTTCGCTCTCCTTCTCCTCTGCCTCTACCCAACTCAATAGAAAGAAAAGAAAAGAAAAGAAGAGAAGAGAAGAGAAGAGAAGAGAAGAGAAGAGAAGAGAAAAGAAAAGAAAAGAAAAGAAAAGAAAAGAAAAGAAAAGAAAAGGAGGAGGAGGAGGAGGAGGAGGAGGAGGAGGAGGAGACAGGCACTAAGATTGAGATTAAGTATCCTGCCCTTCCTCTCCAAAAAGTTGCCAAGATTAGATCCTTGCTCCCCAGCTCATAAGATCTGTGATTGTTAAAAATCCTATTGGGTGCTTACCCAAAGGAAGAAGAATAAGGGGCAGACAGGACAGAGCCTAGGGTACAACAGCTGTATGTGGGCATGAGTGTCACTCTGTATGAAGCTGAGTGATCTGGGGATGCATGAACCTGATGACTGTTCTGCTCATGAGTTCCAGCCTCCACCAATCACTGCTGCTGTTGTTCATCCTACGCCGTTTACATAACAAATTTGTTATATAATTTTGAAAATTTTTAAATCTGAGTATTTATATCAGGTGCATTCCTCTTCAAGTATGAATGTAACTTATAGAAATTTCCTAGTTCTATGCCTTCTTATATTAGCAATGAGTTGCTAGCAATTAATTTTGGAAGCCTAGTGGTTTTATGGTGCCATTCTCAAGTCCAAGTCTGAAAGGATGGCACTAACTTCAATACTTGACAGAATAAATCTGTTCAGCTGACAAGATTTATTTTGCATCAAAAGATATAAGAACAACATAGTCAAATGCTACAGTTGAAGTCGCACTATTCATCTTTTGTTCCTAAAGGAGAAGCAAACAAAGTAACATCAATAGACAACACTGAAGCTATATCTTAAGCATCCTAAACAAGACATCCCTGCTTTTGATATCTCCTCCCGCCATGAGGGTCTTAAAATACCCAGAAACAACTTTTATTAGCATGTAAAACAGTAAATCAAGACTGTTTAACCTGGGGAGGTTCCGGAAGATGGCGGCGTAGGAGGACGCGGGGCTCACAGCACGTCCTGCCGATCACTTAGATTCCACCTACACCTGCCCAAAGAACACAGAAAACCGCCAGAGGATTAGCAGAAGGGAGTCTCCGGAGTCAAGCGCAGACCAGAGGCCCACGGAAGAGGGTAGGAAGGGCGGCGAGGCGGTGCGCGCTCCACGGACTGGCGGGAGGGAGCCGGGGCGGAGGGGCGGCTCGCCGGCCAAGCAGAGCCCCCGAGTCTGGCTGGCAAAAGCGGAGGGGCCGGACGGACTGTGTTCCGACAGCAAGCGCGACTTAGCGTCTGGGAGGTCAGAAGTTAACAGCTCTGCTCGGAAAGCGGGAAGGCTGGAGGACAAAGGGAGGGAGAGCTGCTGAGCCCCCGGACGGCAGAGCTCAGCTTGGCGGGGAACAAAGGCGCCAGCGCCATCTCCCCCACCCATCCCCCAGCCAAAATCCCAAAGGGAACCAGTTCCTGCCAGGGAACTTGCTCCCTCCGCGCAAACACCCAACTCTGTGCTTCTGCGGAGCCAAACCTCCGGCAGCGGATCTGACTCCCTCCCGCTGCCACAGGGCTCCTCCTGAAGTGGATCACCTAAGGAGAAGCGAGCTAAGCCTGCCCCTCCAGCCCCCGTGCACCTTGCCTACCCACCCCAGCTAATACGCCAGATCCCCAGCAACACAAGCCTGGCAGTGTGCGAGTAGCCCAGACGGGACACGCCACCCCACAGTGAATCCCGCCCCTAGGAGAGGGGAAGAGAAGGCACACACCAGTCTGACTGTGGCCCCAGCAGTGGGCTGGGGGCAGACATCGGGTCGGACTGCGGCCCCGCCCACTAACTCCAGTTATACACCACAGCACAGGGGAAGTGCCCTGCAGGTCCTCACCACGCCAGGGACTCTCCAAAATGACCAAACGGAAGAATTCCCCTCAGAAGAATCTCCAGGAAATAACAACAGCTAATGAACTGATCAAAAAGGATTTAAATAATATAACAGAAAGTGAATTTAGAATAATAGTCATAAAATTAATCGCTGGGCTTGAAAACAGTATACAGGACAGCAGAGAATCTCTTGCCACAAAGATCGAGGGACTAAGGAACAGTCACGAGGAGTTGAAAAACGCTTTAAACGAATTGCAAAACAAAATGGAATCCACGATGGCTCGGCTTGAAGAGGCAGAGGAGAGAATAGGTGAACTAGAAGATAAAGTTATGGAGAAAGAGGAAGCTGAAAGAAAGAGAGATAAAAAAATCCAGGAGTATGAGGGGAAAATTAGAGAACTAAGTGATACACTAAAAAAAAATAATATACGCATAATTGGTATCCCAGAGGAGGAAGAGAGAGGGAAGGGTGCTGAAGGGGTACTTGAACAAATTATAGCTGAGAACTTCCCTGAACTGGGGAAGGAAAAAGGCATTGAAATCCAAGAGGCACAGAGAACTCCCTTCAGACGTAACTTGAATCGATCTTCTGCACGACATATCATAGTGAAACTGGCAAAATACAAGGATAAAGAGAAAATTCTGAAAGCAGCAAGGGATAAACGTGCCCTCACATATAAAGGGAGACCTAGAAGACTCGTGACTGATCTCTCCTTTGAAACTTGGCAGGCCAGAAAGGCTTGGCACGATATCTACAGTGTGCTAAACAGGAAAAATATGCAGCCGAGAATCCTTTATCCAGCAAGTCTGTCATTTAGAATAGAAGGAGAGATAAAGGTCTTCCCAAACAAACAAAAACTGAAGGAATTTGTCACCACGAAACCAGCCCTACAAGAGATCCTAAGGGGGATCCTGTGAGACAAAGTACCAGAGACATCACTACAAGCATAAAACATACAGACATCACAATGACTCTAAACCCGTATCTTTCTATAATAACACTGAATGTAAATGGATTAAATGCGCCAACTAAAAGACATAGGGTATCAGAATGGATAAAAAAACAAGACCCATCTATTTGCTGTCTACAAGAGACTCATTTTAGATCTGAGGACACCTTTAGATTGAGAGTGAGGGGATGGAGAACTATTTATCATGCTCCTGGAAGCCAAAAGAAAGCTGGAGTAGCCATACTTATATCAGACAAACTAGACTTTAAATTAAAGGCTGTAACAAGAGATGAAGAAGGGCATTATATAATAATCACAGGGTCTATCCACCAGGAAGAGCTAACTATTATAAATGTCTATGCGCCAAATACCCGAGCCCCCAGATATATAAAACAATTACTCATAAACATAAGCAACCTTATTGATAAGAATGTGGTCATTGCAGGGGACTTTAACACCCCACTTACAGAAATGGATAGATCATCTAGACACACAGTCAATAAAGAAACAAGGGCCCTGAATGATACATTGGATCAGATGGACTTGACAGATATATTTAGAACTCTGCATCCCAAAGCAACAGAATATACTTTCTTCTCGAGTGCACATGGAACATTCTCCAAGATAGATCATATACTGGGTCACAAAACAGCCCTTCATAAGTTTACAAGAATTGAAATTATACCATGCATACTTTCAGACCACAATGCTATGAAGCTTGAAATCAACCACAGGAAAAAGTCTGGAAAGCCTCCAAAAGCATGGAGGTTAAAGAACACCCTACTAACGAATGAGTGGGTCAACCAGGCAATTAGAGAAGAAATTAAAACATATATGGAAACAAACGAAAATGAAAATACAACAATCCAAACGCTTTGGGATGCAGCGAAGGCAGTCCTGAGAGGAAAATACATTGCAATCCAGGCCTATCTCAAGAAACAAGAAAAATCCCAAATACAAAATCTAACAGCACACCTAAAGGAAATAGAAGCAGAACAGCAAAGGCAGCCTAAACCCAGCAGAAGAAGAGAAATAATAAAGATCAGGGCAGAAATAAACAATATAGAATCTAAAAAAACTGTAGAGCAGATCAACGAAACCAAGAGTTGGTTTTTTGAAAAAATAAACAAAATTGACAAACCTCTAGCCAGGCTTCTCAAAAAGAAAAGGGAGATGACCCAAATAGATAAAATCATGAATGAAAATGGAATGATTACAACCAATCCCTCAGAGATACAAACAATTATCAGGGAATACTATGAAAAATTATATGCCAGCAAATTGGACAACCTGGAAGAAATGGACAAATTTCTAAACACCCACACTCTTCCAAAACTCAATCAGGAGGAAATAGAAAGCTTGAACAGACCCATAACCAGCGAAGAAATTGAATCGGTTATCAAAAATCTCCCAACAAATAAGAGTCCAGGACCAGATGGCTTCCCAGGGGAGTTCTACCAGACATTTAAAGCAGAGATAATACCTATCCTTCTCAAGCTATTCCAAGAAATAGAAAGGGAAGGAAAACTTCCAGACTCATTCTATGAAGCCAGTATTACTTTGATTCCTAAACCAGACAGAGACCCAGTAAAAAAAGAGAACTACAGGCCAATATCCCTGATGAATATGGATGCAAAAATTCTTAATAAGATACTAGCAAATCGAATTCAACAGCATATAAAAAGAATTATTCACCATGATCAAGTGGGATTCATTCCTGGGATGCAGGGCTGGTTCAACATTCGCAAATCGATCAACGTGATACATCACATTAACAAAAAAAAAGAGAAGAACCATATGATCCTGTCAATCGATGCAGAAAAGGCCTTTGACAAAATCCAGCACCCTTTCTTAATAAAAACCCTTGAGAAAGTCGGGATAGAAGGAACATACTTAAAGATCATAAAGGCCATTTATGAAAAGCCCACAGCTAACATCATCCTCAACGGGGAAAAATTGAGAGCTTTTTCCCTGAGATCAGGAACACGACAGGGATGCCCACTGTCACCGCTGCTATTTAATATAGTGCTGGAAGTTCTAGCATCAGCAATCAGACAACAAAAGGAAATCAAAGGCATCAAAATTGGCAAAGATGAAGTCAAGCTTTCGCTTTTTGCAGATGACATGATATTATACATGGAAAATCCGATAGACTCCACCAAAAGTCTGCTAGAACTGATACATGAATTCAGCAAAGTTGCAGGATACAAAATCAATGTGCAGAAATCAGTTGCATTCTTATACACTAACAATGAAGCAACAGAAAGACAAATGAAGAAACTGATCCCATTCACAATTGCACCAAGAAGCATAAAATACCTAGGAATAAATCTAACCAAAGATGTAAAAGATCTGTATGCTGAAAACTATAGAAAGCTTATGCAGGTAATTGAAGAAGATATAAAGAAATGGAAAGACATTCCCTGCTCATGGATTGGAAGAATAAATATTGTCAAAATGTCAATACTACCCAAAGCTATCTACACATTCAATGCAATCCCAATCAAAATTGCACCAGCATTCTTCTCGAAACTAGAACAAGCAATCCTAAAATTCATATGGAACCACAAAAGGCCCCGAATAGCCAAAGTAATTTTGAAGAAGAAGACCAAAGCAGGAGGCATCACAATCCCAGACTTTAGCCTCTACTACAAAGCTGTCATCATCAAGACAGCATGGTATTGGCATAAAAACAGACACATAGACCAATGGAATAGAATAGAAACCCCAGAACTAGACCCACAAACGTATGGCCAACTCATCTTTGACAAAGCAGGAAAGAACATCCAATGGAAAAAAGACAGTCTCTTTAACAAATGGTGCTGGGAGAACTGGACAGCAACATGCAGAAGGTTGAAACTAGACCACTTTCTCACACCATTCACAAAAATAAACTCAAAATGGATAAAGGACCTGAATGTGAGACAGGAAACCATCAAAACCTTAGAGGAGAAAGCAGGAAAAGACCTCTCTGACCTCAGCCGTAGCAATCTCTTACTCGGCACATCCCCAAAGGCAAGGGAATTAAAAGCAAAAGTGAATTACTGGGACCTTATGAAGATAAAAAGCTTCTGCACAGCAAAGGAAACAACCAACAAAACTAAAAGGCAACCAACGGAATGGGAAAAGATATTTGCAAATGACACATCGGACAAAGGGCTAGTATCCAAAATCTATAAAGAGCTCATCAAACTCCACACCCGAAAAACAAATAACCCAGTGAAGAAATGGGCAGAAAACATGAATAGACACTTCTCTAAAGAAGACATCCGGATGGCCAACAGGCACATGAAAAGATGTTCAACGTCGCTCCTTATCAGGGAAATACAAATCAAAACCACACTCAGATACCACCTCACGCCAGTCAGAGTGGCCAAAATGAAGAAATCAGGAGACTATAGATGCTGGAGAGGATGTGGAGAAACAGGAACCCTCTTGCACTGTTGGTGGGAATGCAAATTGGTGCAGCCGCTCTGGAAAGCAGTGTGGAGGTTCCTCAGAAAATTAAAAATAGACCTACCCTATGACCCAGCAATAGCACTGCTAGGAATTTATCCAAGGGATACAGGAGTACTGATGCATAGGGGCACCTGTACCCCAATGTTTATAGCGGCACTCTCAACAATAGCCAAATTATGGAAAGAGCCTAAATGTCCATCAACTGATGAATGGATAAAGAAATTGTGGTTTATATACACAATGGAATACTACGTGGCAATGAGAAAAAATGAAATATGGCCTTTTGTAGCAACATGGATGGAACTGGAGAGTGTGATGCTAAGTGAAATAAGCCATACAGAGAAAGACAGATACCATATGGTTTCACTCTTATGTGGATCCTGAGAAACATAACAGAAACCCAAGGGGGAGGGGAAGGAAAAAAAAAAAAAAAAAAAAAGAGGTTAGAGTGGGAGAGAGCCAAAGCATAAGAGACTGTTAAAAACTGAGAACAAACTGAGGGTTGATGGGGGGTGGGAGGGAGGGCAGGATGGGTGATGGGTATTGAGGAGGGCACCTTTTGGGATGAGCACTGGGTGTTGTATGGAAACCAATTTGACAGTAAATTTCATATATTAAAAAAATAAAATAAAAAAAAAAATAAAAAAAAAAAAAATAAAATAAAAAAAAAAAAAAAAAAAAAAAAAAGACTGTTTAACCTAACAATTGGATCCGGGGCTCTAAATTATCAATACACCAACTCCAGGCAGCTTGTCTTACATGCTCTTAAGTTATATGACCCAACAAGTTTCTAATTGTGTGCACTTATAGGCTCCTTATACATTGTTCCTATCATGAACCATTACAGTGCGTTAGCATCAACCAGAGTCTCACCTCTGTTATATGGTTTATACTTTTAACTCACATATCTTTAAATAAATAAATTCATGGTTAATAAATGCTGAAAATCATTATCTTATCTACTATTTTATGAACATACAAATCCAGTGGCCAAATAATATATTTAGAAGGGATAAATTGATCTTTGGGCCTTTTCTTCTATCTTTCATAGTTCTGCTACCATCTTGCCAATATGTCCCATTTTTGTGGTGGCAAATGACTTGATTGACCTGTTGAAAAAGCTTCAAGCTGCTTATGTGCTGTGTCTCCCGAACATTTGGGATGTCAGGTGTCCTCCCCTTGTGTCTTTTTTAGAGTCTTATTTTGCAAAACCTATCATATTATTGTATGACAATATTGCACTAATGGTTTCTAAATGATGAGCTAGTTCATATATTATATTTGTAAAATAACAAAACACTAACTCTTAAGAGTTAGGGATGATACTAAGCCAGTCAGGGAAGCAAGTTGGGAAGGCATTAAGAAGGGAGAAGCAACAATTTTTCTTAGTTGAAAATGGCCCCAAAGGACAAGTGTCTACATACACCTCTACTTGCACCCAATATTGCTTCAGCATGCCTGTTGCTCTGTACCCTTGAAACCATAGGACATTTCAAATCTTAGGCTACACCACACAAACATTTTTGATTGACCTAAATTCTTCCTTCTGCCTATTCTATATTCTACAACCCAAGTTCACCTGAATAGGATGACCTTAAGGTAAAAGAAACTGGGTTATTTCGGTCCTTTATAGCTTATTAAGATACACTAAAAATTATTAGAACTTATGCTATTTAAACCTCAGAAGCTCAAAGGGTTGTTACCAAAATGACAAATCATGTGTGAGAAGAGTATTGAAGGAGAAGAAAACAAGCTGCCATTAATGAACACATCCCAGGCAGAGTGGTGATCAGGTGCTGTCTAGCAAAGAGTAGCAAAATTCAGCCAAATAGTAGTTTCTGGAGTGAAAAGAAGAACTCTTGAGGTAAAGATTATTATGTGCTGAAAATATCCCTTCTACAAGATGTTTCTTTCTTTTGCCCCTAGGAAGTCAGGAAGAATCCACTAAATGAGAAGGGCATTGTGTGTAGACAGTAGGTTATTTTTGAATGCCAATTATGGCCCAGAGCAGTTAATTTGATTTCTCTCATGCTTCACAAAGATTATAAGGTAAAGTAAATGTCTTTTATTTCAGTTTCTTAAAAAGAGATCATAGCCGATCACAGCTCCCACAGTTATAAACATGGCATTAAATCTACGTGTTGCTTTGATGTTACTAAAGAAAATTGACATTTTACATATCACTTCATTAGACTGATGTTAATTAAATCATGATGGTGATTTTTCATGCCTTTTTATTTTCTCAATCCTTCCTTTAGGAGAGAAAAAAAAAAGAACATCATGAGTCAATTTGTCAATTCATTCTTAATTTACCCCAAAGAAAAAATGATTTTTAAAAACTTCAGTATTTAAATTAATAAACAACATTCACTGTATAAATAGTTTTTGTTGTTTTTGCTTTGTTGGCAGCTTAGAACCTCACTCAAGGGTGATATTTTGGAATTTTAAAGAATCTTTCATTCAAACTACTGATTTTCATGATCTTTAATAAGTTGGAAATCATAATTCAAAGGAAATAAAATGAGTGAAAAAGAATGAATTTAGAGATGAAATTGATTTTTTTATCCACCTTTGTCCTTGAAAGTACATCTGGGCCATTATATGGTGATATTAATCAATACCCAGTTAGACGCCAAACCGGTTAAAGCATGCTTTTATGCTTTGTTATGGAAAGAGCACAGAAAGGTCCCATTTTTCATAGATGACCCTACAGCATTATGCTTTATAAGAAAGAGTCTTTCCCATTTTCAGTCTAAACAGCAATCTCTGCTTGCAGCTGTTCTATTTGAGTAACCTGATTAAAACTGAATGATAACTTTTTTCCAAGTCTTTACTGTATTTATGATTGCTGCAATAAATGGCCACAATCTTCTTTCTCCAGATAGGATATTTTCCCTGAAGAAGCTCAATGTCTTTTAACTCTTGGTTTTGAAGACTTTTCTTTGCTAAGCTGTTAGTGGAGATTTTTTGATCAAAGCATCCTTTATTACCAATGGCTCACTTCATCATTAAACTAGCTAAATAAATGGTATGCAGCCCTATCCATAGAAAAAGACTTTATTAATGGATTTGAGAGGAAGGACATAAATAAGTAGGGCACTGGGATCAAAATTGTTCCAGAAATATCTTTTCAAGACTTGTTCTCAGATATCTATTTAAGAGATAATGTCCCTGGAAAGAAATGTTGTCCGTGGATAATGTTTTCTTGCTTACAAGTAAATAGTGAGGTAAATCCAAGACATGTATTTTCAAAGGAAAAAAAAAAAACCAAAAAAACCTGCTACATCCCTCACAATGGGTGAAACAGGATTTCACTTTCTCAAGTATAAAGACAATTAAGGGCAAGAGCTACATGTAAACATACATCTCAGAATTGCAAAGGAATTTAAGGTTAATCTACCCAGATATAACAGTGTTTCTGATGGATCTCTGACAGAAAATCATCCAGCCTTCCCTTGAAAATGTGCACAAATAAAAGTTGTTATAGTTCTTGAAATAACCCATCCATTACTTAACACTTTATTAAAGACTTTTAAAAATTTTTTTTTCTAATATTTATTTTTGAGAGACAGAGTGCAAGCAGGGGTGGGGCAGAGAGAGAGGGAGATACATAATCCAAAGAAGGCTCCAGGCTCTGAGCTGTCAGCACAGAGCCTGATGCAGGGCTTGAACCCAGGAACCGTGAGATCATGACCTGAGCTGAAGTTGGATGCTTAACCGATTGAGCCATCCAGGCACCCCATTGACTCTTTCATCTTGGAGCAAAACATGTTTCCTAAAAGCACCTGTTAGTGCTGGCCAGTCACATGCTACAGTGAAGTTACCTGGAGTAACTCTGCCAGTACTTAAAATATGTCATCATCCCAGATTCCCCAAATTTGTCATTCCAAAGCCAAGAATTTCTCAATTTTTCAAGTCTTGAACTGATATCCACCTTAATATTAGGCAAAATTGAATACTGTACCAGGTTCAGGAAAATTCTTGTTTTGCTTGTCTTGATTAAGGCAGATTATGAATGCAGTTATGTTTTTAGCTGCCTTGCTGTATTACTTTCAGCTGCTCGATTAAAAGTAACAATGAAGTGTAATTACACTGAAGTATAATGTTTTTGCTATTGGTGTGTGTATGTGTATATTTAAGTATATGTACATATGCGTGTGCTCACGCACACACACACACACACGCATATGTTTTCCAAGGCTTTTTCAAATTAACAGCTCTTGAACAATGAGCCCTATCCTGTGCCTTATGAAATTAAAACAAACAAAAACTGAATGTTGTTCTTTAACTTTCGTTGTTGTTGAGAATGGTGAGAAATGACCTTTGAAGTTGCCGTCTACTTGGAAAATGTGTATGTATATATACACAAACACTTACCTTTCAACCTAACTTGGAGTCTCCTCCAAGATCCAAGTTCCTATTTTAGTCTACAAAGCAGCTTTACCATGATTGACTTCTCTAATCCTCCTTCCCATCTATGTGAAGAATCCTCTTTCAGTCACTGACACTCTACTTTCTGACTCTCCTTCCTGATTTCCTCTATTATAGTATATCCATTGCTGAGATGTTTGTAATATGTCTCCAAATCTTTCTTTTCAGCAAATTGTAAATAGCCTTGAAAATCAGGGTGTTATCATTGTGCAAACAAACTGAACAATGCTGCAGAAAAGAAAAAAAGAGTGTTATATAAGGAATTATATACCATTTACTAAATTTAATGAAAGGTGTTAACAAGACCCATAGTCCAAAATATATAGATTCAGTGAAATAATTTAGCACAAGACAATGAAAAACAAACAGAAACAGATTCTATCTTTTTTTTCACTTGCAAGTAAAGTGACTTAGGACAATAAATAATGTTTTAGAAGCTCATTTTCCTCACCTGTAAAATAAGGATATTTTTTTTTTTCCAGGCTGGTTGTAAAGAGTTTTTTAAAAAGTATTTTAATTTATTCTTTGCCTATTGTGTTTCAAACACCGTAGTAGCAACTTGTGTATATTTTAAACTTTAATTTAATATTCATAACATTCATGTGCCTAAAATAGCATATGTAGCGGCCGCCTGGGTGGCTCAGTCAGTTAAGCCACCGACCTCGGCTCAGGTCATGATCTCACAGCTCATGGGTTCGAGCCCCGCATGGGGCTATGTGCTGTCAGCTCGGACCCTGGAGCCTGCTTCTGATTCTGTGTCTCCCTCTCTCTCTGCCCCTCCCCTGCTTGTGCGCGCGTGCTCTCTCTAAAACAAATAAATATTTTAAAAAATTAAAATACTATATGTAAAAGTCTTAGTACTGAGTCTCTGACACACAAAATGTATTTAATGTATGTTTACGTCTTCTCCATTATCTTTTTTTTTAATTTTATTTTTAATGTTTATTTATTTTTTGAGAAAGAGATAGAGTGAGAGTGGGGAAAGGGCAGAGAGAGAAGGAGACACAGAATCTGAAGCAGGCTCCAGGCTCCAGGCTGTCAGCACAGAGCCCGGAGGAGCCTGACGCGGGGCTAGAACTCACGAACTGTGAGATCATGACCTGGGCCCAGGTAGGTCGCTTAACAGACTGAGCCACCCAGGCGCCCCCACCATTATCTTTATATTAAAAGTATAGAAAAATCTATTCTGAACTCCAGGCATTCTGTCAGTCTGCATGCTGTATTGCCCACTGAATTAAAAGAATAATAATAATAATAATAGTAATAATATTAGTGATAGTAATACTAATCTCACTGATTCGCATTACAATAATGATCAGATACATGACAACACTAATTCTAACATGAAGATTTTGAACTATTTAAAAATTTCCTTCCCATCTACTAATATATGTAGTTTTTCAGCGAGGCCTAAAATATTTCCAAATATAAATTTGGCCAATTTTATGCTCAGAATACTTTGCAAAGAATTTATTAGGGTCAGTTTACAAAATCCTGAAAAATTGCCTTAGAAATTTAACAAAATGTTTAAAGAATGCTTCAAAATAATGGTTGAAAATACAACTTGTACTGAAAGGAAATTTGTGTGTCATGATCACATGTGCCAAGAAACAGTTTTGCATTTTATCTTCATTGCTTATCTAGCATATGGTCTGCCAACCAACTTGTAGGCCCTTAACACAATTTTTGTGAAATTAACATCTTTAATGACCAAATAAAAGTCATAAAGCAATTAGGGATATTTGGTAAAATAGGTAAAATAAAACCTTTAGGTCCACATTATACAGATGGGTGAAACTTAAAGTTATTTCTTACCAAACTCAAGAATATCTTTAATAGATTAGGAAAAAGCTTGGTTTAACCAAAAGCGATTTTTATTTTTAAAAAGCATTATAAAAATGACCCAATTAATAAAAGGCAAATAGCCCTCTATTTTCTAAATTTTTAGCAATTTTCTCTTTTAATGTGACTATTTGCAAGATGGAGTCAAGAATAATGAAGACACTAACTAACCCCTGTAACTGCAGAGCTAGAGACACTAGGAAATAAATTGAATGACAGAGAATATGTTGATGTGCTGCAACAAAACACATCCAGCTGCAGTCAGGAGAGGATTGCTCCAAAGTTTTCAATGCCTAGGCTTTTTCTGAAAACCCCTTTATGTTACCTGGAAACTTCGTTGTCTTACTGTTTCCTCTTGGCTTTTAACCTTGCCACGCTTCCCTCTTTACCTTGTTTGTCAAATTTAGAAGACGAACCAGAGCTAGGAACTGCTTTTCTGACATTGTAGTAACCGGTAAAATGATTGCATACATGCTTTCATTCTCTCAACACTTTTTGTAGGGAATTGTTAATAGCCACACACTGTGTTAGGCACGGCAATGTGAGAAATGAATATAGATATTTCCCATTCTCAAAGGGTTTGTGATCTGTTGGGAGAGAGTGACAAACTCAGCAAGTACAATGCAGCTTGATACTTACTACAAATGTCATAGAAAGATTTTTGGAAAGTAAAACCAGAGAGTCTGGGAAAACAAAAAAGCATCTAAGAAGAAAAAAGTGTCTAATGTGAAGTCCAAAATGAATGTATAGTTTCATCAGGTGAAGGGCAGAGTAAAGTAGGAGTAAAAGAGAGCTTAGTTTCTTGATGGAATTTTCAATTTCTTTATGTCTAGAGTGCAAAGAGTAAATTATGAATGACTAGAAATGATGCAGGAGAAATAAGCACTCTCCATATCATGAAATACTCTAGCCTCTTTTCTGAGTACAATAGGGAGCCATTGCTAACTTAAAGTAACAGAAAGTTAAGACTCACCAGACTCGGATCTTAGTAAAACCAGCCTGGATGCACTGCAAAAAATGAATTGAAAGTAGAATCAAGGGTAATAATTAGGAGTCTTTTGGAGTAATCCTGGTAGGAAATAATGGTGGTCTGACCTTAGAAAGAAGCAAGAGGACTTTTTCAGCCAGTAGAATGGTAGGCGTATTCATTAGGAAAACCTGATAACCATTGTATAGTTTCCTACAAGAGGACAAAGTAAGATAATTATAGATTTTTATGAAACACTTAGTGATGCCATACTATTGGTTATATATGTGTATATATATATATATATATATATATATATATATATATACACATAGACAAAAATTTAATTTATTCCTCATAATTACCCTTCAACGTAGCTATTTGTTTTATCCCTGGAAAATTGACTGCCGAAGGTTACACATCTGTAACTGATGTGCTGAAGTGTCAAAACTGGATTCTGATCCAGGAGTGTCTGATTCCCAAGTTCTTACTTTTTTCTATGCCTTGTAGCAACCCTCTATTCTTAATTTCAATTCAATAATTGCCTAATACTAAGAAATTAGAGAAGTAATTTTTAACTACCTCCAAACAAATTTGTCCCAATACTGATGAACAGATTAAAGATAAGATATATCCATTAGTGGATAAATTAATCATAAAGTTCCAAGTTGAGAAAACATTTGAGTTGATCTGATGCATGGATCTTCTAATAGAAACCTTGCCAAGTGATGCCTCAGGCTATTTTTACTCTAAGTGTGGTCCATGAAACACCAGTGTCTGAGTCACATATGCTGTTTATTAAAGCAGGTTTCTGAGCCCCATGCTGAACTGAGGGCATGGTTCAGAATCTTTGGAGACAGAGGTGATAATCTCCATTCTAATAAGGCTTCCAGATAATTTTTATGCTCAACAAATGTTGAGAAACCCTGTCATAAGATCTGGAAAAATATATTTAACCAAGTTTATCTGTACAGAGGAAAGGGAATAGGCAAAAATAATTTATGCTGTGCAAACAAACTTAAAGTCACATATCACAATATGGGGATTTTACTTTTCTCATGTTTAAAAGGGTTGGTAGGAAAAATAGAAGACATTAAAATAAATGACAGCAAATTAAATTTTGAGAAGCAAACATCTTTAGAATGTGTTCCTACATTGAAAATAACTGAAATGTTTTCTACATTGAAGTTTAGGAAAAAATTAGCCTTTTACTCCAGATAATCTATTTGATTTAGTTTCCTTTTTTTTCCCCCATAAAATAGCTGTTCTGAAGATTACTAAGTAATGCTGATTTTGTTAGTGTATGAATGGGCTAAATAGATAAGAAACATTGCAAAACTAGAAGTGATATAATAAAGGATAAATAGATATTGAGAAATTCAAAATATTTCCTAAGCTATTCCCTTCCCTTTCAGTATCCCATATGGGTACATAGACATGGCCATTGAGATATATTTCTACGTTTAATGTTTTAAAGTACTGAGATTTATATCAATTTTGGATGTTAGCTATTAGGTTTATTTTTTACATGATATATAGTTCTGAGAAGGGAAAGCCAATTTACATAGGAAATGTACAGGCTTCTGTGATTATCTTAGTGTATCTATCTTTGACCTGCTCAAGTCTTGTCTTGTCTGAGCCCAAATGATAGAATGCATGTTTCTTTTGTAAATGGTGGATATGTGTTTTTTCTCTCCATTGTAGTTTTTTTTTTTTTTTTTTTTTTGGCTGATTATTTTCTCTGGAAGCATTTTTGAAGAATCTACCTTCAAAATCTCTTCCAAAGGCTAATGAGTTTGCTAGACATTAAAGTAAAAAATCAAATTCACATATAAGGAGAAGTACTTGTTCTGTCTTTCCGTATTCCCCTCTTGAAAGTGGAGGAAGCAGAATAGCAAAGAGACTATATTCTGGATGTCAGAGTCTCAAGTATTCTACTCTGTGGGAGCTAAGAGTATGTCAGGGTGTGAATACATACTATATGTTCTATGAAAAAATATTTTAATCCATAAAAAAAAGAAAGTTAGTTTGATCAACTTGGGTATTGGTGTGCAGCCGAATCTTCTACCATGTACCTTGGAGCTCCAAGGGCACTGCAGATTTGCAGTCAGAGCTACAACTTCAAGAATGTATTTGACAGAAATTGCAGGAGGATGAGTTGAACACAGGGAACTCAGTCAGTTATTTATTTTACCTTTAGAAATCAACCTTCCAAGCAGACCAGCTTTTGAAAATATTTGTATCATAAATTATCTCAAGTGTCCTATAGTTCCTTCTTGTAGTGATGCTTTCTGAAGTCATTTGTTATTCAGAAATTTCACTGGTGCATTCTATTAGCAATAATTTATGTTTGCCAATGAAACCTGAAGGGACAGCTTGACACCTTGACATTTAATGTTGTGGTGAGGTAAACTAAATTGGTGGTTTCATACGGTCTGTGCACTACAATAATTTATGCGGCTTTTGCACATATTGAACAATAACATTTGAATCCATAAACAAAGCTAAGAAACAATAGTTTAGAGGAACTCAGTCAATAACATGTATCTCACTGAGTTATTATCTCACAACTAAAAATACATATACATTGCCGGATCCATTTCCATAGGTAGCTTAGTCTTTTCAAGTCTCTTTTTAAGCTGAGAGTAACTTCAGGGTGGATATAAAAGAGCTGGCTTGACCCATTAATTAATATTTCCAATATATTTAATTGTAGAGTTCTCTTTACAAAAGTTTTGTATGTAATTTGCATACAATGTTTAACGTGGGAGTCTTTTGAGTGACTGGTTAAAATATTTTGATCAATTCCATTATTAAAGAGTAATAATAAGAAAGGAATCATATCTTCCATGTTCTCACATATGGCATGTTTCTCATATATGAATATCATACATAATATAAACAATATGAATTTTAAAATATATACAAATACATAAATTTCATGTCTAACTTCATTAAGGAACATAACCAGTAGATATTATGATAAATTTATGTTAGCAGAGTTGTGGATCCTCAACTCCTACAACAGCAGTGAGGGTGTTTATTCCAACACATTTTCTTCTTCTCAACAACTCGTTGTACTTGAGACTTAAAAGGGAAAGAAATAACAAACTAACATAAATCTCTAAAGGATGCAAATATATTTTCTTCTTTTGCTCCCTTGAAAAAGCAAGAATTACTTCTGTTGCATCAGGAATGAAAAGTAGGTCCAAACCATTGTTTTTAAGGGTTCATTTAGAATTGTCCATTTTCTCAATGATTTCTCACGTTAACCAGTCTCCTCACAAGAAAACTGCGTCCCAAAAGGTGAAGTTTCCCCTCTCAGGCTTCTTGAATATATAAAAGTACACAGGCTTATCAGACTATTTCCTTGGAAGACAATAATTCACTTAGGTTCATAAAAGAGAAGGAAACTACCAAAAAATAATTTTAATATATTAGCTCTCCACGCCTGGTTTTGTATAGGTAGAAAAAAACAGCATTCTCCATTTTAAACTTGGCTCCGGTCACTGCCAGGGCTCTAACTGCAGCACTATCTTTTCGCTAGTGAGCTTCAAGGACAAGCTGAGGTCACTGAGTATCACTTACAATTCAGACAGTTTGAGATGCTGCTGAACAATGTGATACTGCCACATTCTTCCAGCATCTTATTTTGTGAATCCTGACGTTGCAACTTTAGAGACATATTAGGTAGAAGAGTTCATTCTTCACATTTTCTTTTAGTTCATGCGACATCTAAATACTGAACACTCATGAGGGTAACTCCTCCCCCCCCCCCACCAAATTCCAAGGCTTCATAACGCTTTTCAAAGCTAACATCAGATAAGAGAGCAGAAAGGCAACAAAAGGGCCGCCATTCCTTAATAATCACAGCCGATTATATAATCATAGTTTTCAAAATCTAAGCACCAGATTTTTAACCTATTTTGGAAATGTTGTATAACTAGAGAAGGGACCACAGCAAAAAACTTGGGTTCCACCATTAGATTGATAACTCCTCCTTAATGCAAAAATAGGGTATGTGTAGCTCAGAAATACCATATGTTGCATTAAGAAGGGATGGAAGAGAGACAGAGACAGACAAACGGACAGATAGACACAAACACACACACACAGACACACACACAGAGGTGAAAGTAGATCTTTTCAATATATGCAAGAGGATCTTTGGGGAAAATTTTTGTACAGACCCTTGGGATTTAAACATATACATATATATATATACACACACACACACACATATATATATATGTATATATATATATATATATATATATATGTGTGTGTGTGTGTGTATATATATATATATATATATATATATATATATTGATTTAAAAGTATGCTCTGCCCACCACTATAGTAGCTTTAAAATGCTTCCTAAGGAATATATGTAATAAATTGTTCTCAGAATTTATCAGGAGTTAACTAAAGCCACTCATATACGTGCTTTACATTAAAAGCCCATACGATTGCTTATTGTAGCTATTCTATTAGATTTTATGTATACAAATGTCTAAGAAGCAAAAAGTACTGTTTCCTCAAAAATTTAAGTCAGAGACATTAATGATATTTTCTCTACTAAACACTAATATTCCAAAGAAATTTCAGAATATCTATAAATACAAAAAGAATGAGAAGATAGGTTTGGAGTAAGTGGTAAGTATGTGTGTATAGAAAGAGCGAAGCAGAGAAATAAAATTCAGAGAGAGAAGAGAGGGAGGGAGAAAGGGAACATGTGTATGTGTGTGTAGGTTATTATTAAGGATGTTCAATCGAGGTACTTTCTATAGGAAATATTTTACTGTACTGTTTTCTTCCACTGCACTCAATGGCTTTCAACAAGTGTAATAAATTCTTCCATCCTAAAATGCAGATGGGATCTGTAAAAGGCTAGGTGCAAAAGAAACATAAAGATTCTTTAGCCTTTTTTGCCAGCAAGTCTGAAGGGTCGTGATTGATAACAACTACCATAATTACAGCTACCCTTCTTACCCTTGAGCAGCAAGTAGGTATTTGGGGCTCATCTAGACAGTATATGCAGCCACTGTAATCTTCCCAACAGCTTTGCAAGAAAAGTGTTATCATTCCCATATTAGAAATGAGGAGACTAATGCTCAAAAAGGAAAAGTAGCTTTTCCAGAGCACATGACAAATAAGTAAGAGTCAGGCTTTGAATTAAGGTCTTACTGCCTCTGCCAGTAGATTCAATCCACACAGCAGCAGCAGAAGGAGAATTTGAATGTCCTACATTACATTACCATGGGGTGCTTTTCTTTTTTCTGCTACAACATGCTGATCAATGGCACTGCCATTCAGAAAATATAAGGATGAGATTAGCAGCCATGATGTAAACAAAATTATCACTCTCTCTTCTTGTCTTCTACAAAATGTCATCTCTATGTAGGTGGTATTCTCTGTTACTTTCCCAGCCCATTCAGTACTCACTGGTCTGCCCTTTTTTCCCTTAAAATTCTTAAGATTTAAACACAAGTCTGATATCTTAAAACTAGTAAGTAGTAGATGAAGTAATGGCCATAGGAAAAATGAAACCTGTGTTGGAATGAAGAATAACATCAGAATAGTGGTAGTGGTTATAGAAAAGCTACTGACTGGAGAAGATGATAGGGCAAAGAAGGTGATAGGGCACAAATACATAATATGATGCAAAGTCTTTAGTGCAGAGAGGGTAGTTTATATTTACATGTGTAATTTTTATACAGTGAGTCTCTAAAATTCTCATACTGTGTTTATGATTGAAATACTGAAGAAAAAACATTCTTAGAGGTTTTTTGTTGTTGTTGTTTGTTTTTTTTTTTACTATATTACCGAGTTATAAGAAATTCTTTGTTATCTATCCCAGGTATATATAAAGATATTGTTAATTAAACTTTGGTAACTTTGAATGCCAAATAATGGAAAACTCCATTGTTTCTATTACTTACTAATAAAGAAAATATATGACGCTAATATTGTTGGTTACTGATTGTATTCAAGTACCAAAATCAGGGGCGCCTGGGTGGCGCAGTCGGTTAAGCGTCCGACTTCAGCCAGGTCACGATCTCGCGGTCCGTGAGTTCGAGCCCCGCGTCGGGCTCTGGGCTGATGGCTCGGAGCCTGGAGCCTGTTTCCGATTCTGTGTCTCCCTCTCTCTCTGCCCCTCCCCCGTTCATGCTCTGTCTCTCTCTGTCCCAAAAATAAATAAAAAACGTTGAAAAAAAATTAAAAAAAAAAAAAAACAAAAACAAAACAAAAAAAAAAAAAACAAACAAGTACCAAAATCAATGGATGAGGTCCATATGAAAAATGATTATAAATTCAGAGCTGGTGTAAAGGTCTGCTCAAGTCAACAGGTAATATTTAATTTTGCATAAACCTGCCAATTGTAATGCACTGTTGGTCTGTGTTTTCTCATTGCAAAAGCAAGATTATATATAGCTATATTGATGAAAATGGGAAGAAAAGAATTTGAGGGCAGTGGTTCATGGTCATAAAAGTTGGGGAATTAATAGCAATAGCTAGAGCCAACACTGTAACAACTTCCACTAGTGCATCAGGAAAATAAAACAATGCCTTTTCCAGTCAAGGGTTTCTACCATGTGAAGATAAATGGTTATAATAATATTCAGCACTTTCAACCAAAGATCACAAGGTATTTTACAAACCAGTATGTCATGGTCTGAAAATGGAATAAAAACATGGATTCATGATAAGGTGAAAAACCTTAAGAGAACAAGATGCTCTATTTTATAAAGCTATAATCCAGGTTCCAGAAACATCTGGTCCTTAGAACAGCTTCTTTATAACTGCATTTGAAATAGCTACACTTTTGTTAAGTCACTATACTGCACAGAATATTATAGCATATTTTATTTGGAAAGTTAATAAATTTTTAAAAAATTGATGTGTAGTTGGAATAAGAAGGATACAAAAGAGTATTTATTGAATGATTATGTGATCCAATTTTTAAAAGAAATTACATCTATATTGTGTGTGCATATACATAAATGCATGTACATATGGTGTAGAAATGTATTCACAATATGTTAACAGTAGTTATCTCTGTTATCTCTGTAGAATAACAGGTGAGTAATGAAAATATACTTTTACTCATCACATATTTTAAATTATGCATATTGCTTTATAATAGAGGAATAACAAAAAGCAAAGAATATTTATAACATGGTTGTATTTAAAACAATTTTAAAGAATTGTTTTACTTAGCAATCCATAATTAATAGAGAGTCACAAGTTCTTTAGATCTTATGATGTCACTTATATTAAAACCATAGCTGTGTGTTAGAATATACTGGTTAAAGATTTTTTAATGTTTTGAATGTGTCACTGATATTTTTATATGTCAAATTCTATTTTCCATTAGTCTGACTTATAATTTTAGTGCTATGATTCTTCAATTCTCATCTCATTGTCCATTTCTAAATGCCATCTACTTTTTCTGAAAGTTCATAAATTAAATCATGAGAATTAAATTCGTGGAGCATCTCTATGTGTCAAACACACAATAGATGTATTACATGAATCACCTACTAATTTCCACAAAAACTCTGTAAGTGAGACATTAATGTTTCCATTTTGTAGATGAGGTAAATTAACATTTGAAGAAGTTAAGAGAGCAGCCCAAGGTCAAATACCTAAGAAATATCAATACAAGATTTAAAACCAGATCCATCTAAATCCAAAGTTAACACTTCTGCAACACTAAAAATTAAGGAGTTAGAGAGATAATCAATCCATTTGAACTTTGAAAACTTATTTAGAAGCATTCATATATTAAAACATACCACACAGTTAATTTCAAATCTTCTGAGATTTCTCCCTGACTCCATAGAACTTGAATTTTTAACCACTTTGCTGGCCACGCCATTAACAATGCAAACACTTGGCAGAACTCCATGACTAAAAGTGTCTCATGTTAATGCTTTTTAATATAGTTCAGACAATAAAAGGAATTCATGATTTACACATAAAAAAAGTATTTTGTTTATAATTCCATAATATCTACCTACCTACCTACTATTGCTAGAGGGAGCATATACGTGAGCTTTATAATCACAGTTTTACAGAAGGTTTACAGAGACAGCAGTGTCTAACCAAAGATTTACCTACCTATATGTTAAGCAGTGCAAGATACTTCTATTCAGTCTAGTCAGAATCCTTCAGAGGTTTCCAGCTATGGCTTTCCAGTTTATTTATCCATTTACCACCTGCCTGAATTCTGCACCTCTGCTTATATTGCTGGGAATGTATTTGTATCTTCTTCGGAAGTTACTTCTTCCCTCTCCCACCAGCTTACCACACCAACATCCTATGTTGTTATCCTTCTATATTTTTTAATCATCCTTAGCTGATGCTTTGTAATGAGAGGACCAGTACAGCACAATCTGTACTAGTGTAGGGTCCCAAGACCACCATGTGTTTCATGCTTCAGTCTTCCTGAACTTAAATTTGAACCTGGGAAAGATAAGCTTTATAGCAGATCCGAAAGACTGTTGGCGTGGTTTTCAGGGATGTCTGGGAAACTGTCCCTGGCACTAATGCCATAGCTCTGCATCCAGGAAATTATCATGACCCAACTGTTTCAGTTTTATATTGTGAAGGATGAGAGTTTTAATTGAAGCATTTGCTCAGGCCTGACTGTACTGCATCTCATGTTAGTTACATCTTGTGTTGCATCGCTGTGAGATTGATGAAGAGCGTGGATCTTGATGTGGTGGTTCCCAGCAAATATCCATAGAAGCCTACCTGAACTCCTATATGACAAGGGTTGCAGGAGACATTTGAACTTCCTAAATATTTGAGATGATCTTCATTCATTCAGATACTAATATGCTCAGCTGCGAACACCACAACGAGGATTTCAGGGGTCCACAGGATGCATCTTTGTGTTGCTTTGAAAAACGCTGCTAATCTCTCTTCCAGGCACTGAGACTGGCATGAACACTTTTTTGCCGTTTTATTATGCAAATAATCTTGTACTTTACCCAAGTAATTCTTATTTTAGTCTTTTCACTAAGTTGAGCTTATTCTTAACATTTGTCAAAACAATACTCTACCACTGGGTTTGATTGACAAAGTCTCAGAACCATTATCATAAAATTCTGTAGGGAAAGTGCTAGGATAGTGAAGGGGGAGATGCTGATTCAGTGATGCCAAAATTGCTCCACTGAACCTGAGGGTTGGGGATGACTAGGGCCTTGAAACGTATTAAAGGAAGTAAAGTTTTTCAGCGGACCATAAAGTCCATACCCCGAAATCCTGGAAGTCTGACCCACTGATAGATTCTAAACTTTTGCAATGGCCGTTTAGTAATGCTGTTGTAAAAACAACTTATGCCAACAAGGTGGGCTGATGTAGCATAGATGCAGTTGCAGGATGCAGCAGTTTATTAATTGTAATCCCTGAGTACCAAGGAAAGAGGTTACAGGGTTCACAGTATCTTGAAGGAAGACAGAGATTCTGGGACAGTGAGACGGACAAACCAAGATTCAGAAAAAAGGAGATAACTTTTCCAGTATCAACAACTTGGTAATGGTATAGCCAGATTTAGAATCCTTGTTTCTTGACTTTCAGAACAGTGTTCTTTCCAATCTCCTATTCTTGTCTTGGCACTGCTGTCCAAGGTAAAGGTACTCCTTAGGGAAGGCACATTCCAATGTTTTGCTTCCCACCTCTCTTAATTTTTTTCTTCCATCTGCATTCCATTCCTTCTGCTTCCTTGTCATTTCATTATATCCAATTCAACTTATCTGAGCACAGAGGTTGAAATCTTAAAACCTGGCTACCAACTTTCTTTGACATCTGTCCTCATGGGTTCCCAGGATTCAGTTTGCTTTCCTTACTTTTTGGCCCAAAGAACTTAAAGTATAATTGTATTATTTATGGACCTGTTGCTGGATTAAACAGTCAAATGTTGGCTATAGTCCAGTTTGTTTGTATGGTGTGTGTGTGTGTGTGTGTGTGTGTGTGTGTGTGTAAACATATATTACGCACAATATCATCAGGAATTTCTTGTATTTGGAAATGTACAATCATCCACACTATGTTTACATGGAACTAGGACTTATCAGAAAGCTGTGGGTCTCTAGGGGCACCTGGGTGGTTCAGTCGGTTAGGTGACTGACTTTGGCTCAGGTCATGATCTCGTCGTTTGTGAGTTCGGGCCCCACGTTGGGCTCTGTGCTGACAGCTCAGAGCCTGGAGCTTCCTTCAGATTCTGTCTCTCTCTCTCTCTCCTCCTCCCCTGCTCATTCTCTCTCTCTCTCTCTCTCTCTCTCTCTCTCTCTCTCTCAAATAAATAAACATTAAAAAAATCTGTGGGTCTCTAAATTTCAAGTATTGTTGATTGTGTTCATATACAGAGGATATGTTCTTGTACAATGCATAATTGTGCTCATTACAGGCAATGGAAGTACTAAGTACATCAATTATTGTTGGCTTAGACAGTTCCAACTTTGTACAGAAGTAAAAGTAAATAGAAGATGTCATAGGCTGAATAGTGGCCTCAGAGATGGCATCTTTGCTTGACTTCTTCTGAAGGTGCTTATTTTATCTGTATTAACATTATTACATGGCATATAATTTTTTTGGCTATTTGACATATCCCTCAAAGGTAAGGGCCATAATACAGCTGTAGGTTGACTGAAATATACTAAATGTCATAGAAACAAGAGGTTTTAACTTCTGACAATTTTTCTGGTATAGAAAAATTATAGCTAATATATGGCTAGGGCCTGGCAGAAACTGCAATATCATGACTGAAATTTGGATTGCTCATCAATATAAACTCCAAATTTATATACCAGCATATCAGAGAATGCTTTTCATAACACATAAAGTGTAGGACCAACCCAAAAAATACAAAATTTAATTATCCTTTCTTGTGTCAAAAATTCCCAAAGTAGCATGGCTAAAAAAAAACCAAATTTGTGTTCCACACAGAAGTTCTTGGCTAGTGGTATCAGTGAGAGCTGAATTCTAGTTAGTAAAGCTGTTTTCTAGACCTGGTATTGCACCAGCCAGAAGGCACATGTTACACATATGCAAGAAACATGCATCATTTTGCAATTATTCCTATGGAGGGATTGGTTCAGTAATTCACACAAAGGAATAATATCTGCTTGCAGCACCTTTGATAAGGTGAGCAATTAGACATAGTCGGTGTATTTCTTCAACTATCACGTTAGTTCTTCTTTCTCATATTCAGGTGCCAGAGGAGTTTAAATGCCCATTTTATATCACTCTAGTAATATAAGCACAAGTTATGATTTTACACTGTTATATCAAGTTTGAACTTAAGTCTCTATATGTTTTGCCTTTAACATACCCCACTTTCCAGATAAACCCAGTCCAACCATATTTTCAAAATAATTATTTAAAAAATACAAATATAAGGACTAATGTAACATTCATGTATTCACATCTTCAGGTAAACAAATAAAAAAGGCTATTATTTTGATACATTTATTTTCAACATATTTTTTTCAGGTATTGAAGTTGAAACCCTTGTTTCCCTACCAAGTTCTGTTCTTCTCTATCCCCAGACACAGTGACCATGAATTGGATGTGTAGCTTGTCCTTGTTTACACACTCTTATTACTTGTATGTAATAACTTTATATTTACAAAAACCCTGCATTTTCAGATTACACACATACAAATTCCTGTAACTTCTTTCTTCTCCATTTTTTTGAGATTGATAAGATCTAATCCATTTATTTTAAGTGATGTATCCCATGTATAGCATACAAATATAGTATAATCTTTTTTTTTTTTCACTTTCCTCTTTATTATCCATTCTCCCGCTTCTCACATTCCGTTGCTCTTTAAAGAAATTATTCTAATGTATACTTCCACTGGATTTGCATAGAGTGTCTGCTTCTCTACTTTCTTTGTCAGTTGATATGGTCAGGCTTTGGGACGTTTCCTGAATGTGAAAGGTTATCTGATTATTACTTGGAAATGTATTGTACTGACTACTGGGGAGATTGAGAATATGTATTTCTTGGCCATTTGGGTTTCTTCTTTGAGTAGTTTATGTCCATTTATATTTCTTTTGTTGTTGCTTTTTGATTTGCCTTCTTTGTATATGAAGGATTTACTTATGTGTTATGCTTACTAAAATATAAACCTTGTATGTTTTTTCCCAGTTTGATTTTTATGACTTTTGTAATAAAGATTTTAATTTTCATAGTTTTATTATTCTTTAATTATTTCTAAATATGTGTCTTTCATATTTTTCTTTCTATAGAGGCCAGAAGGATATTCATCTATTATTCTATTCTATCATTTTATAATGTGTTGATTTTTTACATTTATATTTTTAATACATTTATAGTTTTCTGCTTCGAAATGGAAAGGTGACTGTTCTAGCCTTTTCCTTCCTCATCTGTAAAGAATCTCCATCTTGTGCCAAGATGCTACACACCAATCAGTTCCTGTTATCCAACTTGTATACGTTTACTTACATTGGCACCACTTGTTCGTTAGAGTGAAATTGCATATATAGTTACTTTAAGACTGGTCTTCAAGGTTTAGTCACCCAGGAAAACTACATCTGAATTATACTTATACCATTATTGAGTATTTATGATAATAATTTCACTCTATCATTTTGTGTTTATTAATATGTGTCTTTTAAATTTTGTATATAAAATATGCTGAAAGGCTAATGCATATTAAATGACAGAGAGCCAAAGTGCGTTAGAGAAAACTTTTGTGAAAAATAAAACAAAAACAACAAAAATTCCTACTTGGTGTCTTTTTCTGTGTCTTTGAAAATAATATTATAGCATATTCATATACTCTTCATGGGACCCTGTACATCACTTAAAATGAGTAGATTAGTTCTTATCAACCTCAAAACTCTAGTATACAAATAAGGCAAGAGTAGGTTACTTTTGTTTCCAAAGAACTACAACATCTTGGGCATGTGAAGTATACTTCAAAATATTTTTTAATACTATGTCAACATTTCCCTTTTTTCTAGTTAACTTACATCAAAGGCTTCTGTTAATTTAAAATTTAAGTTTCTTAGCTCAACCACTGAAAGCTCTTCATGATCTATCCCCCTACACTATCCATACTTATCCTTCAGAAATTCCTACTCCAACTTGCATCCAATAAATCAACTTTTCAAAAGAAATGTTAAGGTTGATTTTTCTTGTCTCTAGGCCTGTTCACATCCTGCCTCATCTTAGTAACCTACCCATTTCTCAAAGTTTCTTCACCAGGTTAAGTCTTAAGTCTTCTTTTACACTGAAGTTCTGATACTCTTTTCTCCAGAAAACCTCGTATGGCCTTCTGTCCCTAGCACAGTTTGCTTACTCATACCATGTTAATTGATCCTGTATCTATTATTTTATCTTTTAAAAAATATGTTTGATGTGATTTTTAAAGGGAGAGAACATACGTTTATGTTTGTTAATCTCTGTATTTTCAGCACAAAGAGAATACTTTAAGATAATAGTAACAGCCAATATTTGTTTATCATTTAGCAGAATTATAGGTACATTGGGAAATACGAATATGTCTAAAACATCATGACCCTGTTTTATATAGAGTTCATTAGCAATCAAAAAAAGTGTGATTAAAAACATTATTCATGGAGCATCTGGGGAGCTCAGTGGTATAAGCATCCAACTCCTGGTTTCAGCTCAGGTCAGAATCTCAGGGATGTGGGATCAAGCCCCACATCGGGCTCTGCCACTGAGCGTGGACCCTGCTTAAGATTCTTTCTCTCTCTCTCCCTCTGCCCCTCTCCCTCACTTGTTCCCTGTGCTCTCTCTCTTTCTCTCTAAGAATATTTTTTAATTAAAAAAATACTAACATAATTATAATTAAAATTATCATAATGCATATATATGCATATATCTGTTAAAGATAGCATATTTTATAAGTAATCCATAGAGAAGAAGAAAAAAGAAACCTGGAAAATGCAAGTAACACAAAAATACATTTTAATAGATACTATTGCTAGCAGTTATTGCCCTCATTATATATACTTTCAATTTGTGTGTTTGATATATATGAATATGCATGCGTGCATATGTATATGTATGTATATATGTGCATATTTATGTGTATATATAATAAAAAGGAGCAGAGACAGACACAGAGAAGGGATTTTGAAAATCTCTTTCTTCTTAAATAAAAATACATTCTTATTTTAATGACCACAGACCAGTTTTGAATATTATCTAATTTACTTCACCAATCCCATATTAATAAATACTTTCAACATTTGCAGGTTTTTACTGTTGGTATCACATAATAATAAAGACCTTTTTAAATGTTATCAAATATTCAAAACTGTATTTCTAACCATGAATTTGCTAAGTCACATATTATGAATGTTTTTGAGATACTTGACACATATTGCTGAATCGCTTTCCAAAAATTTTGTAAGTGGTCACATTAAGTGGTGCCTGGCTGGCACATGTGGTAGGGCACACAACTCTTGATCGCAGGACTATAAGTTCCCACATTGAGTGTAGCGATTACTTAAAAACAAAATCTTAAAAAAAAATAAGAATTCACACTCAATTGACAGTGTATTAAAATGGACTCACCAACACTGGGTATTAGAAAAATAAATTCCAGTAAATTAAAGATTAAATGAAACGAATTTTTAATCTATCAGGGATTTATTTGGGTAAAAAATATGATGTAGGGATGTGTATTTGTATTTGCGTGTGTGTGTGTGTGTGTGTGTGTGTGTGTGTGTGTGTATGCGTGCACTGTTAGCTAATTATTCTACTGCCATTTATTAATTAACCCATTTGGTCATCTTACTGATTTAAAATGCCGATTGAAGATTCACTAAGTAATTATGTCTAATTCTCTTTGCTTCTGACTTTTCATCATTCCTGCTCTGACCTATGCATATATTCTGTTGCTGTTGCTAAACTGTTTTATTAATGGCATATTTATGAACTTTCATTGGTTGTGAGAGAAAGCTCCTCCCATATTTACTATGTTTATTCTGTGTATTTGTGTATCCAAGTCAGGTTTAGAATAACCTAATCAAGCTTCTTATGCTTTCTCAAAGTTACACTTTGGGTAAGAATGATATCTTACGTGATTATTAATTTAGGAAATGTTGCTCTCTCTCAGTCCTTCTATTGAAGATCTGAGTATGTTTCTTTATTTTCATTTTTCCTTTAAATTCCATAGAAATGTATGTAGTTTATGTCACAAAGGTCTGGAAAATTTATTCTAGTTCATTGCTTAGGACCTTTTTTTTCTTGCTACCATATATGGCTCTTTATTATCCATTTTATTTTTACTGATGATTGTATAGGAAAATGTGATTGCTGTATTATTTTCAATCCAGCTTGCTGATCTACAGATTAGTTCTATATATCAGTTTTTAGTTAATTCTTTTGGGTTTCCAAAGTAGAAAATCACATCATCAGCAAAAAATGTTTACTTTGCCTCTTTTAATGATAAATTTATCTTTTTCCCCAACTTTTTTTCCTGAATAATTATATTAGAACTTCCAGAAGGATGTTAAAAAAAGAATTGTCATGATGGCCAATTTACCTTCTCCAGATTTTCATGGAAATATCTCTAGTGCCCAATCATTTGGTATAAGGCTTATTTCAGCCTGGAGAAGAACACATTATGTTAAGAAAGTGCATGTGTGATTCATCATGTCATTGTTAGTTTTGTTGTTTCCCCTAAATTATTTCAGCTTTGTTACTGATTGAATTTGCTTAGTATTTGATCATTAAGTATATCAGCAGTTTTTACTTTGAAAAATGTATTTATTTTTACCTTTTATTCCTACTTAACTAAGATTTTTAAAATTAGAAATACATGCTGACTATTGTTTTGGGGGTTATCTACCAGTTTGACCATATCGTTTTTCTCCCTTGACCTATGGATATAATGCATTGTGTTAATAGATATCCTAATATTAAACTATCCTTTTTATTTTTATTAATTAATTTTATATGTTCTTAATTTAATTAAGTTTTTAATATGTTTCTATGTGAAATAGTTGGTAAATTAATTTTCCCTTTCTGTGTTGTATATTTCAGAATCTAATATGAATTTCTATAGGTGATATCAGAAAAACAAAACTGTAAAATTAAAACAATTTTTAAAAGTGATTGTTTTAGGGGCGCCTGGGTGGCTTGGTCCGTTAAGTGTCCGACTTTGGCTCAGGTCATGATCTCACAGTCCATGAGTTTGAGCCCCGCGTTGGGCTCGGTGCTGACAGCTCATAGCCTGAAGCCTGTTTCAGATTCTGTGTCTCCCTCTCTCTCTGCCCCTCCCCTGTTCACGCTCTGTCTCTGTCTCAAAAATAAATAAACGTTAAAAAAAATTGATTGTTTTAATATGTTGCTTGAAATCTACCAAAAAAAAAAGAGACCATTGTTATATGGAGAAAATTTTTATAATGTAAAGTGTTTATGAAATAGTCTCACCTGAAATGTGAGACGCCTCAGTTCATTTGAAATATGCTTTCTATGTTTACCTCTGTCAATAAAAATGAAAAATCAAAATCATTCTTTCAACTACATTTAAGAAAAAGAAAGAGCTGAGTCTGTGAATACAAAATAGAACTTGATGGGGCACCTGGGTGGCTCAGTCGGTTAAGCGTCCGACTTCAGCTCAGGTCATGATCTCACGGTTCGTGAGTTCAAGCCTCGCGTCGGGCTTTGTGCTGACAGCTCGGAGCCTGGAGCCTGCTTCGGATTCTGTGTCTCCCTCTCTCTCTGCCCCTCCCCTGCTCATGCTCTGTCTCTCTCTGTCTCAAAAATAAATAAAACATTAAAAAAAATTAAAAAAAAACCAAGAAAAACAAAAAAAAAGAACTTGATAAGTAAAAATAAAATTAAAAAAATAAAGCATGTGTCTTCCTCAGTGTCACTCATAGGATAGAACTATGTATGCATCTAGTCGCACATTTAGAGAAACATATATTTCCAAGTATATGAGGTTATAAAAGTCCATTCACTTATGGGCATACAAATCATGAGGACTGTAAATTTTCTGGGCTTGTGACTATGGGCTACACAAAATATTTAAGTTGAAGTTTTTCATAACCACATATTTGTTAATTCCTTTATTAAAACTACCAACTATGTCCCTTTCATGAAAATACTACAAGTTAAGCATATGTTTTAGAAATAAATCATGAAATAAGTATAAAGAGATAGTAAATTTTGGGGCGCCTGGGCAGCTCAGTCAGTTGAGATCTCATGGTTTGTGGGTTCGAGCCATGCATCAGGCTCTATGCTGACATTCAGAGCCTGGAGCCTGCTTCGGATCCTGTGTCTCCCTCTCTCTCTCCCCCTCTTCTGCTCACACTCTGTCTCTCTCTCTCTCTCTCTCTCTCTCTCTCAAAAATAAATAAACATTAAAAAATTAAAACAAAGAGAGAGATAGTAAATTTGTCAATGTTTTGTTTTCTCTAGGATACACATTAGCTTTTATTTTTCATGGCCCAAAGAATGTGTATCTGATGTAAGAACACAGAACAGTACAAAATATTGAAGAACACCCTGGGCATGCCAATTATGGACATTAGGTTTACAGTCCATGAAAATATTGAGTCAGATGGAAAGACAATGATTTTAATCTGGGAGAAAAAGAAACAATTTGATAACTACAAGGCAATAATAGGTCTGGAGGGATTTAGCAGAAATAGGAACAAGTGAGAGTTGATGTTGAGAATGACCAAAGATGCAGCAAAATCCACACAAACAGGGACATTAGGAACAATTTCCATGACTGGCAACTCTCTGCTCTCACATTTCACTCCCTTTAAGGCTAGGCAAGGCAGGCTTTCAAAAGGATCATCCACATACAATCAACAATTTTTATTAATAACGCATTGAGTTTACATAGTTCCTTTCTTCAAATGCAAGTTATAAAGATGTATTTTTCAAACAACTGCTATGGATCACATGTAGTTTCAGATCAGGACAGAAGCCCACCAAATGTTTTCCATGTTTATTTTCAGTGTTGCAATGACAATATCAGCAAAGCAAAGTAAGAAACCACATTTTTTTTTTAAAGTGGGGATGTATTTAATGACAATAATCCATCATAAAATAACAATAAGCAATTAATAAAGGCTGGGTAAATTTGAGGAGAAAGAGGAAATTAGGGAGGATTCATAGAACAGATAGGTAACACACATTTAGCCAGATAAAAATGTGACAAGAGGAAAAAACATAAAGGAAAAATAAGGGAAGTTGATTACAATTTAGCTAAATCTTTCTTTTTGTCAAAAATGTGCTAGGAATATTTCACCTGCATTACATCTTTTAACGCTCAAAACAACAGGTAATATAGTATTATTTCTATTTTAAATGTGAGAACATTGGAGGCTCAGATAACTAAAGTAACTCACATGGTCGCTCTGTTAGCAAACTTTAGAATTTATATCAGTCAATCCCATACTACTTTGTAGCTACAAATGACAGGCTGTGCACATATTTTGTTTGGCATAGGTTTTCTTTCTACTTTTTTTTTCCTCTTCATTATTATTATTTTTTTTTTTTGAGAGAGAGAGAGAGAGAGAGAGATAGCAAAAGAGGGGCAGACAGAGAGGGAGAGAGAAAATTTTAAGCAGACTCCATGCTTATGCAGAACCCAGCATGGGGCTTGATCTCAGGACCTGAAATCATCACCTGAGCTGAAACCAAGAGTTTGACACTTAATCAACTAAGCTACCCATGCGGCCCTTGGGTAAATTTTTTTATTTTATTTTTTTGAGTTTATTTATTTTTGACAGAGAGTGAGAGAGACTGAGCACGTGAGTGGGAGAGGGACAGAGAGAGAAGAGGGAGAGAATCCCAAGCAGGCTCCACACTGCCAATGTGGAGCCAGATGTGGGTCATGAACCCATGAACCATGAGATTATGACCTGAACCAAAACCAACAGTCACTTAACCTACTAAACCATCCAGGCACCCCCCTTTTTTTAAATTTAAATTAGTGATCAACGTGTTTAAAATACGGAGCTTAAACACTTTTTATAAATCAGATATTGTTCAATATTGTGCCAACCTATAGATACTAGGTAGCAGTGGCCCCAGTAAGGAGAATGTCCTTCTTGTTGGCCAAGTCCTTATTGCAATGCAAACAGACACACCTACAGCTCCCTGAAACAATTTATGTATTTATATTAACTGCTGGCCCCTGAGGCTAGACCTCTGTTAAAAAAAAAAAAAAAAAAAGACTAGGAAACATGAGCTAATTCACGTGACTTTACACACTGGCAAATACAAACATGATATACAAAGAAGACTAAAAATAAGATCAAGGGAAGGCTGAAGAAAATAGAATATGCAAAAGATTAAAAAGGACCTTAAATGTACTGGATTGACACATTAGGTTAAAAACAATGAATGTTTAAATTTTTTCTGATTACTCTTCTTTAATTGAAATGTCTCCAACAGTTATAGTAAGAATGGTTTGTTTGTTTGTTTGTTTGTTTGTTTGTTTGTTTTAGATCACCATGTCGGAAAATCATTCTGTAAAAATTAACTTAATTGTGTGATGGGGGAAGCACATACATGATGTTCTGAAGGCTGAAAATCTCCTTGTGCACAATAGCAAGGTCATTGTTGAGCATCTTTTGTTAAGTGTTCCCTATAATTATGCACACAAAAAACATATGATTATCTCTAAAATTAACTATGTTTTTAGATATTTTGGAGGACATAATTTTGTTTCTTTATAATACATAGAGAAACTCAGAGGACTGTTGAGGTATACTGACTTCATAAGGGCAGTTATTTGAAGAAATGGAATTAAAAATTTTTTTACCATGTTTTTTATTTATAAAACCATATTTTTAAAACCATATAAAATCTACTATATGCTACTTTGAGCTTCTTGATTCTACTACATTTTATTTTATTTATTTATTTATTTATTTTAAAAAATTTAATATTTATTCATTTCCTGATAGAGACAGAGAGAGTGCAATCCAGGGAGGGACAAAGAGAGAAGGAGACACAGAATCCAAAGCAGACTCCAGGCTCTGAGCTGTCAGCACAGAGCCCTACGTGGGCCTCAAACTCAGGAACCATGAGACTGTGACCTGAGCCGAAATCAGCTGCTTAGCTGACTCAGACACCCAGGTGTCCTTTGATTCTACTTTTTAAATAGGTGTTCTGATTTTACAATACAAGATAAAGTGATGTGGTATCTTTATAATTTTGTATTGGATTTGATTATTGGAGATTGAAAACACACAATTCAGATTCTCAAATAAATTTTTATTTTGTTTGTAGCTTCACTATAGTTTGGTTTGGTCTGGTTTCAAAGAACAGTGGTTAGATGTAAACTCAGAAATCACTCTGCCTGCATTCAAATCCTCTTTCTTTCATTTACTAATTGTGTGACATAAGGCAAGTTACTTTTGCTTTCTTCAGCTCTATTTATAAATCTTATAAAAAAGGATAATCATAATACCTCATTCCTAGAGTTTTGAGAGAATTAAATGAGAAAACCACATATAAGATACTTAGCAAAAATGTCTGATATATGCTAAATACATAAGAAATATTAGCTATTATTGTAATTGTTGAATTAATTAAAGTACCCTCACAACTGGAAAATTTCCATATTACCTCAAGGACTTTCTGTAATAGAAAGGAGAACTCAAGGGAATAGATTAATTTAATTAAACCTGAAAAAAAATGAGATTACTTAGAGGATGGATCCTTTCAATTCTAGGTCACCTGAACACATGAGGGCCAGAACTACAGCAAACAGATTAACCGCATTTTCTTCTACATTAAATCAGTGGGTTGACTTTTCACAATTTTTCAAGGGCTCAAATACGTCCCACCAACAACTTAATCCAGGAATTGGTTTGCTCTCAAAAAGTGCCAGAATAGTATCAATGCCCTATTTTTGATACTGGCAAATTTGAATAATACTAGGTTAAAAGCCATTCAGGGAGATTTGACATAACTTTCAAAAGACATTATTCAATAAAAAATTCTAATCCTAACTTTCAATTGACATGTATATAAATCAATCAACAAACAACAAGGGCCAGCAATGTACAAAGAGAGTACAAAGCATTTCGATGTGAGAATCGGTGAGAAAGGAGTTCTAACAGAATGACACCATTTGCTCACAGAACAGCCTATCTTTTCTTCCTCATCTTGTACAACTCTGCTTGTTCACTGTGCTCTAGCTGCATTGGCTTCTCAATCCTTTTGTGTTAATCTCTTTTTTTATTTTTTTCTGCCTGAAATGCTCCTTCTTATACTTGTCATATGACTAGAGTTTTGCCATTTGAGGGAGAAATTTATATAAATATCAGATGTTAGCTACTCTGGTAAGGCATTTTCAGACTACCTTGAAGAAGCTCTCTGTCAATCCCCAGGTGCTCTCTGTCATATCCTCCTTCCTTAATATATCATTTCCATTATTATAAAGTCTGTAAATACAGGTTTTATTACTTTATTATTTTTTTGTTTATAATATATCTAGAAGTTTCATGAATATAAGCACTCTTTTTGCCTTATTCACCACTCTATCTGCAACACAAAAACATTTGCTGAAGTAAATGTTAGGAGTGCTTAAAGTAGTCATTTCAATGATGGGTTAAGCCATCCATCAATTTCTACAGCTCTATGACATTAATAGTAGGAATAGGGGTCTGCTTAATTGTGCTTCTTAGCATGAAGTCCTCCATGAATAAATAAGCTACTTTTTTGAAGTTAATTTATTTATTTTGAGAGAGAAAGAGAAAGAGGAGGAGGAGCAGAGAGAAGGAGCAGCAAAATCCCAAGCAGGCTCTGTATAGTCAGCGCAGAGGGCCCTGGTGGAGGCTGATCTCAGGAGCCCTGAGATCATGACCTGAGCAGAGATCAAGAGTCAGACACTTAACTGGGCCACTCAGGCGCCCCATAAATAAGCTACTTTTAAAGATGATATTGTCATGGGGCGCCTGAGTGGCTCAGTCGGTTAAGTGGACAACTTTGGCTCAGGTATTGATCTCTCAGTCCGTGAGTTGGAGCCCCGCGTTGGGCTCTGTGCTGACAGCTCAGAGCCTGGAGCCTGCTTCCAATTCTGTTTCTCCCTCTTTCTCTCTGCCCCTAACCCACTTGCGTCCTGTCTCTTTCTCTTTCAAAAATAAACATTAATTTTTTTTTAAAAAGATGATATTGTCATGCTGAATTCAATAACAAATGAGATAAATTCCAAGAGGGGGATACAATCGGTTATATGCAGAATGGATTTTGAGAAGATGGCAAACTATGTGCAATTTGATTGTCTGGTAAAAATTCATGATTGAAACAAAACCTTGGCCTTGGTACTTATCTTTTAAAAGCTCGGAAAAAAGATGTGGATAAGCAGGCAAAAGCTGTTGAAAGCCATGTTAGGCAGGAAGAATAAGCAAAGATAAACAGGTGACCAAGAGCTTTGTGTATGGGGTTGAATCAAAATAGTTTTCAAACAGCAACAGAAAGTTTGTGTTTGGGCAGTGTCTGGACAAATCTGGGTGTGTAGGGCATAACAAATAACCTCAACTTTGAAAGCTAGGTGGAAGAGTCCAGAATTGATGCAACCTGACATCACAGATCTCTCTTTCCATAACTTCTGCCACTCCATGCAGATCTCTATCTTGAACTCTGTGTTCTGCCACATCTGCAACTATATGGCGTTCTCAAAAGTAAGGACTGTGCTTTTGTTTATCATTGTATTCCAACACCTAACACGGTTGCTAACATCTACCAATCAACAAAACTATTTGACAAAGCTAAGCCATGAGAAACCTCTGAATACTTTTAAATATTAAAATAAGAAAGTAACAGTTGTGCTTTAGAAACATGAAATTCAAAGCCAAAAGGTAAGAGACTAGTGTCAAAAATTTGGAATTGATGCATCGTGGGTCTGAATGTCAGTAGTGGCAAGTGGGGCTTAGAATGAAAGGAAAAGTATGAAAAATTCCTGTAAATAAAGACTTCTGATATCTTATCAACTGAATGAATATACACAATGAAGAACAAAAACAAAATGAGTAAAAGATAATCCTAATGTTTATTTCTGGGATATATATATATAAAAAAATATAAATATATATATATATAAAATATAAATATATATATATATTTTTTTTTCATTTCATGAGCTTAGATGGGTACACAGTCCACAGATTTAAGATGTGAATATTGACTCTGGTAAGAGATAGGTATATTTCAGGATCATCTGTGGAAGGGGTTAACATTTTGGATGGATTATCTTAATATCACCTTGTGGTTCTTTTGTTCTACACTGTATTACCTTAGATGTGGAACTGAAAATATTTTACTTGACTTCATCACAATAAAGCACTGATCTTAATTGACACCAAACTTCACTAAGGGCTTCAAAAGATAAAACAGATTTCATGTTGTAGCAATTAAAAGGTCAAAAATTGAATATCAGTTATTCTTGGCTCTTTTCCCCCCCTAAGCTTAGGGCTCTTACGCATACTCCATTGTCCCCTCCCCTTTCTCTTTTCTCTTTCTCTCCCCTCAATTGCTATTCATAAGAAACTAAATTTAAAACTTTCCAATTTTACTAGATAGAACAGTTCAGCTTCATTCTTATCCATCCCATAAAATGAACTTGACAAGTAGTTTAGAAAGTTAAAGATTCACATTTTGATGGTGTGGTAGACACACAAATGTACCACTTAGATTCTCCCTCAAAGAAGGACTAGCCTCCCAGGTATAATGAGTGTGGTTAGCTCATGACATCTAGTTTCTAGTGTCTTCAGGGTCTCATAGCATTCAAGCTGAGATTTATCCTCTTGGGAATTCAAGAAATTAGCATGATGATTAGCAAGCTTTCTGTTACATACAAAAAACTAGCCATTTCCAAATAAGGCAAGATACTTCTAACAGACAATGTTTGCCTTGGAGTTCACCGTTTGCCAGGCTTTTCAAATAAGGCAGTATATCTCTAATAGACAGTGTTTGCTTTGGAGTTCACATTTGGCAAAGATTTTTCAAATGTATGACATGGTCTAACACCTCACCTTGCCCTTTCTTGCTTGCTACCTTTTTCTTTTATAGCCACTATTTACCCAAGATCATTTTGCTCTCCTAACTTCATCTTAATATATTCTTCCCAAAAATCAATCTGTAGCATTGGGTGTCAAGAATACAGAGAAAGTTGAGACTGTGATGGAGTTTTGCCAGAACCTTCTTAATCATCATCTAGCTGGCCATGAGGCCCTTGTGCCTACAGGTGAGTAGTGTGTAGAGAGCCCCTGAAACATGGTGGCAGTCCAAGTCTTAAAATTATTACCCATGATGATATGGGATGGTGTGTGAGTAGAGGTAAATACAATGTCATAATCAAGGCTTTGAGAAATGTCATTGAAACTCTGGAAAACAGTATTGAGTTTCCTCAGAAAATTAAAAATAGAACTACTCTACAGCCCAGCAGTTGCACTACTAGCTATTTATCCTAAGGAGACAAAAATGCTGATTTGAAGGGACATATGCAACCCAATGTTTAGAGCAGCACTGTCAACAATAGCAAAATTATGGAAAGAACCCAAATGTGCATTGACTGATAGATGGATAAAGAAGATGTGGCAATGAAAAATAATGAAATCTTCCTGTCTGCAACAACACGGATGGAACTAGAGGGCATTAAGTTAAGCTAAATAAGTCAGTCAGAGAAATACAGATATCATATGATTTCACTGAATGAATTTGAGAAACACAACAGATGACCATAGGAAAGGGAAGTAAAAATAAGATAGGAGGTAAAGTAAAAATGCAAGAAGGAGGCAAACTATAAGAGACTTTTATATATAGTAAATAAATCCAGGGTTGCTGGAGGGGAGGATGAAGAGCATTAAGGAGGGTACTTGTTGGGATGAGCACTGGGTGTCATATGTAAGCGATGAATCATTGGGTTCTATTCCTGAAGCCAAGACTACACTGCATGTTAACTAATTTGAATTAAAATTAAAAGTATATATCATTAGAAGGAGAAGTATAAATATAAGAGAAACAGAATTGGATGATTATTGCTTTGATGAGATCAATAATGAAAGATGAGGGCTATTAACAAACAATTTAAAACTAACTGAAAGCCAAAAAGTAGCTCACAGGGAAATACTCTTATCTTGCTCTAAGCAGACAGATAAAGCTAAGATTAAGCCCAGGATTTGAAACACAGGGTGCTGAATTTCAGATATTTGAATGTTCTACCAAAACAGATCTTTAATACCAAACACAGGGTGTTAGTTGGGAAACCATGGGACTCTGACCCATGACAGGGACATCTGGGAGAAAGCCCTAGAAGACTTTGACCCTCTAGATTTTTCTTAACATTCTGAACCTTCAGAAATGGCCCATATTATCCCATTAAAATCTATCACACTTCCATTATCAGAAAAGAATATAAAGGGATTTACTCCAGAAAACAACAGTTGCCCACTCAGAAGCTTAGGAAAGCCACTTCCTCAGAGCTATAATCAGAGTTAAGTCACAGCATAACACACTCAGGTGTTGATATACCTGAATTGTCATGACAGACAATAGAGTGCAGAATCAAAAGTCTCAGGGAAGTAAGTATTATGTGAAGCTGTTTTTGTATACAGAAACCATTAGTTGAAAAGTTGATTGGGTCCCCTTATTGAAAGATGCTGCAACTTTGGCAAAGAGAAACTGTAATGTTTTCTCCAGGCCTTTCAAAGAGACCTATGGCCATTTGCTTGAGCTGTTACTTATTGGCCACTTACTATGCACTGGAGGAAGGTGACTACACAGAAATTTTGAGGGCAGTTGGGCACAGCGTTTAAGTTGACACTAATATCTGAAGAACTGAAGCGACCTTATGATTCCCCTGATAAAGTGGAATCCTGTGGGGTCAGGTAATCAATTCCTAACTAAAATGCAACCTTAAAATGGCCCACTGAGTTGACACACTCTCCCAGTAGAAGTCTCTCTGATAGCTGAATATATATTTGACATTGACATATTTGGCCACTGGAATAACAGTTGAGTTTGTGGGTTTCACCTACAGGGCTGAGGGCAATCACAGTGGAGAAGGTCATGAAGAATTTTCTGAAATTACTACTTCTCCTTCAGCTAAGACAATAAAACAGACCAAAAAAAATATGTATTATATACCAGAGAGAATAACTGAGGTACGTACCACACTGAAGGATTTAAAGGATGTATAAATTATGGTCTCCATCCTTCTGTCTCTTTAATTTATAGGTCTGGCCTCCCTGACACCAATGGATCCTGAATCCCAGCAAGTAGCTATACACAGGGTGAATGTAACCAACCAGCATTTCCCATGGCATCTGCTATGTCAGATATGATATCTTTGGTAAAGCACATTAATAGAGCTCAGGTACATGGCATCAGTCCACTGACTTTGTAAATATCTTCTTCGCTATTTAGTTAAGACATAGGATCAGAAACAGTTCTCATTCCCTTGGAGAAAATAAGAGTATTCATTTACAGTTTACTCTAGGACTATGTTAACTCTTCAACACTCTGTCATAATGTAGTAAAAGGAGATCTAGACTATTTAGATATCCTATAGAATATCACATCGGCCCATTACATTGAAGGTATTATGTTAATCAGGAAGTATAAGCAAGAGGTGGCTCCTACTCTGAAGACCTTGGCAGTACATGTACATTCTAGAGGCTAGCATATAACCTACAATGATTCCAGGACCTGTCAATGTAGTAAAGTTTTTAAGTGCCCAATGGTTAGGGATATGCCAGAACGTAATATCCAAACAAAAAGAGAAATTAATGAATTGTACCTTCTCTCTCACAAAGAAGGAGCTTTAAATCCTACTAGGCCTCCTCAGGTTTTGGATAAAACATATTTCACATCTACAAATACTTCTCTAGCCAGATATCAGGAAACAAGTAAGGGCTGCCACCACTTTTTACATCTTTTTTTTCAGGCTTTATTGAGCTATAATTGACAAGTGAAAATTGTATATATTCAAGGTATACGATGTAATGAAGGCTGCCAGTTTTGAGTGAGGCACAGGTCTTCAACAGTTCCAGGCTGCAATGTGATCAGCTGTATAGTCAGTCAAGTGAGTCAAGAAAGCTTATGATGTTGAAGTTTGGATGTTGGAAAAAGATGCAGTATGGAGTGTATGGCAGCTCCCAGTGCATCATGGGGTTCTGGGGCAAGAGTATGCCATCTGCAATAAAGAGTGTGAAGTTATTTTAAAAATAGCTCTTAGAGTGCTATTGAGCACTGGCAGAGAAAAGGCTTGACCATCTGTAACTGTCCATCATGAACTTGGTACTTACTGTCAGACGCACCAAATCATGAAGTTCAGTGAACTCAGAAGAAAATCATTGTTCAGATAGAAAGAATGTATCCAGGAGCAATCAGGGGCATGGTCGGAGGGTACAGCAAGCTTTGTGAGAAAGTAGCCCACTCCTAAATCTCCCACTACACTTGCACCAGTTCCCCTCCTCCAGCTCATACCTATGACCATTTTGTGGAATCATGTACCAAGAGCTCCAAAAAAAGTAAAATTCCAAAAATTCTTTTACATATTGGATAGGATATTATGTGCAAGCCAGCTAAAAAAGAATGGAAGACTTGTTACAGCCTCACTCAAGATTAGGTTTAAGCATAGTCATGATGCATGGACACTTGGATATTTACTTTGTATAGAAGGGGAATTAACCTGTGGTCATAATATATATGGATTAATGGATAGTGACAAATGACTGATCAAGGACTTGGAAGGAAAAAGATTGGAAGATTGGTAAAAAGGACATGTGGATGGACATATGAGAATGAACATAATATGTGAATGCTTACCAGAAATGATGCACTAAAGAAAAGGTACTAAACCTCCAAACGGAAGCAGCATTCAACAAGTTTATGTTAGTTGAGGCAGAACTATCAGCAACTAACCATAGTACTATTATGATGGGTTATGAAGGACAAGGTTATGATGACAAGGACAATAGGTAGGCCCAATCCATGGGCCCAAAAGCATGGATTCCTATTTATTTACACTAGTCCCACTACTGTTACCACTACCTCTGAATCTTCACGACGCCTACAGCGAAGATCAGTGCTTACCTCCAATATGGCATTATTCCTCGAGTAGCCCAAATGGCCACTTGTTCCAAAGTGTTTATATTGGGTCTTTCTATTATATTAAGCATGCTAGTTTGTTTACACAGGAATATATACCTAGTCTAAGTAAAGGTTGTCTTTGCTTTCTACTGGGTCTCAGCCAGCACCACTACCCAGGTGGTTACAGGATGCCTGATCTACAGACATGTAATCCCCAGGCAGCATCTGACCACATGATTCACTGGTTGTTGTAATACATAATGCATCACACAGATGCTGCTGACCTGACAGAGTGTTAGAATGGCATGCAGGAGGAAAATCTAAAGCAGCAGCCTTGAAGAAATATCCTGCAGGAATGAGGTACCATCTCCCAACTTTACAGGCATTATATCAGAGACATTTATATGAGTGGAGGCCAGTTATTCTGTTAAACATCCTATAATGGACAGGACCACCTCTCAAACAATAATTATTTATTTCCAAATGTCGATAGTGTCAATATTAAGAACACCTGAACTAGTGAAACAAAGATACTACAAGGTCCCAATCCATAAGAACTTTGTTGCATAGGCTAACAGGCATTGGTAAAATCAATTCAGGGTAAAAATTAGGATCATGTTATCTTATTTCCTGTTCCTTCTTTGTTGAACTGCTTTCACACTATTCATTTCAACTTGAACTTACAATATAGTAATTTGGGAGCAGTCTCCAATATTCCAGAAGATAATATCAGAGTTTCCTCTACCATTTCAGAATGAATAAAATCTGTCATGATAACTCATTAGTGCAAGTTCAAAAGAAGAAGAAAAGGAGGTTTTTAAATGGGAAACTTGTAAAAATATGAGTTTTCCTTGCTGAATAAACTTGAAAACCATTGTCTGACATTCATTTTCACAACTATGAAAAGTGAAACTCCCTTCTGACTTTTAAGGTAAATTAAATATAGGATGATGAAGACAAGATGGAAAGATTAAAGAAATTTCTTTTCTCGTAAGACATATGTTCTCTTCTGAATAGTGTATGTGTTGTCAGAACCATTTCTCACCTATATTTGCTAGATAAAATCACCTAAATGGAAAGACATGGGAATAAATTATCAAAAATGTTTATAAATATCAAAATTCTACTATTTAATGTATACTGTTTGCTCTGGTAACATTTTCCTATGTTCTTAATTATTATTAAACAATTAGTAAATATATAGTAGGAAATAGATCTGGCAAAACAAAAATGTATTAGTCATTTCATAGATAGTTAAAACACCTAACAATTCCAGCAATTATATCTTGTTCTATACAAACACATCATCTATACTACACCAAAATGTGCAGTATATATAATTTAGAGTGTCTCCTAATCTTAGCCACAGTGTACGAAACAGTAAAGTTTGACACCACAGGGGTTATGTTTAAATGTACAACCAGTACAGTTATTTTGCCTGAATATGCTAGTACTTTTAACTGAGTAGTAAATTCATTCTTCCTGCCAAGACTTTTTATTATTTTTTGACTGAATTGAAAGAACTAACAGTCACTTCAAGGAAGAGGTCTTAAATCTAGCTCAGAGTAAAAGAGGAAATGAGATTTGTATTTTAAAAGATTTACTGTAAAATAAACAATGAAGCACACAAGGGTTATCAACGGGACAGCAGCACATTGATAGTGATACTCCATGGATAAATCATAACAGCCTGTTTTGGTCATGTCTAACTTAATGAGGAAAGTGCTAAAAATAAATTCAAGTAATTAGGTGTCTTCTTGGCCTTGCTATTAAATGGTTTGTTATGAAATATATGTTGCAAACCTAAAAAAAAAAATTAAACAGGCATTAGCATTCGTTCATGCGACACATTGAAGATGGAACAGTAAGTGCTTGGTTGTAGTGTATAAACTCCAGTGAATGTTATTTCTTAAATGCCATAAAGGACCCGAGAGGCATTAACAAAATCCATTAGACTCGCATATTGTCATAAGAAAAGAAAGATAGCACAGTTGAAATTGACCATTTTATAACTTTTTCTTTCTTCTTTATCTTGTCTATTTTTATAGTTGTGGAAACAAATTGCTTTTGAGTGAAGGTAAAAAAGTTAAAAGTTCTTTTTTTCAAATAACAAATTATGCAAAACAAAATAAATTTCAATAAAGAAAAATAAAATAGTGTAAAAACTAAAGATGCATTCTAAATTAAAATTTTAGTAAAGGCTGAATAGAAGAGTTACTATTATTTAAATTACCATTTAAGTTCAAAATTAACCTTTCCTATTGTGTAGTAGATGTTCAATCCAAAGTCAGAAGACTGAATTCTATTTCCAGCTATGGCATTTACTGTAATGTCAGATTTTGCTATATAGAAAACAAACTCAGATTCTCATTGTCCTACAACAACAGTTTTTGTTTTGTTTTGTTTTGTGTTTGAATAGTTCACAGTTCTTTGAGTTCCTGAGATTTAACCAATCTTAGCTGGATTGAAAGGGATTCAACTGGGCCAACCTCCAGACCGCAGATGGGTTCCTGTCCTCCCACACTTCTCTTTCTGAGGCAAGGAGCTACCTGGGTGCACTATTTTCATGACCTAAAAGGAGCCTCAGAAGCAAATGAAAACCTGAATGCTTTGTAACTCCTCAGCTAGAAACTAGCATACTGTGACTTACACATGCATCCTATTGACTAAAGCAAGTCACATGGCAAACCCAGTATCAATGGGGTAGGCAAATATATTGTGACCTCAAAAAGATACCTCACTAAAAAGTAATGGGCCAAAGGGTGTCCATGTAAGATATCCTGCTATACATGGAAGTGAAGAATTGGGAGCAGTAATTCAATTTGCTACACACATATGTGATCTTTGTTTTCTCTGTAAAATGTTATCTACCCTACCTTCTCCACAGAATTGATAATCCGTTTCATAAACAAACACCCATTGAACACAAATTGCTTATTGTTATATGTCAAGAACTCTGCTAGGTGCTCAACACACACAAAATGTGTGAAACACTGCCAAATTTTTTAGCCAAAGGAGACATTCATTAGTAGGGCAGGCTATGCTCAGCTCAGGTAACAGTGTTAGGTTAACAAAATAAAATTTTACTTCTAGGATACACATAGTATATGTTATTTTAATTTAATTGATTTTTTTAATGTTTATTTTTGAGAGAGAGAGAGAGAGAGAGGCAGAGACAGAGGAAGACACAGAATCTGAAGCAGGCTCCAGGCTCTGAGCTGTCAGCACAGAGCCTGACTCAGGGCTTGAACTCACAAACTGCGAGATGATGACCTGAGCTGAAGTCCAACACTTAGGTTGACTGAGTCACCCCGGTGCCCCAGAATACACAGAGTATATTTTAGGTTGGAGTTTTATTCTTGGTGACAGTGCTATGAGTAGTAATCAAGTGAACCAGGCTACAAGCATCATATGGCACCATCTCTTAAATGGTCTTCCTGGTTGTCACAAAAGCAAAAGACAAGGTGAAAGTTTGTGCAAGGAGTTTCATATCCAGGCCTTGGAAGTCCCATACTGAAGAAACCAGTCCCATGGCCATTATCTAGTCATAAGATCCCAAACTAATTACAACAGTTTTGAAAACATAGTATAGAGAAAGAAAGGAGTTATTGAATACGCAGGGATTGAATGACATCATTCTCCCTCCCCTTCACTAAATATCTGTCACTTTTCTCTCTACACTTAGAACACACTTTCTTTCTCCCTGAAAAAGGACAACCAAGAGTCCCATCCAATTATTACATCCAACTCAAAGTCCACGATTTTTAAGCCCCACATACTTCTATCCATGGGGCTCCAGTGACTTGTAAGAGCTAGACGTTTCATTGGTCATTCCTCTTGACCACAAAATTGTCTGATTGTAGATACATACACTCACACACAATGTGTAGAGTAGTGACTGGATAACCCAAATAAATACTCCCGTTTGAGAAGAGACCTTCTAGTCATTGGTCTCAAGTAATTCTGAAACACCACTGAGCTAGCATTGTACAATCCCTCTACCTTAGAAGTGCCAGGATTACTCTAAGTTTTGATTATCTCTGAATCTGCTTTATGGGAGAAACTGTCTTTTTTTAATGTTTATTTATTTTGAGAGACAGAGAGAGAGAGCAGGGAGGGGCAGAGAGAGAGAGAGGGAGAGAGAGAATCCTAAGCAGGTTCCACGCTATTAATACACAGCCAGACTCAGGACTCAATCCCAAGAACAGTGAGAACCTGAGCAGAAATCAAGAGTTGGACATTTAATTGACTGGGCCACTCAGGTGACCCAGGAGTAATTTTCTTGTTCATGGTTTTCCTTATTACCTGGCTCCACATTCTGTGAGATTTTTCCTGGTTCATTATTTACTTTGCCTATGTATAAAGTACTTTGTGGGGAGAGGGGATATTACTTCTGCAGAGCTTTTGATGTAAGGCTATTGCTCATGAAGGTTAAGGTCTTAAGAGTTGTTTTAAGTCTTTAAAAAAATCTTAACTTTTTGTGATCCTAATTTTCCTCAAAGTTTGTAGCCTTCAGATTTATTTGCTTCCAGTGTGTTTCACACTTAAACATTCTTTAATAGACATAGTTTTCAAATCCACTTATATTTTTCTTTCTTTCCCAAGTCTGTCTCACTTAATTTATTGGTGGCAACCTGGAAGCTCTCAGACTTAAATGGGAAAGCTACAACTTAATCTGGTATTTTCCCTGGGTCAATTTATTCAACTGAATTTTTTTTTTTTTGCTAAAAAAATACATTTCTTAATTTCTTACTGTATGGAATCTAGAAGTAGTAATTTTCTAAAATTAAAAAAATCCCAAACTCTCTTGTTTTCGTATTCAGTTTTGTTCACTATCCTTCCAATTATTCCTTAATATAATTCTTTCTTATAATTCCTCATCTATTTAAATCAATAATAAACAACAATCTGTGCTAAAGTAATGATTTAAAACTTCTTTCTCTAGATCCACAATCTTTGTTTGTTTGTTTGTTTGCTTTGCTTTGCTTTACAGAGTACGAGCAGGGGAAAAGGGACAGAGGGAGAGAGGAGACAGAGACAGAGACAGACACAGAGAGAATCCCAAGCAGGCTCCACTCTCAATGTGGCACAGTACCCAGGGCTTGATCCCAGGATGCTGGGAACATGATTTGAGCTAAAATCAAAAGTCAGACCCTCAACTAACTGATCCACCCAGGTGCCCCTAGACTCACAATCTCAATAGGCCCATAGTCTGCTTTCAGAGTTATGGGAGGTAATCAAATATTTTGCTACTGCATGACACAATTCACCAGCTTTCTAGCTTTCAATTTCAGTTTCTTCTTTATTTTCTGACTTCTAAGCCTACAAATTTCCTTTTTTTATAATTTCATAGCAACAATTCAAATTACCAATATCTTTATTAGTCAGTGTAACCTAAACTATGTTGTAGTAATGAGTAAATCACAAAACCTAATAGCACTAATTAACAAAAATGTTTCTTATCCATTCAAATTCCAATGTGTGTCAGATTCTCTTGGAGGCTTCTTTCCAAAAATGACTTTAAAAACTAAGCTGTTTCCTAGACTCTTAACCATAGAGAGCAAACTGTTGATTACCAGAAGGGAGGTGACTGAGGAAATAGGTGATGGGGATTAAACAGTACACTTACCATGATGAGCGCTGAGTAACATATAGAATTGTTGAATCACCATATTGTACACTTGAAACTAACATACCACTATATGTTAACTATACTGGAATTAAAATGTAAAAAATCTTAATTAAAAAAACTAAGCTGTTTCTATAGTAAATGTCACTATCTTCAATATAATTGCCCTGATCATGATTGAAATAGAAGACAGAGATACTAGGGAGTCATAGAGCAACCCTTATTCATAGACATAGGCACTATTCTACACACATTGCATTAGACCCAGTTATGTGGCCTTACCTAACAGGATCACTGCAAGTAAAGACAAGAATTATAGTCTTTCTATAGAAGCAGTAAAGTGAAATGAGTTTGTTGAACCTCATGTCCTTTTTGCCATACACACACACACCACTATAAAACCCTAATGCTGGGTTCTTTGAGGCTGGCATGAGGATCAAAGAATGGTCAGTATACACTGTAAAAACAATGCACACATTCTAACAATTTTATTAACCTGTGTATGGTTTTTGATAATTGATAATGAATATTCATTTGAGAAATATTAGTGTATACCAAACAAATCCAGTGTTTATGCAAAATTAGATGAAACACTTATGTAGCCTATATGATTATATGCCATTTGAATTTTACAGTATCCTAATTGGCTAGAAATAGTTATATTTAATATAAAGTAAATGACTCATGGGTTAATCTCATGGGCATTGCTAGTCTCCAGATAAGAATTACAAGAAAATGTATCAAATCTCCCTTTCATTGAAATTTAAGTAAATGTAATCAATTATGGATATTGTTTCTAAGACAGTAGAAGGAACTAAAATCAAGAAGAAGAAGAAGAAGAAGAAAGTGCCCTAACTATGGGTAGGATAAAGACATATTATATGCCATGAATATTCATTTTGCACTATTTAATAGAAACAGTAATATGCAAGGTCAAAGGATAATTTGGCCAATCACTGTATAATACCTTACATGTAAACAAAACACTATAATTACAGTGACAAGACAAGCAAAAATAAACTAGTTTCACAGTGCTCTTGGAAATGAACTGGAATCAGAAATTCTTTAGGCACTGTGTTCAAGAGTGTGAATTCATTTCTTCCTTATGTTTCTATTTATTCAAAAATGTTGCATGAGTTCTGATGAATACTAACCACTGTTCCATACACAAATTTATGTTAGAACACTTTCCTACAGAATACCAGGAAAAAACAAATGAGAAAAGGAGATATGGGTACATTTCTTGGACAATGTATTTTTTTTAACTTTTATACTTATGATGAACAGAATATATCATCCTTAGTGGAATATAAAGCAAAATCACTGGCCCCGGAATCAGCATACTCTGTCACATCTTGACCCCATCACTTACTAGCCCTACAACCTTGAACAAGTCAGATAAACTCTCATAATTACTGGTTGGTGACTGGATATGGATTAAAGGAATAATAACTACTCTTTGGATATCAAAGAAGGGGTTCTAAAGATCAAATGTATAATTTTATGGTAGTTTGAAACTAAATTGCTACACAATTTTAGGTATTATCATTGCTTCTGAAATCACCTTAATGGATTATGTTTCAGATGTAGCTTTTTTTCCTTCCTGTTATCTTTTTTTTTTTTTTTTTTTTTTTAGTACGTGCACTTTAGGCCATGAGTTAGCTAGCTATACCCCTCACCTTTTCTCTTTTCATTCTTTCTATTTTCTTGGTGCATTACTCTAATAAAACTATCTTTTCACAACATGTAAAATGCATTTGTAATCCTGACTGAGGGAAGACAAGCAATGTAATAAAAATCTGTAAAAAATATATAGCTAAGGATCAGGATGAAAGATATGAGTGATTTGTAGTACATCCAGTCATCAAAAGCACTGAGCACTGGGGAATGTATAAGACATGTGCAAAAATCAATATTAAAACCATACTTAGTACAGTTTAAGAGGGCAATAGTGACATTCAGCATTGCATTTTACATTTTGCTAATGGATTAGAAAGGTAACTGTCATTTTGAGCTCCTTAGCAACAAAATCCACTTCATTCTGCAAAGTTATAAATAAAGGAATGTCACAGTATTGGCAACTTCTCAAAGTAGATTGAAAAGTATACGATGTGACCGACAAAGTGTTTTCCCCTTGTGTTTCCTACATTCTTGTTAATTATTTGGGTAAGAAAAATCTAAGATCAACTTAATTTTGTCTGTAAAGTCAATAATGATGATAATCATAGAACTTTCTGAGTATTGCCCTAAGTGACCAGAAGGTAACAGATAATTGTTGAATTGTAAGTAAGAGATAACTTATGTTGGCATGATTGATATCAAAATCATCCAGCAGCTGAACTTTTGCATGTTAACATAAACACAACACGAATTGCATATGGAAGTAACAAAATAGGTAGGGCACCTAATAAAAACGAATATCACCTTATTGACCCTAAGTTAAAGTTTCTTCTTAAAATTTTTAAAGTTACTTTTTAGTTTATGTGGGTTTAGTGAAAAATAAGTCTTGAAGATTGTATCTGAAAATGACTGTCTTAAGTTATATCTAATAGAAGGGTTATAGATGGTTATTTCTATTTTTGCTCATCTTTTAAAATATTTTCCTGTTATAACAAGTGCTATATGCAACAAAAACATGTGAAGTACATATATGTCATTATATTTTTTCTATATCTATTGATTTTCATCTGTTTGGCAAAGAAATTCAATTAGCAACATTTTATTGATAAAGTAAAAATTATCACCCTTAATAAATATTTCTAAATTTCCATGATATCCTTCAAAACTGTGATACTGTTTCCTTGTTACCTTTAATGCCTCCAATACCTGTGAAAAGCTATAAAAATTCATATGGCTCAATAAAACCACCATGAGTGGGAGGCTGACATTCAAAGTTCTTTTCCAACTCACATTGGCCACTATTGTCATACTTGAAGGACAGTTCTTATATGAAGAAAGGTGAAAGGCCCAGCAGAAATGTTGTATGAACGCACTTTTGTTAACAGTTAAATGACAGGTACAGCAGTAGCAGCCACATTTAAATCAATCAAACCAAGTCTAACACACATTCTTGTGGGTGTGGGAGAAAAAGGACTAAAAATCTGGGATAAAATGAAGTGAAAGTATCACATGCTTGGACTCGCGCGCACGCGCACACACACACGCACACGCACACAGGAGATAGAGTGAATTATCTACGTGGAGGATGTTTTTCTTTCTTGACTTATTCCTTTTCCTGCCTTATTCCTTTTAGATTTCTACCACTGATTTCAAATCTAACAACTACCTTCTCGTTTTTCGGTCTGCATGGAGAAATACGATTAGTTAATACTCAGCATGTTCAGTATCCTTCAGTAGGGAAAGTCTTTTGTCTAAACCTAAAAATTGCCACTTTTCTACCTCCCTCACTTTCTTTTCACTGTGTTTTTGTGTAACCTAAAAGCAGTCCGGTGAATTAACACCAAAGACTGCAGACATCTTTCCCATTTTTCCTGCACCTTGGATTGACAGGATAATTTTCAGGAATGACTTAGCTAGTAAGCTGTAAAAGCATAGACCCTCAGGTGAAACCCTACTCTGCAATCTGAGGTCTGCATTGACTCCGAGCCAATTCTTCAACATCCCAAAGCCTGAGGTGCAAATCAAAGACATGAATAAAAATCCTTTAAGATTACTAATAAGATTAGAGACGATGTTTATAGTCTTTCACTTAGTGCCTAACACACATGGGGCATTCAGTGAAAAAATGACTACCATTATTTAAAATATATACATGTCTCGAAGACCCAAGTTAGATGATGGTACTTAAAAACTTAAAATATTTTTAGGCTTAGGAAAAGTAAAGACATCATTTTATGTTTGAGTGCCTCTAGAGCACTAGACACTTTGCAGAGCAGAATTAGAGGCTGTCCTTGACTTTCTGCTTACTGAAGTACTTGCTTCTTGCTATTGATTTCACAAGTATGACATAAGCGCTTGGAAAGAAGAGGGTAGGTAACAATGGCTTAAAAATAAAATATAAGAGAAGATTGCTTTTGAAATTTTTGTTTGGGTGTTAGTTTACAAAATATGTCAAGGATATATCTGTAAGACCTTTTCAAACTTCTCAAAGAGAGAGGAGATGGGATAATTAGTAGCATGTAGCATGCCTGTCTATCCATCAGTGGATAGTGTGAAGACCCACCTATTTATTTAGTTATCAAACTAATAAATGTAGTACCAGGTATTGTTCTAAAGCATACACATGAAATTATCTTCTCTCAGTTTATGATTTCCTACATTTTGTTTTCCCATATTTTTTAGCATTGTGTCCTGAAGATTATAGAAAATAGTTATGTAAGCATATAATCCAAATCCTTTTACTTCTTCCTGTGTTGTTACCCTTGTCAATGAGCTGGCCAGTATCACAACCTGGAATTTCTAAAGTTATCTTCACACCAATCTTCTATTAATCCTTTCACCTAGTAAGACATCAAATCCTGTAGAAATCATTCTAGAAATCATTCTTAATATAATTGTCATTCTTTTAGTTTCCGCCCCCCTTTAGTATGGCCTACCTGAAAAGCTGTTCAACTAACTCCCCATCACAGATCTCTCTGCCTTCAATACTTTCCCCATGAAGTTGTGACAATCACCTCCTTAGAGAAAAAAAAAAATGTTCCTCTACTTTGAAGCTTCTATTAACTCCTTAGCTAGGTTTCTGTGGCTCTTCACAGTAGAAATCTTCCCACATCTTGAACCTCAATGTTAGCCACTCTTGACACTACTACCCTGCCCCATGCTTTAGTAAAACCATATATAAAAGACTTTATATATTTTCTTTTGCAATAGCAAACCTCTCATTACCCCTTAAACACAACACCAGGTCATGTCAGTTCTGTTTGTTTGGACTACTCTCAAAATTACTTATGGACTTTCCCTGATATAACCCATTGTAGGTTGGATTCTTTGTCACTCTGTGACTGAGATTTATTTATAGGAGGCTTATTGGGGATGCCTTCCACAACAATTCATGTAGGAAATTAAAAGGTATTGGTCAGAGAAGTTGAAAAGTGATATAATTGCAACAGAGCCCTTGGCCAAACCAACTGAGTGATCTATAGCCAGCAAGGACATTCAAAGGTGTCCTTATCTGAGGAAAGGAAACTGGTCATAAAACAGTATTGAATAAGGGTTTGCCCTGGGGAAGAAGCATAACCTTGGCCAACATGGATCTCTTTAGCTAAGGATAGTTCATGGAGAAGGATTTTGCAGAGATCTGTGGGCAGCCTTGCAGGAGGGAAAATGAAGGCCTCAGATCTGAAAGTATTGGGTGGCACATCACAACACCCACTGCAGCCCCATAGTGGGGACTGCATGTCTAACAATATTTGGTGGAAGCCCCTTGCCCAACACATGGCACGTTGCACTCCAGTCATATTTCAATCCCTTATCATGGTTTGCGCTCTCCTGTGGCTGCCTTTATATCTTCAGGAGCCATCCAGTTTGCAGTATAGTGCTTCGCACAATGGAGGCTTTTAAAAGGAATAAATGAATACATTGAGCAAAAGTTGGATTCACAACAGAGTAAAATAAAATCTTGCACATGAAATAACAATACCTGATGCTCTATGTTACTTTGTAAAATGTGTATAACTTGTGCTATTTCAAAACAAATTTTTAATTAACATTGCTGTTTGTTTAAACCACTCTCAAGGAGGTAACAGGAGCATGCTGAGGAAAGACTTGGTTTGTAAAGAGATCTCACAATGGAAAAAGCCATTTCAGAGGCACAATGAGTTACCATCAATTAGAAGTCAAAAAGAGGAAGTCCTGAAAGAATCATGTATTTAAGAGAAAGGGTGACAAGAGATTCTTTTTTTTTTTTTAATATATGAAATTTATTGTCAAACTGGTTTCCATACAACACCCAGTGCTCATCCCAAAAGGTGCCCTCCTCACAACCCATCACCCACCCTCCCCTCCCTCCCACCCCCCATCAACCCTCAGTTTGTTCTCAGTTTTTAAGTCTCTTATGCTTTGGCTTTCTCCCACTCTAACCTCTTTTTTTTTTTTCCTTCCCCTCCCCCATGGGTTTCTGTTAAGTTTCTCAGGATCCACATAAGAGTGAAACCATATGGTATCTGTCTTTCTCTGTATGGCTTATTTCACTTAGCATCACACTCTCCAGTTCCATCCACGTTGCTACAAAAGGCCATATTTCATTCTTTCTCATTGCCACGTAGTACTCCATTGTGTATATAAACCACAATTTCTTTATCCATTCATCAGTTGATGGACATTTAGGCTCTTTCCATAATTTGGCTATTGTTGAGAGTGCTGCTATAAACATTGGGGTACAAGTGCCCCTATGCATCAGTACTCCTGTATCCCTTGGATAAATTCCTAGCAGTGCTATTGCTGGGTCATAGGGTAGGTCTATTTTTAATTTTTTGAGGAACCTCCACACTGTTTTCCAGAGTGGCTGCACCAATTTGCATTCCCACCAACAGTGCAAGAGGGTTCCCGTTTCTCCACATCCTCGCCAGCATCTATAGTCTCCTGATTTGTTCATTTTGGCCACTCTGACTGGCGTGAGGTGATATCTGACTGTGGTTTTGATTTGTATTTCCCTGATAAGGAGCGACGTTGAACAAAGGAAACAACCAACAAAACTAAAAGGCAACCAACGGAATGGGAAAAGATATTTGCAAATGGCATATGGGACAAAGGGCTAGTATCCAAAATCTATAAAGAGCTCACCAAACTCCACACCCGAAAAACAAATAACCCAGTGAAGAAATGGGCAGAAAACATGAATAGACACTTCTCTAAAGAAGACATCCGGATGGCCAACAGGCACAGAGATTCTTAATTTGAAGGTTGACTGGGGAAAACTGGAATGAGCTATGGAGCAGGAGATAAATTATTGAAAAATATTTGGAATCAACTGAGCTCATGGTTACAGATCAAAACCACTGCTGTGATGAAAATAAATTCTCAAGTAGCTACTTGAGTGATTATTTTGGTAAAATATATTGATTCTTTAGTTGGTATACAGACTGGCATGTCTCCCTGAGGAAAAAAAAATGTGAGTGACACACCCTTCACAGACCCATCACATTGTAGGCTCACAATAAATGTTTGTTCGCCATCTCTTTCACATAAAGGTAAAGGTTTTAGGTCATTTCAAACAAGTCTTAAAGCCCAGAGAGTTATGACATTCAGGGAATCCTTTATTGGCCAAACAGTGTCTCTCACAAGAGGTTGTGGTCACATACATGACTCAACATGAGACTTCAGAAAATGAAAAAGCTATCTTTTTTCCTATCTGGGTAGATTTCTTGTTCCTTTGTTTTTGCTTTGTTCCCTCTCCCCTCTACACAAGAAGCATATAGGTAGCATGGTCATTTAAAAATGTTTATTTATTTTGACAGGTGGGGGTGGGAAAGGGCAAAGAGAGAAAGAGAGAGAGAATTCCAAGCAAGCTCCATGCTTTCATTGCAGAGTCAGATGCAGAGCTCAATCTCACTAACTGTGAGATCATGACCAGAGCTGAAATTAAGAGTCAAACACCTAGCAGGCTGAGCCACCCAGGTGCACCTGATGAAGTTTTGGGGTGATGGTGGGGGATTCGAAGCTGATGGCCCAGAAACAATTCTTGAAGATGTCTTTGGTGCAAAAAAGTTATTTTATTAAAGCCTGGGGATAAGACCCGTGGGCAGGAAGACCTGCACTGGGGTTGTGACCGGAAACTGATTGTATATACTCAAGTTGGGAGGGGTTTAGGGATACAGTAAGTTTCTAAGGAATTTAGGAAACAAGGTTTCCAGGACCTAGCTGTGTTAGGAAAACTCCATTTATTATTGTTTAGTAAAACCTCAGTCATGAGACCCTTTAGATATACATCAGGGGCCATTAGCTTGGAGTATGAATACCAGCATATATCTTGGGAATGTTGAGATAAAGGAAGTTTCCAAAGGGATTTTTGTACGTTAAAGTAGACTTAAAGGATCCTTGGGGGTCAGGATAATATTAACCCAAGCTTCCCTTTTGCCCCAGCAAGGTGTAATTTTTGAGACAGCTTAGCTCCTAGAGGAAGGTCACTCTGCCTGTTTCAAGGACTTGTCAATGTTATGTAGGCAGTAAGGAAATTTAATTTTTCATTTTTTTTAGTTTCTCACATCACCAGGGCAAGCACTTAAACTCCTTTCTCTTGTTCTTGGACAGCCAAAAGTTTCCGAGGAATATCACACATATTCCACCTGGGGGCAGGGTGCTGTTAGCCTGTACTTTGCCCTCAGCTTGTCTCACTCTCCCTCATCACCCCTAATGTGGTCATTTTAGAGGAATTTAATATGTAAAGGTCTTGCTTACACTGTGTGTGCACATATACATGTGCACGCGCACGTGCACACACACACACACACACACACACACACACACACACATTAAGACATCTTGCAAAGCAGTGCCCTAAAAATATGCTAGAGAATGATGAATAAAACATGAGTATGTTGAGAAAGATAAAGCGCTAGCAGTAATGGGTGAAAGTATGATCTCCATGTATGGTTGAGGTGTATTAATGTGCTGTGAGAACAAGGAGGCAGGAAAGATTGCTTTGACGTAAGGGAGATCAGTAGGTGTGGCACTTTTCAGATCTTTGAGTGTCCCTAATCATTGGTTAATTGACTCTTGCTTGAAAATTTGTGTTGTTGGCTCTGTATGTGTTTCCTGGTAATTAATAACCACTTACCCAGTTAATTTTATGTTATCTTCCATCTGTGCCTTTTGGATGTAGGAAAGTTATTTTAGTATGATCACATACACACACATCTCAGGAATGCCAGTTTCGTAATGAGCAACAGTTGATTGAGAGGAGATAGAACAGTGTGACACATCTTGGTATTAAATGTGGTTTGGAGTCCAGCAATGAGAACTATGGTGGGAAATAATGGGAGAAAGCAAGAAAACTTATATGAATGATTTTGAGAAAGTTGTTGGACAGAAAAATCTGTGAAATTAAGATTTGACTCAACCATGATAGAACTGGTATGATACAGCAACTAGAATGACAGAATTTAGGACAATGACTATTCGAAGCTGTTTCCAGACATCTGTAACATAGCAACAGAAAAAAAACGGTTGGATTTGGTGCCAAAATTCAATCTGAATTTGGCGATTGTATCTAGAAATTGACTGCAAAATTGAAGATTAAGAGAAGCTTAGCTGACCTGAAGATAAAGTAGTCTGAAATTGAGAAGTCAAAAAATATGTGCTTTCCAGTGTTGCAGAATGACTCATATTACACTCAGAAGTGCAAAGGAAATATAGATTCTGTACTTTTTCTATAACTACCCCATCTTTCTCACCCTCTCCAATGGCTAGGGAATAATAAAGCTTACTTTTATTTGTTAATCTCAGTAAAATCCAATTGTTAAATTTTTTTCATCAGAAAATGTATCTTCTTAGGTGACTCAAATGCAGCAGTCTTCTCTTATGTTCTCTAAGATGCCATCTGGGTATATAAGAGTATAGTCCTGCTTATGCCATGATTTTGTGACATTGGGAAAAAGGTCAAACGTGCCCTTAGGTGGTATGCTAAAGTGTGGTCTACCTGAACTGCTGTTTTGCCTGATTCTGTTGGCAATAGCTGCTAACTTCTGCAGCAAATGATTTATTTTTTTCTTGTTTCTTAGTTTCTAGGGATCCGCCAGGTTAACACGGACTGTTTTAATTTGTGCTGCTTCTCCCATCTGGACCATGGTCTAGTGGTAGCATCTACTGTGAAATTACTTGTTCTTTACCACATTGCCCTCTGAATCTGTGTGTGTCAGTGACATACAGAAACAGAGAAGCATTTGGAAGTGTAAGTTAAGCCTTTGCCTGAAAACACCTTTCTACCTCCCAATTATGTGAAAGCTTCCAATGATAGCTCAGGAGCACTCTGTGCAAGAGTCTGTTCCCTGCGTCCCAAATGATTGGCTGGCAAAATCCCACATGAAATTGGCCTCAAACTCAGACTGAACCTTGCCCCGCTGACCACTGCATGCATTGCAATTCCAGGCCTGGAAAATCAGAGCACGTGGTTCCCCAGATTTACACTTCTTTAGTCTTTTTCCACCTTTACTTTTTTTTCTTCTAAAATCCTATGGAAATTGAAGTGATAAGATTTTCTTTATCTTTTTTTTTTTAATGTTTATTTATTTTTGAGAGAGAGAAAGAGAGAGAGAGAGAGAGAGAGACCAGGGGAGGGAAAGAGAGAGTGAGCAGGGGAGGGACAGAGCTAAAGGGAGACACAGAATCTGAAGCAGGTTCCAGGCCCCGAGCTGTCAGCACAGAACCCAAAGCGGGGCTCGAACCCATGAACCACGAGATCATGACCTGAGCTGAAGTCAGATACCTAACTGACTGAGTCACCCAGGTGCCCCAAGATTTTCATTTATTTCTACTACTTGTCTTCCTAGAACTTCTACTACATCAAACTCTATCATTTAAGTTCTCAAACCCAGACAATAATACTTTTAATAGAAAAATGGAAAGGTAGCCCTATCTCTCATGGCAATGCCTGGTTTTAAATCCATAAACTTCAACATTTTATTTTGGATATCAGATTTTAAATACTATTTCTCTTTTTCTTTGTATTCCTTCTAAACCATACTGGTGTTATTAATAAAAGTACCATGGGAAGTGCTTTGGTGGCATGGAGGGCCTCACAAATTTTTGAGATATACTTCCTACCACTATGTGAAATAAACCAGATACTTTCTATTTTAAAAAAATCCTAAAAAAGAGACCAAGGCAGGCTAAATAAAAGTCACATTACACATGATATAAGACTAGGGCCTCAGGTTTTTAATTCAGTGCATTTTGTTTAGTTACACTGATACTGTTTTCTAATTGAAGTCATTGAACACTTTCAGGTTATATACTAAAGGTAAACTGGAATGAACATAACTGAATTAAAAAATTCTTTAAAAAAATTTACTGTCTGTTATTTGAATGTGAGGTGTTATTTTATGATTTAAATATATAATATTCTGAAAAAAAACTCTGAGGGAAAAAGTATATACATTTTCAATACAAATAAGAAAATACCACATTAAAAATAGAGCCTTGATTGACACAAGATTGACAGAAAAAATAAGAAGCCTATGTCTAGTTATAGTATTCTATAGTGTAGTGCAGACATTAAAATGACTAGAAAATCAAGATACAGAGATAAACACTGTTTACCAGATCATAAATCAAAATGACTGATTTAAATGCTGTGTTTTTCATTCTCTTTCATCTCTTTTTTGCTGGAAGGTTTTTGTCCAAAACTGACCGTATAGAGTGTGTTTTGAAATTTTTCTATCTATAGGTCCAGGGAGCACAGATTCCCTGAGTGTGAATATCAGAGAAATACATGTCCTTCACCTTCTTGACTTAAGTGCAGATTTATTAGCAAGAGGATTCACTTACCCTTGGGTAGTATGACATAACAAAGGAGATTTGTATTATGCAGGATAATTTAAAAAATAAACTTTCTATTTTACAATAGTTCTAGATTTACAGAAATGTTGTAAAGATAGCACAGAGATTCCAATATTCCCCATACCTAATATCTCCCTATGTTAACATCTTCTGTAACTATAGCTATACTCACTACAAGTAATGAACCAAAATATACAAGTAATGAACCAATGTACATTTGATTGCAAGTAATAGAAGACGAAATCCAAGTAGTGTGAGTGTGTTAATAGTAGTAGTGGTGATAACTGAATGGTCTAAGAATAATGCAAGCTTTAGGTATGTTTGGAACTCGGCTTCAAACATTATCATAAAAATCCATCCCCTCATTTTTTTTCATTTTTCCATAATTTTACTCTGCATTCCCTTTGTTAGCATCATTCAGACAGAAATTCCCAACATAGAGGAAATATGTGCACAGCAGCTTCACACTCACATTTACATTTTCAATAACCCTGACACTAATGTCTCCACAGATGTTGAGATTGATATTCACTGGACTGGCTCAGGTCATGTGATCCTTTCTGAGTCAATCACCATGAGAAACTGAACATGTGGATTGGCCAGACCAGTATCATATCCCACTTCTGGATCCAAGGATAAAGTTTGTGTTCTTGAATGACTTAACCCAGTTATGGGACAGATGTTTCTCAAGAGTAAATAAAGTTGCTGATAAGAGAGGGAATACATTATCAAATATCAAGAAGGCAAAACCATATGATGTCTACTATGATGTTCATGTGAGTAGGTGTCTTAACCTTGAAAGAGTCTCCATACATACTAATCCAAAATCATATCTAGATTGCACCTAGAAAAGTGTATGTTTTTTTTTTTCTGTTTCTTTTTTTTTTTTTTTTTAATTTTTTTTTTCAACATTTATTTATTTTTGGGACAGAGAGACAGAGCATGAACGGGGGAGGGGCAGAGAGAGAGGGAGACACAGAATCGGAAACAGGCTCCAGGCTCTGAGCCATCAGCCCAGAGCCTGACGCGGGGCTCGAACTCACGGACCGCGAGATCGTGACCTGGCTGAAGTCGGACGCCCAACCGACTGCGCCACCCAGGCGCCCATTCTGTTTCTATGGATATGGTAAGAGGGGGGAAAAAGATGCTCTTCTTTTCTTTTTGTATTGGTTATCTTGCAAGTTGGTTATCTCTATTTTTAAGTAAAAACAAGAAACCTAATTTAAGATCATTATTTAATGACTATTTCCCTCACTGCTTCATGGCATAAAATATCCCAAATTCTTCCAGAAAATATTTTTTGATACTTCATATACATAGTGTTTTACAAAAGGGTTAAATAATAACTAAACATATTTCAAGTTTTCATTTAGATTGCCAGAATTTTCCTACACAGAAATAGAAACAGTAGTTAATGTATAGTTCAAGAACTGTAAAGAATATTTACAAAAAAGGTATCTTATAATTCATAAAGCAACCAGTTAAGATTGTACTGTGATCAGTTCCATGTTATAGAGGAAACAACAGAGTCAAATGGACAAAGTAAAGGGTTACAACTAATAAGGGGTTTTATCAGATGAGTTTTAAATTTCTCTTCATTTCTCTTTGCTTTACCTGTTCCAAAGGCATTTGGGTAATTTGCACTCTCAGCCACAGCCACAGAGATCTCTTTTGTGCGGATTCTGATCAAATCCACATGGATACAGCATTACTGTTCTTCTCCTCATGGACCCAATGAAGAACTTTTGACCTTTTGGCAACCTTACTGATGATGCTGAGGCATAAGACACCATGGGAGCATTTGGTGCTTACACTAAGGCAATCTAGAGAAGAATTTATAACCCTGATGGTGAATCTTTGACCAACAGGAGATAGCAGCAAGAAGGGAATAAGTTCTCCATTCTTCTCCCATGCATAGCCCATTGTTAATAAGCCATTTATAAGGAGCAGTTATTATAAGCCATTAATAAGGAGCAGTTATTAATAAGCCATTTTCAGAAATATTCACATGAGATAAAGCAACCACACTGAATACTATGTAGTAGTTAGTTTGGAATTGCACCCCTGTATCAGCTATGAATTTTTTCCTGTCTCACTTTCCTTTGCCTTCACCCTTGCTCTCAAAGACTGTACTCTTAAATAAAGCATTAACACATAAGCCTTTGCTTCAGGCTCTGTCTCTAAGAAACTCAGTCTAAGGCAGTTGATATCAGCAATGTCCCTAGAAAGTGAATCCTTAGGATAATTTATTAAAGCTGCATTACTGACCAGTCTTCTTGCAATAAGGATTCCTTTGCTAGTGTTAACAAGGGCTGGTGATTAGCTCTGGAGTACCATGACATCATGATTACTAAGGTTTTCCCTTGTGCTTAACTGGGATAAGGTGCAGGTGGAAGATAAGACCTTAGGATATCCAGTGGCTGTATGCTTATATGGTATGGGACAATGATAATTATAGGGACTGTGAACTGAGCTGGCTTTTGTTAATGAACTACTGGAATCTTTGAAAGAGAAAATTATAGGCTTAGAGCATTCAGTTGCCAATTTGAGGCCTTCTGTGAAAGCCAGAGGCCCTCTATGGCTTCATTTATGTAGACCCTTAACATCTATGGATACAGGTACTTTGCATAAAATCAGACCCAAGATTTAATTTTAAGAGTGAAAGAACTACAAAGGAGACCAAATATGTTGCCTTGAGAGATCTCATCTATTTAGTTCAGAACTGCAGTTGGAAAAGAACAAGATTTTGAGAATTGAGATGGAGACATTTTTTGTGGACAGAACTGAGAATTTTGAACTGCATATTCAAATGCAGAAACAGTCTCTCCCCTGTGACAGAAGAGAGAAGTTTTTCTAGCTTGGAGCACATGTGAAGACCTCATGGAGGCAGATGCCTCCTAAAATATTGCTTGTGCTCTTTAAGAGCTGTCTGGTCAACACTTATTATTTCCAGGCCCCTTACAAAGCAAAGGAATCAGCACTCCCTCCAGGACAAAGCCATTTAATCACCAGTTGGAATTGTAAGACCTGATTAACATTTATAAGAGGGGAACTGTAGGATAATTGTGGTAGTAGATTCTCGAAGTGTCAGAACATAGTTGTAAAATATTAAGTTTGGTGTTGGTTGACTTCCCTGGGAAGCAGACTCTGAGATGGAGATTTGCATGCAAACTTTTACTGAGGAATGTTCTTGGAAATATCACTTGTTAGTTGGTGAGGGGAATAGGACTGGGCAAAGAGAGAAACTGAACTGCTGTGATACAATTGAAGAAGGGGTCCCAGTCAATCCCACAAAAGGTTCTGGACCACCTAAGTTGTCTGAAATTGAATCAAGGGAAAGGGCCTTTGAATTACTTCATAGAGCAGTAATTTGATGTGAGTTGACCCCTGGAGGGAGAAGAACTTGTTGAGGCAGCTCTTTGTTACTGAAGGCAATGCTCAGAAGCAGACTGAGCAGTGAGGCATTGACCAGCACTGCCAAGAGCCAGGAAAAATCATACCTCAGTCCTGAATGCAGAACTGGGAGGTACACCACAACAAACACAATAATATGGGAGAATTTATTGAATTTGAGCCACTCACTCCTAAAATGAGAGTCAATACTCTGTCAAGAAGTAGTGTCAGTCTTCAGAATCTGTTGAGGTGATTCTTTGAAGCTTGAACATCACCTTAGCCTACAATAAATGAGGTGGGAATGTCAGCACTTCCTTACCAAAATATGAAGGGAGAAAGAAATACTCAACGAAGTAGAGGTGTTAGGATGGATTGTGATGTACAACTTGAGAATGTACCATCAAACTATTTTCCCATATTATTCCCAGAAGCCCTTTCCTTCACTGGAGCAATGCAATACGGAATGCATTGGTAGGACATGACGGAGAAGCCAACTTAGTGTTTTCTATTCTCTGTAGGACTGAATGGCAGTGGAAAATGATGTCATGAATGTGTGCTCTCCAGGGTAAGTAAGAATAATGAGTCTCTGAAATGGAAAAACATAGATGGAAGCACTTAATGTTCAGAGGCACGATAGATTTAATTTATTCTAAGGCTAACATGGCTATAGTGGAAATCAGGTTGTCTTGATATACATATCTGTCATGATAGCAAATAGATTATAGTGTCCTAAAGCAAAGGTAGATAAAGTGGATAACAACAAAGTGCTGCTTGACTAATATAATAAAAAAATAATAATAAGATGATGGCTTGTGAACTGAAAACTAGCATCAGCCATCAAAATGGAAAGTCGTGGTCCCTCACAAAAATTCCAGACTTAGTTCACAGACCAAACAACCATTGGTTGAAGGAGAATCCAGGTCCCCTTGAGAATTAACTCTGCAATATTACTACAAGTAAATTAGATAAATACTTCCTTGATCTTTTCTAAATGGATTTGTGAACAATATTAGTATAACTGTATAGTTGGAAACAAGATTACAGATGTTTTAAGGATTAATAAATGAAAATTCTGAGTTGAGACTTATAATGGAGGAACTGAATGAAATACCATGAGTAGAGGTCTGATGATAGGAAGAGTTTTGGCCCAAAACTATATCACAATGTAATGTATCTAACATGTCCATACAACTACCCTACAGTTATTTCTCTGGTCCTCAAGTGAATAATCAAATTTCATACACTTAACACCTGACAGAATCTCACATAGCTATATGACCTGTGGAGTAAGAACTATTATGGTGAAATTACAAACAACCTCTCCCCCCACCAAAAAAAAGTCAAGTAGAAGTTCTCTATCCTGGAGAATATATAAAAACAATACCATATTGCAGGAACTATAATGATAAGCATCACCATCTGATACTTAAGGAAAACAGCAGTAGTAGTTCCTGTGATAATCCCATTCAATTCATCTACTGGGCTTCTAGAAAAAAAGCCAATCGAAAAAACTGAACCTGGGGTGCCTGGGTGGCTCAGTCAGTTAAGCACCCAACTTTTGATTTTGGCTTAGGTCATGGTCTCACAGTTCATGAGATGGAGCCCCACATCAGGCTCTGTGCTGAGCGTGGAGCCTCCTTGGGATTCTCTCTCTCTCTCTCTCTCTCTCCCTCTCTCCCTCTTAAAATAATTAAATAAACTTAAAAAATCGATTTATAGATAGCTATGTAAGGGCTACATTTCACTTACCTAAGATATAGCCCCAAGTGCAACTGTATGCTTAACACGTTATATTTATTAATGAAATGTCACATTTCTCTGGCACCTGGCACACAAGAATTTATTTGGCAATTACATTCTTCTTGATTCCAACAGAAAGAGGGCCAAAACCTGTTTGCCATCACATAGCAGGGATAGCATAGTTGGGACAGGATTCACCAATAGTCTCAGGGCTATATTAAATAATTCTCATGTTCATGATATGCTATGCAGGAACATTGATCATCTATTTTTTTTTTTTAAGTTTCTGTGTTTGTTTAGAGAGAACATTCACATGAGCAGAGGAAGGGCAGAGTTAGATGGAGAGAAAATTCCAAGCAGGATTTGTTCTGTCAGCACAGAGCCAGATGCAGGATTCCATCCCAGGAACCATGATGTCATGACCTGAGCTGAAATCAACAGTCAAAAGTAACCAACTTAGCCAGCCAAACACTCCATAAAAGAACATTAATCCGGAGGATCCTGGGAAGATGGTGGCGTAGGAGGACGCTGGGCTCACCGCCCATCCTGCTGATCACTTAGATTCCACCTACACCTGCCTAAATAACCCAGAAAACTGCCAGAAGACTAGAAGAACGGAGTCTCCGGAGCCAGGCGCAGACGTGAGGCCCACGGAAGAGGATCCATCCCTCCAGCGGGTCTGACTCGCTCCCGGTGCAGCAGGGCCCCTCCCGAAGCGGATCTCCAAAGGAAAAGCAAGCTGAGCATGCCCCTCCCGCCCCTGTGCACCTTGCCGATCCACCCCAACTAATACGCCAGATCCCAGGCACCACAAGCCTAGCAGTGTGCAAGTAGCCCAGACGGGTCACGCCACCCCACAGTGAATCCCCCCCTAGGAGAGGGGAAGAGAAGGCACACACCAGTCTGACTGTGGCCCCAGCGGTGGGCTGGGGGCAGAAATCAGGTCTGACTGCAGCCCCGCCCACCAACGCAAGTTATTCAAGACAGCACAGGGGAAGTGCCCCCAAGTCCCGCACTACTCCAGGGACTATCCAAAATAATGAAATGGAAGAATTCCCCTCAGAAAAACGTCCAGGAAATAACAACAGCTAACGAACTGATCAAAAATGATTTAAACAATATAACAGAAATTGAATTTAGAATAATAGTCATAAAATTAATTGCTGGGCTTGAAAACAGTATAAAGGACAGCAGAGAATCTCTTGCTACAGATATCAAGGGACTAAGGAACAGCCAGGAGGAGCTAAAAAATGCTATCAGTGAGCTGCAAAATAAAATGGAGACAACTATGGCTCAGATTGAAGAGGCAGAGGAGAGAATAGGTGAACTAGAAGATAAAATTATGGAAAAAGAAGAAGCTGAGAAAAAGAGAGATAAAAAAATTCAGGAGTATGAGGGGAAAATTAGACAACTAAGTGATGCACTAAAGGGAAATAATATATGCATAATTGGTATTCCAGAGGAGGAAGAGAGAGGGAAAGGTGCTGAAGGTGTACTTGAAGAAAAAATAGCTGAGAACTTCCTGGATCTGGGGAAGGAAAAAGGCATTGAAATCCAAGAGGCATAGAGAACTCCCTTCAGATGTAACATGAATCGATCTTCTGCATGACATATCATAGTGAAACTGGCAAAATACAAGGATAAAGAGAAAATTCTGAAAGCAGCTAGAGATAAACGTGCTCTAACATATAAAGGGAGACCTATAAGACTTGTGACCGATCTCTCTACTGAAACTTGGCAGGCCAGAAAGGAATGGCAGGAGATCTTCAATGTGATGAACAGAAAAAAATATGCAGCCGAGAATCCTCTATCCAGCAAGTCTGTCATTTAGAATGGAAGGAGAGATAAAGGTCTTCCCAAACAAACAAAAACTGAAGGAATTCGTCACCACTAAACCAGCCCTACAAGAGATCCTAAGGGGGACCCTGTGAGACAAAGTACCAGAGACATCGCTACAAGCATGAAACCTATGGACATCACAATGACTCTAAACCCATACTTTCTATAATAACACTGAATGTAAATGGACTAAATGAGCCAACCAAAAGACATAGGGTATCAGAATGGATAAAAAAACAAGACCCATCTATTTGCTGTCTACAAGAGACTCATTCTAGACCTGAGGACACCTTCAGATTGAGAGTGAGGGGATGGAGAACTATTTATCATGCTACTGGAAGCCAAAAGAAAGCTGGAGTAGCCATACTTATATCAGACAAACTAGACTTTAAATTAAAGGCTGTGACAAGAGATGAAGAAGGGCATTATATAATAATCACAGGATCTATCCATCAAGAAGAACTAACCATTATAAACGTCTATGCATCAAATATGGGAGCCCCCAAATATATAAAACAATTACTCACAAACATAAGCAACTTTATAGATAAGAATGTGGTAATTGCAGGGGACTTTAACACTCCACTTACAGAAATGGATAGATCATCTAGACACATGGTCAATAAAGAAACAAGGGCCCTGAAGGATACATTGGATCTGATGGACTTGACAGATATATTTAGAACTCTGCATCCCAAAGCAACAGAATACACTTTCTTCTCGATGCACATGGAACATTCTCCAAGATAGATCACATACTGAGTCACAAAACAGCCCTTCATAAGTATACAAGAATTGAAATCATACCATGCATACTTTCAGACCACAATGCTATGAAGCTTGAAATCAACCACAGGAAAAAGTCTGGAAAACCTCCAAAAGCACGGAGGTTAAAGAACACCCTACTGAAGAATGAATGGGTCAACCAGGCAATTGGAGAAGAAATTAAAAAATATATGGAAACAAATGAAAATGAAAATACAACAATCCAAACGCTTTGGGATGCAGTGAAGGCAGTCCTGAGAGGAAAATACATTGCAATCCAGGCCTATCTCAAGAAACAAGAAAAATCCCAAATACAAAATCTAACAGCACACCTAAAGGAAATAGAAGCAGAACAGCAAAGACAGCCTAAACACAGCAGAAGAAGAGAAATAATAAAGATCAGAGCAGAAATAAACAATATAGAATCTAAAAAAACTGTAGAGCAGATCAACGAAACTAAGAGTTGGTTTTTTGAAAAAATAAACAAAATTGAGAAACCTCTAGCCAGGCTTCTCAAAAAGAAAAGGGAGATGACCCAAATAGATAAAATCATGAATGAAAATGGAATGATTACAACCAATCCCTCAGAGATACAAGCAATTATCAGGGAATACTTTGAAAAATTATATGCCAATAAACTGGACAACCTGGAAGAAATGGACAAATTCCTAAACACCCACATTCTTCCAAAACTCAATCAGGAGGCAATAGAAAGCTTGAACAGACCCATAACCAGCCAAGAAATTGAATCAGTCATCAAAAATCTCCCAACAAATAAGAGTCCAGGACCGGATGCCTTCCCAGGGGAGTTCTACCAGACGTTTAAAGCAGAGATAATACCTATCCTTCTCAAGCTATTCCAAGAAATAGAAAGGGAAGGAAAACTTCCAGACTCATTCTATGAAGCCAGTATTACTTTGATTCCTAAACCAGACAGAGACCCAATAAAAAAAGAGAACTACAGGTCAATATCCCTGATGAATATGGATGGAAAAATTCTCAATAAGATACTAGCAAATCGAATTCAACAGCATATAAAAAGAATTATTCACCATGATCAAGTGGGATTCATTCCTGGGATGCAGGGCTGGTTCAACATTCGCAAGTCAATCAATGTGCTACATCACATTAATAAAAGAAAGATAAGAACCATATGATCCTGTCAATCGATGCAGAAAAGGCCTTTGACAAAATCCAGCACCCTTTCTTAATAAAAACCCTCGAGAAAGTTGGGATAGAAGGAACATACTTAAAGATCATAAAAGCCATTTATGAAAAGCCCACAGCTAACATCATCCTCAATGGGGAAAAACTGAGAGCTTTTTCCCTGAGATCAGGAACACGACAGGGATGTCCACTCTCACTGCTGTTGTTTAACATAGTGTTAGAAGTTCTAGCATCAGCAATCAGACAACAAAAGGAAATCAAAGGCATCAAAATTGGCAGAGATGAAGTTAAGCTTTCGCTTTTTGCGGATGACATGATATTATACATGGAAAATCCGATAGACTCCACCAAAAGTCTGCTAGAACTGATACATGAATTCAGCAAAGTTGCAGGATACAAAATCAATGTACAGAAATCAGTTGCATTCTTATACACTAATAATGAAGCAACAGAAAGACAAAAAAAGAAACTGATCCCATTCACAGTTGTACCAAGAAGCATAAAATACCTAGGAATAAATCTAACCAAAGATGTAAAAGATCTGTATGCTGAAAACTATAGAAAGCTTATGAAGGAAATTGATGAAGATATAAAGAAATGGACAAACATTCCATGCTCATGGATTGGAAAAATAAATATTGTCAAAATGTCAATACCACCCAAAACTATCTACACATTCAATGCAATCCCAATCAAAACTGCACCAGCATTCTTCTCAAAACTAGAACAAGCAACCTAAAATTCATATAGAACAACAAAAGGCCCCAATAGCCAAAGTCATTTTGAAGAAGAAGACCAAAGCAGGAGGCATCACAATCCCAGACTTTAACCTCTACTACAAAGCTGTAACCATCAAGACAGCATGGTATTGGCACAAAAACAGACACATAGACTAATGGAATAGAATAGAAACCCCAGAACTAGACCCACAAACATATGGCCAACTCATCTTTGACAAAGCAGGAAAGAATATCTATTGGAAAAAAGATAGTATCTTTAACAAATGGTGCTGGGAGAACTGGACAGCAACATGCAGAAGATTGAAACTAGACCAGTCTCTCACACCATTCACAAAAATAAACTCAAAATGGATAAAGGACCTGAATGTGAGACAGGAAACCATCAAAACCCTAGAGGAGAAAGTAGGAAAAGACCTCTCTGACCTCAGCCGTAGCAATTTCTTACTTGACACATCCCCAAAGGCAAGGGAATTAAAAGCAAAAATGAACCTCTGGGACCTTATGAAGATAAAAAGCTTCTGCACAGCAAAGGAAACAACCAACAAAACTAAAAGGCAACCAACGGAATGGGAAAAGATATTTGCAAATGACACATGGGACAAAGGGCTAGTATCCAAAATCTATAAAGAGCTCACCAACCAAACTCCACACCCGAAAAACAAATAACCCAGTGAAGAAATGGGCAGAAAACACGAATAGACACTTCTCTAAAGAAGACATCCGGATGGCCAAAAGGCACATGAAAAGATGCTCAATGTCGCTCCTTATCAGGGAAATACAAATCAAAACCACACTCAGATATCACCTCACGCCAGTCACAGTGGCCAAAATGAACAAATCAGGAGACTATAGATGCTGGCGAGGATGTGGAGAAATGGGAACCCTCTCGCACTGTTGGTGGGAATGCAAATTGGTGCAGCCACTCTGGAAAACAGTGTGGAGGTTCCTCAAAAAATTAAAAATAGACCTACCCTATGACCCAGCAATAGCACTGCTAGGAATTTACCCAAGGGATACAGGAGTACTGATGCATAGGGGCACTTGTACCCCAATGTTTATAGCAGCACTCTCAACAATAGCCAAATTATGGAAAGAGCCTAAATGTCCATCAACTGATGAATGGATAAAGAAATTGTGGTTTATATACACAGTGGAGTACTATGTGGCAATGAGAAAGAATGAAATATGGCCCTTTATAGCAACATGGATGGAATTGGAGAGTGTGATGCTAAGTGAAATAAGCCATACAGAGAAAGACAGATACCATATGGTTTCACTCTTATGTGGATCCGGAGAAAGTTAACAGAAACCCATGGGGGAGGGGAAGGAAAAAAAAAAAGGAGGTTAGAGTGGAAGAGAGCCAAAGCATAAGAGACTCTTAAAAACTGAGAACAAACTGAGGGTTGATGGGGGTTGGGAGGGAGGGTGGGTGGGTGGGTGATGGGTTGTGAGGAGGGCACCTTTTGGGATGAGCACTGGGTGTTGTATGGAAACCAATTTGACAATAAACTTCATATATTGAAAAAAAGAAGGAAAATAAAGTCTAGAGTCATTCAAGGAAAAAAAAAAGAACATTAATCCTCTTGTTATTTTGCAAAACATCATGTTGGACTATTATAATTATGTATCATGCTATTTGGACCCATAATCAGGAACTAACAAGTGTTCTGTGTGCCTTTGGAAGATATCAGAATGCCAGAGAGTGAAGAAAAATCCTGTTGAAGATGCAGGGACCTGCTATATCAGTGAATATTTTGGGTTTCAAGTATCTAGAGCATATCAGAACATTTTTTTAGATGAATAAAAATTGAATTTACCTCATATTTCTTACTCATAGAACTTGGTGTGCCTCTCTGGATTTCTTGAGGCAGCTTTTAACATACTTTAAAACACTATTATGATCTACTTATTGAATGACTAAAATAATGCCAGTTTTTAGCAGTACTAACAGCAAGAAAGTATTCTGCGAAATCAAGACTGTGGTGCAAGCTGCTCTATCATTCAAAGTAATGTGACTCAGAAGATCTCATAGTGCTAAACGTATCAATGGTATATTTAAAATGCTATATTGAATCTCTGGCAAACCCCAGTAAGAAAAATTGATGTGTAGAATCCTAGCCTGTAGAGCAAAGTCAAGCTTTCTATCACCAAGAAATTAATTTGCATTGAAAACAATAACTTCTAATATACCACTAGGTCCTAGTACAGAAAGATCCTGACCATGGGATACCAGATCCCTGTGCAACCACCATTCCTCATCCTAACTTGGGTGTTATTAGACCTACTGAGGCGTAGGTTTGGTAGTGCAAAGCCATATCTCATCGTACAATAAAAATGGTATGTGAGATCTGAGCTGAACAAAACTAGAAAGTATTAACAAATCAGATATACAGGTGGCCAAAACTCCCATGTCATCAGCTTCAATTGCATTAACACTCTTTTTCAAGGTCATGTCTAGGGCCTTCTGAAAATATTTCTTGTCAACAATTGATAAGAATAAAAATAAAATGAGGCCTGCTTCACAGATAAATTGGGTTAAAGGAGATGTTGCCCCTGATTGGAAATCCACCTTACCTCTTGGGAAAGAAGTAAGTACACCTTAAAATTATGGAGGTATCATATTATATTCAGTAGCTGGATTTTAAGGAAAGTATCAGGAGATCTGAAGACTAGTCGGACAGACATTTCTTGTGTGCTACTGGAAATTGTCTTAACCTTGCTATCTCTGAAATTTTTGATTATTTGTTCCAGACTATGTCACTATTCTGATCACCTACTCTGTGTGGACTCCAGCCAACCGCATCAGGAAAAACCCAACAGTGTCTCATCCCATGGATATTCTGAAAACCATTTATCTCTTGTTTTAGAGCTCTCAAGTTCCCTGAAGAATGGTTGCAGGTCTATTCAGGACCACAATATATGCAACCCAGAAATACAAATGAAGTCACAGTCTAGTGACGGTGAAATTTGATCATTGGGTGAAATTTGATTATTAAAAGATGGGAGTCAGAGGATAAATTCTATTCCAAACCTGAGAATAAATGTCCTGAGAAAGTTTGTTTCTCTTTTGGATGATGATCTCATGAGTTCAAGTCACACTTGACACTAAGTGATGGCCGCCTTAGCAACACATTCTTTTTTTTTTTTTTTTTTAACGTTTTATTTATTTTTGAGACAGAGAGAGACAGAGCATGAACGGGGAAGGGGCAGAGAGAGAGGGAGACACAGAACCTGAAACGGGCTCCAGGCTCTGAGCCGTCAGCCCAGAGCCTGACGCAGGGCTCGAACTCGCGGACCGCGAGATCATGACCTGAGCCGAAGTCGGCTGCTCAACCGACTGAGCCACCCAGGCGCCCCTAGCAACACATTCTTATATTGCTCTCCCTCTTTTATTTTTCTTTTCCCTCCCTTCTTTTTTTTAGTAAAGTAGTGGGTGGTGCTGAAAACTTTGTTTCAGATTCTGCTATGAGGGCAAAACAGTTAAGAGAGAAGATTAGAGTTGAGACCAGACAGCCAGACCTTTAATTTGTTCTTAACTACTACTATCCATGAATATTTCAAATGTCAATAGCCTCCCTTCATTTACCCTTGTGGTCTGTGCTTAAATAGTCTAAATAAATATACCCCTTTATATTTTTCCTATGCTTTGTATATTTTTCTCAAGAATCATTATGTCTTTGAGAAAATAGATATTGCAGTATTTAAGATTAGGCTTTCATCTGCTAATTAAATGCTACTCATCAATTCTCTGTGGTAATTTTATTATGTACTGTATAGCCCATTAAAGATTAAACTGAAACCACCATATACATTCTACTTAAGATTAATTGCAACTATGGTGCCTTCGCAAGGCATGCAAACTTAGTTCATTGTCAGTAGTAGTAATGGCACTAAAATATCCCTTAGGGTAACATGGCAAAATATCTCTAAATTTTTTTAAATAAACAAAGTTTCTAAAAAGGAGAAAGTTTCTTAGGAGGAGAAAGAAGAAAAAAAATAATACAGAGAGAAATTACTATAACCTTGAATTAGTCTTATTAATTGCCAAGAAAGGAAAAAGGGAGCTCGCTGTCTTAAGACATTTTTAATAAAATATATTAACAAAGAATGTTTTAAAAATGAGCATCTGTTATAAAACCAAAAAAAGTCTCACATCTTTATTTTGTATGTTTGTTTGTACCAAACTAAGTGCTAAAAATTATTTGCGATCTATTAGAATAAAAATACATGTATCCAGATAAATACACATCAACAAAGATAATAAAAGACAAAAGCCCAACAGTTAGTTCTAAGATTCCTAGCAATTGGGACAAAATGGAAAGTATATTTCTTGCCTACTGTCAAGGCAGCTAACAAAAAAGAGAAAATTTATTTTTTCTTCCCCAGATCATATGCTTAATAAAGGATATATACAAAAAAATTAATGTAAAATATTTTAAACAAAAAAATGCAGATTTTTGGTGAGTATTTGATTGCAAATCCATGGCGTTTTTAAAAAGCAATCAAAGATGGGGTGCCTGGGTGGCTCAGTCGGTTAAGCATAGGACTTCAGCTCATGTCATGATCTCAAGGTCCGTGGGTTCTAGCCCCTCATCGGGCTCTGTGCTGACAGCTTAGAGCCTGGAGCCTGCTTCAGATTCTGTGTCTCCCTCTCTCTCTGCCCCTCCCCTGCTCATGCTCTGTCTCTCTCTGTCTCAAAAATAAATAAAAACATTAAAAAAAAGCAATCAAAGATATCTTCCAAATCTACCCATTGCTTTCTCACACTGGGAACTTTATGTTTGCAGTCAAAATTAGAAATATTCTTTGTGACATCCTTTCTTTAAGCTAATTTAAATCAACATTATTTAAAATGTGTTTTCTGGTGCTGGCGGTGACATCTGATACTGAATATCAGAGAACAAATATAAAGATCCAGAGAGGACCACAAAACAGGAAAGTGATCTGTCATATATTTCTCTCTCTTTTTAAGCTTATTTATTTATTTTGAGAGAAAGAGAGAGATCATGAGTGGGGGGTGGGAGGGACGAGAGAGGGAGAGAATCCCAACCAGGCTCTGTGCTGTTAGTACAGAGTCCAATGCGGGGCTCCATCTAATGAACCGTGAGATCATGACCAGATCCGAAATCAAGAGTTGGACATTTAATCAGCTGAGTCACCCAGACACTTCGTGTCACATATTTTTTTTGTTCTTTGCCTCTTTATCTATTATTTGTTCCCCTCTTTTCGAAGGTGTTGAGGATGTTATCCCCTTTGAAGGGACTCTACTGTGTAGTAAAAATAGCTTATTGTTTTTGTTTAGGTAGATATGGACTTAAACGTGGCTTCAGATATTTAATAGTTACATGTAGATATATCATTAGCTTTGTTTCTGTGCCTCAACTTCTCCAAGTATAAAAATAAAATTGGACTATCTTTTTAATATAAGCATTAAACAGAAACCAAATATACTGCTTTATTTCTCCCTCCTTGTAATGCCAGGATTTATGGCAACTAACACAAATGTCATCTGTTCAGAATCAAGGTCACTGCCACCTCCATTAGTATACTAAACTTGTATTAGGACATACAACAGATTAAAAACTAAATAAAGGAGAAATAAAATATTTTTGGGGGATCAGTGAGTATAGTTTCAGAAATACCACCAGTTATTCTTTTTGAGGCTTTAAATGTTTTAGTAGTGGTAAAAATGACCAGGAATTGTTATTCTAGATTACTTCTTGCTACTTTGATTGATTGTAAGACTTTGATTCATGTGTACAGTGATCCATTGATTTGAATCTCTTTTTATGCATATATCTGTGAATTTGAACTAGATTTTGAATACATATTGCATTATGATGAAGTAGTGTATAACATGAGAATCATATCTAATATTGTGTCCCCATGATTTACAGACCAGATTTAAGAGGTCTTTGCTTCTTTTCCATACCAACACACCTTTTAAAAAGAACGTTTTATGCTTTCCTTCCTATTAGAATTTCAGCAGAATTTCCTCATTCCTATTGCCTAGCACAACACAGTAGGAGAAAGTACAGAATTAAAATCAGACAAACCTGCACCCAAACCCTAGTTGCAGCACATACCAACTGCGGTAAGAACTGGGATAAGTCACTTAGCATCTGTAAACCTCCAGTTCTTTATCTTTCAAATGAGACTGACCTTAACTGTCATTCTTGGTAATCGTAACAAGTAGAGATAAAGCATCTGGCACATAGTAAGTTCTCCACAACCAATAGCAATTGATAGCAATTGTTATTAGATATTTCTAAGTGGTTAATGAATACGTAAATAAAGGAGGAAAAAGCATAAAGCATTTTATTTAGGTCAAGGGCCTTTCTCTCCGCCTTGCCCTTCCTCCCCTGCCCATACCCCCCCCCCCCCAATCACCTAAGTGACCTAGTTCCAAAGAAAAGAAAGTATTGTTAGCAACTGGGATACAATTTTACATCACTGATTTCTTTCTAGCTTTGTTATTTTTCCTTAACCTGCAATATTGATTTGACCTGATACTAATGTACAGTATTCTCTCTCTCTCTCTCTCTCTCTCTCTCTCTCTCTCCATGCTTGAATTTTAAACCTTAGAAAGGAAAATAATAATAATAAAAAAGGGAAGCAATGTGGTGGAGATAATTGGGTAAAGGGCTAATGCACCAAATATAATACCTCAAGAGGCCTGTCTCATTTGCAGATACAGGTATCTATTAACCAGGGCATATATATTCTTGTCTTTCACACTTTAAGTATTATTAATTTCTGTCTACTTTGTGTTCATAATTTTTACAGAAAACATCTTTGTAATCTAATTGATATACCGTGTGGGCAATGAGAAAAGTAGGTCAAACAGATCAGGTGGTGTTATTTTACCAGATTTCACTATTTGTGTTTTGAGTTTCATTAAACTAGCTTGTGTTATGGATTTTAAAGTATAAAAAATATCTGATACATATATACTTTTACATTAGGCAAAGCATAAGAGAATTGCTTTTTTAACTGGTCTTACCATAAGCAATTTTTGTGCTCTTAAAAACATGACTAAAAAAATCCTTTATAAAACATACATACTTGAAAATCAGCAGGGCTTCATTTCAACAGTTAGATGGATGTTCCTCTCCCTATTCCTTTTAGACTGGTTTTCTCTACTCTTCTGGACATAATAAGCACTTCAATATACTATTATCTTGCTTCGCAGCATTTTGCTAATTTTCCAAATCTGGGGCTTTTTTATGTGCAGAGATTAAAATCATGATACTTTTTTTAAGATGATATTTTTCTTTACCATTAAATGGTGTTTTTAGGGTATGATTGACAGTGAAGTCTTTTATTGTTTAAAAATGTAAATGTGCTTGTGTTTGACTACTATTTAGAAATGCAAGAAAGTGTAAAAATACATTTTATATGACTACCAGCATCAGACCAAAAGAATAGCTTAAAATATGTTACTGAAATTTATTTATATTATTCTCACATTTTATATATCCTTATATTAAATTTTACTAGGTATATCGTGAAGCAGAAACTCTAGCAACTATGTTGAACTGTCATTGAAAGAGGCTAGAATTTATGAGACCTCATTGAGGATCCCTTTGGATGGCAATCATTATCAGTATTCAGAGTCACCTCCAGGGTAAAGAATTTTGGCTTGGTTGGAAGACAGTTTGCAAAGAAAATTCCATTTGCTGAGTTTTGCTTTTAGCACCTTCCAGACATTAGATCCTGAGGGCTGTAGAAAAAAACAAATAAATAAGGATATAGCATAAGTCCTTTTACCTGAAACTAAAGCGTACTCTCAAAGTTTCAATTGAAAATTCACTTAATTTACAGCATTGGAAAGCATGATATGAAAAAAGAGAGAATTTCTCCAAATTATAGAAGTTATTTTCATTTCCCCATGTTATTTGGCATTTATTTATCAACCCTTAGCTAGGGGTATGGCATAAGTACAATCTCAAATGAATCATTTGGAGACTGAAATCTCATTACCAGTGTCAATTTTAAGTGAAGAAACTAATATCTGAGTGATTTGGATTTGGTTGAATAGTCACTAATTGAAATTGCTTGCCAGAGAACGGGATAACTTTATGAAAAAATGAAGTATATGTTTTATGTTCTTATAGCTTTGTTTTCAACATCCATCTGTAACATCCGTCCTTAATATCCATTCTTGCTATCTTAATAATTGTGAATTGATCTCGTAAGAGTCCTCCTATACCTATGTTTTTAAGGTACAAGGATTCATGTAGAATTGTCTGACATGTAAATCACCTGTGAGGGAGTAGCAAGGATTATTTAAATGTTATGCATTACCTTGAGAATATACTCTCTGAAATCTAAAATAAAAGTTTAATTTAATATTTTTAAATTTTGAACATAAAGAGAAGAAAATGTAGGCATGAGTTTTTTTAGAACTTTTAAAATCACACATTTTCAAAATTATAATTATTTTAATATAATAAATAGATGAGCTGTGGACCTTTTTTCTTTTCTAAACACTGCACAAAATAATGAAGATGTGACAGCTAATGTTAGCCTCTCTATTTTCTGAATATTACCTTCTATTATCCTCTAAACATTTTGGATATTTAATTTCCCACTCATCTGCACATACCACCCACACATATAGTGGTATTAGTCCTTTATGATCATTTATAAATCTCAAATTAAAAAAAAATTCAAATCATTCTGGTAAGAAAAACTTTGAATTTGTGATATTGAACCATTGCTATGTATTCTCGCTAGCTTATAGGAATTCTTAGAACAGATGCTTCTGAATTCCACAACTATGTTTGGATTAGTGTATTATCAACATGGCCAATATTTCAGGCTCTGAAGAATAGGGTAGCACCTCAACATTTTCATCTCTCTTCCTTAATCTCACTGAGCCTCAGTCTCCTGATCTATAACAATGAGGGTTTTGTTTTGTTTTTAATTTTTTTTTATTTGAGAGAGACAGACAGAGAGAGAGGAGAGAGAGAGAAAGAGGGAGAGAGAGAGAGAGAGAGAGAGAAACCAGGGGAGGGGCAGAGAGAAAGGGAGAGAGAGAATCCCAAGCAGACTCCATGCTGACAGCAGAGAGTGAGATTTGAACTCACAAACCCTGAGATCATTCCCTGAGCCAAAATCAAGAATCAGACACTTAACCGACTGAGCCACCCAGGCGCCCTGCTATGAAGGTTTTGATACCCATCTTTTACATCATAAGCAGACACTCCATTACATATGTGTATTAGTTAGTATAGGGTAAATTTTGTAACAGTAACATTTAATCCCAGAATGTAGGAAATTTATAATAAGATGTATTTCACTTTCATGCTATATGTCTATTGTCAATTGGCTGAGGGCTCCATTGTTAACAAGCTTACAGAATGACAACAGAGCTTTCACCATTGTAGAGCAGCTAGTACCTTTACTGCTTGTTGTCCTCAATCAGAGAAGCAAGTCTATGGTGTCTCCATCAACTCAAATGTTACTGGTAGCTATGTCACAGGGGAAGAACGGAAAACAGTGAAAAAAATGCTTTGACTCCTAAAGACTTTTTCTCACATTATTTTGGCAATTGTGATCATATAGTATGCCTAACTACAAATGGTGAGGAAAATGCATCCCCTGACGTGGGATGAGATGGAGATTTGTAAACATTTGGTGAAACATGCAAATGACCACATGTAAAATGTATAGTTTATTGATTGATAAACTATAGTAAGCACCAATTATTTCAACTATTGTAAAAGGGTTTCAATCTTCCATTAAACTAAATTTAATTGAAAATGTACTCATCTCAAGTACTGAGTTAGTTATTAGGAATATTTAGATGCATAGAACGAAATTTTAGAACTTCAGGGCCTTGTTATACAGTGGGTGGTGGGAAGGAGGCTATTCCATTTTGTCTCCCTTTACAAATCATTTCACCACAATCTTTTATTCTGTATGAGCCAATTACAACTTCCCTAACAAAGGCAATACCTGAGTCTCTTTTTGCCAACACTGGTCATTTTTCTTATTCTTAGTATTATTAATATTCAAATCAAAGCTCCATCTGAGATATTCATCTCTGTTTCTTGTCCTCCTTTGTTTCATTTATTTTTAGTTCTCCTAGAGTCACCTTAAGGACTTGTCAACAAACAGCCTCATTATCAAGAGTGGTGCCATTCCCACCCCCACCAAAGTCCCATCGCACCGTACAACACTTTTACCGTCACTGGTATAACTGCTCTCTAGCCTCTGTCTGGTTTTTTTCTAACTCCCCTATTCTTTCTGGATCCACATAGATGAGTTTCAAGCTTACTTTACCTCTTTAAGCATTTTAGTGTTTTCTTTTTATTATAATTCTATTGTGCCCAAAAGTTTTACTGAAACTGTCATCCAAGATTCAACCCTGAACCAACCCCATTTATCAGTTCAACACTCTAGTTCTTGGACCAAAGAGCATTTTTAGAGAAAATCACAAAATGAACAACTTTGACCTACTTCAAATATATGCTCACTTTTCAGTCTGGCCCAGAGCCTTGTGAGCATATCTAATAAACTGTTTTATAAAGACAATTAATGCACTGTCATGAATTCACTTTTTCCTTCCTTCTCTATGTCATTGTATATCATTTCTCTTCCCCTTCTCTTTATATTATTCTATAAATCTTTCCTAATACATTAAACTTATAAACTTTCTATCTATAAATGTGATGTCATCGTCTCCTCTTGCATATCACTTATTCTATTTCTTTTATCTTTAAATCCACCCATTCTTAGAGTCAAAGAATTTTTAAATCTAAATATAACTTCAAGATTATATTTAAAATCTGTTTCAAATTTGCATTTGCATATATCTGTCAATACAACCTCCCCCAACTTCTCACTAAAATACTTATGAAGGCTCAGAAGGAAATGAAAATTCACATCATTGACAAACACTATGTCTGGCACACAATCGAGTACCAAAATCTGAAATACAGATGGAAATTAAAAGGGAAAAATTGGCAATAGGAAAAACAATATCAAGAACAAAAAACCAACACCAAAATAACAATCCTACCAGATATTATCTTGAAGTACACTCTAAACTCATCTAGTTAAACAGAAGCTACCTTGAAAAAATCATAATTTATGACAAATATTGTATTTCAACATCAATCTGAATACCTACTACAGTGAAGGTTTTTGACATTGTTTTTTTTTTTTAAGTATTAAGTGAGGAAATGACAATGTCTCATGATTGGCACGCATTATTTATTGATACTTCATAGATTATACACAATAACCCTAATAATATTTGGCAATGAATATAAAATATATATTCTCTAAACCCATAGTTTAATGGCTACAGAGCTGAAAATGAAATAAACTAACTTTCCTAGGATCACAATTTAATTGATGTTCATATTTCTTGATGACTAATAATAGATTTTTGGATGTGATTTCTGTTTGTTGAATTATTGTTATTTCTCTCCTATTTTGTAGGTGGAAAACCATCCTCTTCTCAACATATAAGATAATTCAAGTGGCATGTATTTTCAGAGGATAAAGTTTTATCCCATAGTGAACATTTTCCATCATTTCTTTTCCAAATGAGATATTTGTTTTATCTTTTTTTTCTTTCTGATGTATCTTAAAAGTAATAAGCCATTTTTCTCTGGGGGCAATTTTTTTCTCTTAAACAATAATCTTCAATAGCTATGAAAAAAATGAGACCCAGAGAAACTCTTATATTGGAGCTCAAGAAGTTAGTGAACAAAAAGTACTTCAACTTTGTTTACACAGCAGATCTTGTAAGTCCTTAGAGTTTAATGTAGATGATGAAACATTTTCTTCCTTGTTGCTGCTGACAGTTCTATGTCTTTTCCAAGTAGAACCAACAAGCCAGTGTGACATATTTTCATCTTCAAGTCACAACACTTACCAGAAACAAGCAACAAGCCTCTCAAATTACATTTACACTGAAGGTAGCAAGACAAGTATAATCTAACTATCAAAAGGATGGTTCACTGAAGTGCTCCAACTATTGCCAACACATCCCAGGTATAATTTGTCCTGACTTGATTTAGACAGCCAAAGCAGTGCTAAAAACAGCAATAGTCAGTTCCCTACAGCTTTAAATACAGATATCATCAGGCAAGTAACTATGAGGGGCAAGGTCTGTTTTGCAATGCAATGCTTGAAAACATGATCTTAAAAACATTCCATTTCAACAGAGGAGGCATGTTTTAAATGTTTTTTGAATGTTTTTGTTCTGGTTCAATTACAAAAATTCAATACCTTTTCATGAGTATAAAATTTGTGGTACCACTTTTGAAATTATATTAGATTAAGCCATATAAATTTGTTGACATTTGACCTTTTTTTTAACTTACATAAAGGGTGATTTATGTGGTTCAACCTAAGAATCCATTTAGCAACAAATTCTAGGGGAACTCAAGTTTTTTAGAAAGAAATTTTCACTCAGAAAGCTTTAGTGCCTGGGAGTGCCTGAGTGGCTCAGTCAGTTAAGCACCTGACTCTTGATTTCGGCTCCGGTCATGATCTCATGGTCATGAGATGAAGCCCGGCCTTGGGCTCTGCTCTAGGTGTGGAGCTTGCTTGGGATTCTCGCTCCCTCTCTCTCTGCCCCTCCTCGCTCTCACACATCTGGGTGCTTTCTCTCTCTCTCTCAGAATGAATAAACATGTTAAAAAAAAAAAAAAAGAAGAATGATTACTCACCATCTTCTATTAAGTCACACTAATTTTTTTTTTTAAGTTTATGTACCCCGTGGTGTCTCCTTCTAGACCTCAGCACCTGCTCCATCTGCATGGAATGCCTACTTCCCTCCTGCAGCATTTACTAAGTCATTCCTATCCTTCAGTTCTCAGATTAGAAAGCCATACAGGAGAGAGGCCTTTTCCTGACACCACCAAAACTATGTCCCATCCCCATTGCTTCCCCTCCCTTCCACACCCTCTTTCATATAACTTTCACACTTGTAATTATGCAATGAACTGTAATACTTGGTTTGTTGTCTATCTCCCATTTTAGATACAAGAGAGCTGTGGACCAGGAACCATGGTCACTGGGTTCCACAGTTCATGACAAAATAAGTTACAAGATATTCAGGTGTTTATCGCAAAATCAGTCTTAGCATCCTGAAGAATTAGTTTGAATCCCCAAACCAATAAACTAGAATACTTCCAAATCATTTGCATTATATTAATGTATTATATTGTTCACTGAATTTTAGTTAAATTAAAAGAATAGGAGACCTTGTTATTAAATACTTAGCCATTTAGACAAATATTGTAAATTTACCTTAATGTTTAAAACAAAAGTTAAAAAACTATTTTTTCCTTCATAGTCAACAACCTAAAACATATATCAGTTTTGGGGTGATTTAGGCTCTTCCTTGAAATCCCATGTGAATCCATGTGAATGCATTATAACTTTTTTTAGAGAGGGAAATGTACACACACTTAGTTGACAAAACCACATAATATGAATTTGCATTATATTGTGTTGTCTTCTTTAATGTGATAGCAGCGGTGTCTTCACCAATTTTTAAGTAAGCTTTTATTCCAATGGATAGCTTAATTAGTAACATACAATAAACCATCCAGTAGAAAAGCTAATTACTTGATTGTCAAATAAAATAACAATAGTTTCCCCTACAGTGAAAGCTCCACCACTGTAATTAGGTTATGTCATACTTTACCCTGAAGGGAATATTAAAAACACAAGATGAGCCAATGCTATCCACTATATTTTTCTATTTATAGCATGATGCTAAATTGCTACCTTCATGTTGGAGCTCAGACATCAATAACAGAACACAAAGGGCCCTTCTGATGCTCAATTACATTTGCTTTGTGGATATTAGTGTAAATATAGATCTCAAAAGAGAATAGTTTGCTGACTAATCGTTTATCATGAAACCAATTGATTAAAATTTTTAGAAACTTTGTGGATAACAAATAGTTAGAAAATAAAGCAGTTGCATAACTTTAACAAGTGATTAGATTTTTTAAAATATATATCTCCTTTCTAGTTCTTCATATGTTAACTTCAAGCAAAAAACACAAACACATTGATTAATAAACTCTAAATGAAAATAAAATTACAGAAAATAATATGTGATGATAAGTTAATTAAAATTATTATCTGCTTGTTATATACCCCAAATTGGTTAGTTTTAAAAACTGAACAACCTTAACAAAAATAATAATATATATCTTCATATATGTGAATATAATTAGAAAAGGAAAACAAAACAGCCCTTGTCCTACAAATCATCTCAGTAAATTGTAAGTAATCATTAAAGGAACAAACATGGGTAAAGTAACTTCCCTTGGATGATGACTTTTCTGATTCTAAAATAGGTCATCTGTCAAGAAGAAGATGGATAGTTTCCTAGTCATTATTATACCATGCCCACCACAAGTATCAGATGTTTGATGCAATGGAACCGTTACCTAATGGTATTTTGGCTTGTAATAGATTTTTAAAAGGAGATAGTACACACATGAAGGACAGCATCTTTTTTTTTTTTATTTCACATTACAGTGAAAAATGTGTGTTTCTTTGTTCACAAAGTTTAGTTTGATCATTAAGTTTCCTTCCCAACCACTTTCTGAATGACATATAGAAAAATTGACTTATGTCTTTACAGGACAAACTCCTTTACATACACACAAAATTGCACACGTACTTTTGAACATACACACATTCACATATAAGGTGTGACTATAAATGAGCAAGGTCAGTTTTCTTAAACAGATGGAGATTATTTTATGCTGTATAGTTACACATGCATGTTGTGTATATGTATTTGTGTATATTCAAAAATATCTTAATCCAGACTTCTAGGTAGACCTTTTGACTATACATATTTAGCTGATTTTCTCTTATCTAATTTATTCCATCAATATAACTCTCTGCTATATTTCCTTTCTTCTCTGCATAATGTTACTTTTTAATTTTGCTCTTTTACTTTACATAAGAATTTTTGGATTTAATTTAAAATTTTTTGTTAGCAAGACTTATATTCCTTTATATGGACAGTTTCATAATTTATTCTTATTCATCTTAATATCAGTACGATGAAAAGTGAATTTTTATCTATTGGTATAGATTCCTTTAAATAGTTTCTTAAAGAGTTACCTATTTTGGGGGTGCCTGGGTGGCTCAGTTGATTGGGCGTCCGACTTCCACTCCGGTCGTGATCTCATAGCTCCTGAGTTCGAGCCCTGCGTTGGGCTCTGTGCTGATAGCTCCGAGCCTGGAGCCTGTTTCGGATTCTGTGTCTCCCTCTCCCTCTCTGCCCCTAACCCACTCACATTCTGTCTCTGTCTCTCTCAAAACTAAATAAACATTAATTTTTTAATTATTAAAAAAGTTACCTATTTTGTGTAGCTGTCTATCTATATAGATTTAATATTATTTTTGTCATGTATATTCTTGACAGAAGTATATGATATAGCTAGTACTGCAAACTGAGCAGCATTCAATTCATAAATATTTAACAATACAATGCTATTTAACAATAACATATTTAACAATATAAGGTTAAAATAAAAATACTTATTTTTTAGTATAATTTGGTAATAATGAATTTGACAATTATCTCACATGCTTTTTAATTTTCTAAACCATGTGTCTATTTAATTTTTAAAATTTTATTTACAAATATGTCTCAGTGGAAGAAGTTGAAAGTTGTGGGGTTTTTTAAGTTTACTTATTTATTTTGAGAGAGAGAGAGAGTGGGGGAAGGGCAGAGAGAGAATCCCAAGCAGGCTCTGGGCTCTGTCAACTCAGAGCCTGACACTGGGCTCCATCTCACTAACTACGAGATCATGACCTGAGCTGAAATCAAGAGTCAGATGTTTAACCAACTGAGCCACCCAGGCACCCTCAAGTTGAACGTTGTTTTATAAGCGTTTACATTTCCTGATATTTTTTTTCATTTTCTCTTTGAGTTCTCTGACTATTTAGACCTTTAATATATTATATATTATATATATTATATATATATAATTATATAAATATATAATATATATATAATATATATATTGCCATTTGATATATGGAACAGTGTGAATACATGTTCACAAAGAGCTTGAGTGATAGATGTTATTGACACATAAATATTAGAACTGGATATCAAAAGCAAGGCTATGCTCTTTAGAGATGGGCTGTTTTTGTTGGGCATCCCTAAACCACTCTCCACCATTTTCACCCCTTTATCCCTGGAGGCTGAACTATGCAGACTCCCTCATTGGGTTCCTATGTCCTCCAGCTTGGAGTAAAGGAATTAATGTCACAGTATTTGTTTTCCAGTTCCCTCTCTGCAGAGATGGCTCCAAGGACTAGCTTAGTCTCTCCACCAAAAGTTAACAGCATTGTCCGGGGACCCCTCAACTGAGTCACTGGGTCTCCAGGTTCGGATAGTTACTCTTACCCTTTGATTATGAGTGGAAAGATAGCTTCCTCTCATTCTTACAAAAGCCAGAACTATAATTCAATTTTGTGTTTTCTGCTTTAAAGTAGTTTCTGTTGTGTAACATTTCTAATGAACGGTACACATAAGTTTTTCTATCAATGAAACATATGGATGATAAATTTATTTTCCCCTCCTCTTAAATTACATCTTAGCTGCTGTACAATTTTAGATTGATAAATTATTTTTCTTTTTTTTTTAAATTTTTTTTTCAACATTTATTTATTTTTGGGACAGAGAGAGACAGAGCATGAACGGGGGAGGGGCAGAGAGAGAGGGAGACACAGAACAGGAAACAGGCTCCAGGCTCTGAGCCATCAGCCCAGAGCCTGACGCGGGGCTCGAACTCACGGACCGCAGATCGTGACCTGAGGTGAAGTCGGACGCCCAAACGACTGCGCCACCCAGGCGCCCCGATAAATTATTTTTCTTTAAAGCTTAGAAGATACTACTTCACCTTCTTCTGGAGTCTATTAATCTGATGAAAATTTGGGCTGTGAATTGGGCTGTGAAAATCGCTCTCCCATTGTGTCTTTTTTTTTTCTATTTCTTTCTCAATATATTTTTTATATTTGATCATCTGGAGTTTCATTAATGTGGACAAAGGTATGTCTTTATTTTTATAAATCCTGCTTGGAGCCTTATGTATAGTTTTAATCTAAAGGAACATATTTTCTTTAATTTTAGATTAATCATTAGGCAAAATGTATAATTCTAATGATTCCATAATTTCAAAGTTCAAATTACTTGCCCGATACTAGAATAAAAGTGTAATTTACAATGGAAAGATAAGACATTGGCCTCCAAACCAACAATCAGTAATGGAACCATTAATAGGTAGATAGCCAGACATCATGTGCCTCTCTAATCCATGTTGTTTCTCCTGTTTTTAGAATCCTAATTTTGTACTCATACGCTTAATGAAATGAGAGATGCTCTTTGGAAATAGCTAATTCCTAAAACCATACAATCGTGTTACAATGCAGAAAAAAAAATGGAGTTAAAGGAAAGTAATTCAATACCTAACTAGTTACCGTTCAAAAAAATGCTACATCAACTTTTGAGCTCTTACAGTTTTGCTCAAAAACTGCTCGACGCTCTTTCCTCATTTTTTCTTCTAATTCAGATCAACAACAAAAAAGGCTGACTTGGGGGAATTTTATCCCCAGGGATACCCAAAATATATATAATTTGTTTAGTCAAAAGCAGTGTGCTCCCTATGGTAATGAAGTATCAAGAAATATCCTTGGCTGCAAGATACCCTTCAATCAGATCACTGCTCCCTAAGGATCTGCAACATGGAAATTCCTGGTAACAAAACAGTGCCTGCCACCCACATTCCCATTAATTCAATTCCTCTGAAATGTCATTTGTTACATCAGGGCATTTGTATAGCTCTTAGACTTTTTACTTTCTTATTTGCCAAGCATACTTTTAATGCTGATTGGTTAATTTCCAGGAACTTCTGAAATCTTAAAATGCTTTCCTTGACCTCTCACACTCAATCACAGTTAATAACTTAGTTACATGGTAAAAGGTCACACATCCCTTTAGCAACCTGTACTTTTTTTCATAAATCATCTTAATTGTTAAATATTTAATTTCTCAAGAAAGTGTAAGCCCTGTAAAGAAAAAAAATGCATATTTTATTCACCACTGTATTCTAGTGCTTAATAAAATGCTTAGAACATAAAAGGAACTAAGCAAATATTTGATGACTGAATGAATGAATAAATGATTGTTTATTATTGTATTTATAGTTTATTATTTTACATACCTACCCAGTAAGCATATTTCTCCATATTTAGAATATGAGACACATTGTAATTGGCCAATACATTGAGTTTTTTAGAAGTTATTTCAAAAACAAGTTTAAAAACAATTAGTGGTATGCCTAATGATAGATGGAACTTAGCAACTTTCAATGACTGGATTGCACTTGTGTTGCTCAACATGATCAATCAAACATGTTTAATGACCTGATGCTAGATTGACCAATTTATTAAATATCTGTTATAAGATATTGTGATAATTGCTACTTTTAAATTTTCTTCCAAATTATATGTATTGTCCAAGCATGTGATAAAGAAGAGAGAAAAATCATTCTGATTCACCATTTAATATGCAGTATAGTACAGTTTTTACATGGTCCCAATCATGTCTTGATCATAAAGATAATATGAATCATAGCTTAGGAATAATTTATAGTTTACACATATTTTATATTTTGATGTTTATTTGAATATGCTTTAATGTCATATTTCTATGAACTTCAGTGAAAACTTTGGATTTGAAGCTGGTAAAATATTCATCACTTTCAGATACTAGGTATTGTTGTATTCCAACTGGGAACAGCAGTTGCATGGTATTTGTGAGATTGATGCCATAAGGATTGTTCTAGTAATGGATGTGTAGAATGTTCTTCTTACTTAATTTATGAATTCCCTAAGGGCACAATTCTGATAATTGAAATTGTCAAGAGACCCCTAACTATAATGGAAGAGCATGAATTCACAAGATGCTCAACCAAGAAATCTTTTCTTAGGAAATACAATCAGGAGACAGTGTGGTGCAGATAATTTGGTTTCAGCTTTGTATATTACTGTGTGTCTTTGGGCAATGTTTATTTCAACATTTTTACTTTAATTTTCTCATCTGAGAAGTGAAACATTTACTATTTACATTTTAATATTCTTGGGAAACATTTTAAAACCATCCCTCTTTTTAATTTTGTTGATATTACTTCAAATTTCAAATACAGTGAATTTATTTATTGCAACCAATGAAAAGCTTATAATTTTCTTTCCACCACTGTCTCTGATTCCATCTAACTATGGTAATTTTCATGCCTTCCTGCATTTCTTTACACCTTTTACTCCTTGCTCATAGAAATATTTACAACATATATACAGGTGAATTTATGCCCTGGTTTGCCCAGAGTAATCTCAGATTAAGATTATTTTCCTACCATAATTATTAATAATGTTCCTTTTGTTATCAAAATCATATATTTTTGGATGATAAATTACATATTCACCCTTTTTCAAGGGGTTTTCTTTTTTATTATTAGTTTACCTGTAGCTGTTAGCATAATGTTGTGTATTTGGTAAGTTTTCAACAATGGCAGACACTGTTAAGAGGATCCTAATTTCTTAGGCACCTGCCAAATACTTAACAATGTAGCTATAGGGCAAGTAGTTTAGTAATAGTTGGGGTAACAGTTGAATGATTGAAATGTTTATTTTTAAAGTATTTTAATACTTTTTAATGGGTGAATTTTTATAATGTTTATTCAAGATGAAAAATTAAACTCTACCATCTTTCACTTATAGTGAATATTCCCAGGCTTTTATTTCATAATCTTAAACTGGGGGTAGAGAGAAACCCATATGATATTGAAGATTGAACTTTCAAAAAAAGTTAAATAATATATTTATGGTCTCAACAGTGTCATTTTCTGGCTCAGCTCTGTCATTGAAAATGTACACACACAATGTTAGAAACACAGGTAGAGACTCCTTAATATATCAGGCTATTTTATAACAGAATGTGACTAACTTATTTGGTCTCATCTGCTGGTATAAACGACTGATGCTTTGCGCTTTTTTTTTTTCCCTTGTATTTTTTTCTATCAGGGAAGATAGGCATTTTCGACTGAACAGGAAAATCTAAAAGAAGAAAAGAAAAGAAAAGAAAAGAAAAGAAAAGAAAAGAAAAGAAAACAAAATCCATGAGAGAAGGATCCACCTGCCCAGCCAGACAAGCTGTGGAATCATCCCCTTCATTTAGAAACTTTTCAATTTGGTTCAAATATCCAGTAGGTCAGGTTTTAGCATCTGTTTAAAAGGCTATTAATCTCCTCCACCAACCTCTGTTTTCTACCTCCCTAATCATCACTGAATAATTTTAAGGAAAGTTGAAGAGACAGAACTTTTATGAAACAAATTGATAAAGTGATTTAATATCAATTATTTTTCCACGTGCATGTATTTTAAGTGTCCTTAGTCAATTTAGACTCTAACTACCATATTTTAGATATACTAAAGCTAATGAAAAAAGGTAAAAAGGTATTCCAAGGGCAAATGTGCTTCATTAAAGTAGATAAGAGGAAAATTTTTGTAAAAATCAGAAGGAGAGATATAATCAGGGGTTTATGGTTGAAGAGCTCATTTTATTATGAAATAGGGCATATTTCTTCAGTAATTCTGCAGGTTTACTGTCACTGTAGTTAAGCAGATGAGCCATGCTATTGAAGAATAAACAGCAGATATGTTTGAAGTTAGTATAAGAGGAAAATGAAGTACGCAATCCTTGATGAAGTAAAATGAAAATGGGGAGAGCAAGTATCAGTATTTCAAAGACTGAGAAATAGAGAAACAAAGATCCTCTTGAGGAATTTTTCAACAGGTTCGAAAGTTCAGGTAAGATAAGTTTCTCCATATTTAGATGCCCTTTGGAACTATATTCTAATTTTTGAAGGAGATATTTTTCATCTTTTTTTTTTTTTGCAGGCAAAAGAACTAAACTCTTTTTTATGAAAACCATTGATGTTTTTTGACTGATTATTCTTGAAAATTAATTGCACTGTTCAATAGTTCTTAAAAATTATAGCTCATCAACAATATTAAATAAACATATACATTTATCAATTAAATATGAATATATTAAAATGCTTGGGATTTTGACCATTGTATTCTAGACAGTGTATAAATATTAATATTTTAGTAAAAATTATAATACTACTCAAAAATAATGTTGCAAACATAGGTGTCAACCTTCTTTTTATATTGTTTTCCTTGGTTAAATTTTCTAAATACACCTAAGGACAATTATTGGTTTTGGGTTTGGTGTTTTTTGTTTTGGTTTTGGTTCTTTGGAGTGGTAATCACAAAAACTGTATTAGCATTTGTTGATGTTCATTGAATACTTATAATAGGCCAGGCAACTGTTGAGTGTATAACATACATCATTTCACTTAAATCTCTAAGTGCTGTATGAATGATGAACAACAAGTACTTCCATTTCAGGGGCAAGAATCTGAAATTGGGTCCAAGGTAATATGGATTAACTGCTTGGTCTAGGTTCATATAGTCTATTTGGATCCCATTTTATAGTTATGTGATGTCATATATTTGATGCGATCCTTTTTGTTCTACAGAAGAATCAACATGCACAAATGTCAGGCAGTCAGCTAGTTCTACTGTTACCACATCCCATGTTCTTTCCAATACTACAAAAAGTCTGAAGAAATTTTTGTTGTTGTTACTTTTAGCTGCATAGTGAAATGTATCTGAATGTTTACCAAAATCAGGAAATAACCGGAAGATTCACAATTTTTTAATGATTGCTTATTTCAGTCCCTTTTTTTCAACATTTAAATGTATATTTATTCATATACATTTTGTGTATGTATACATCAAATATGTGAAAAATGAATGTCTATCAGGTTCTCCCTGCTCTGAGTTTTTGGCACAGGAAGAGGGAACTGGTTGAAATGGAATTGGTTTAATCTCCAGAGGCTATTGTCTCCTCCTCTCTTTATCATGTTTAAATTTTTATTTATTTCAAGAGAGAGTGAGTGAGTGCAAGCAGGGTAGGCAGAGAGAGAGGGAGGGAGAGAATCCCAAGTAGGCTCTGCTAGAGCAGAGCCTGATGCAGGGCTCAATCCCACAAACTGTGACCTGAGCTCAACTCAAGAGTTGGATGCTTAACTGACTGAGCCATCAAGCCAACCGACTGCCCCCTCCTCCTCTCTTCAATCACTGGGTTCACCAAGCCATGTAAATCAGTCACTTTCAATCACATTGGAGTGTGTGGTGGTTATCTGGCTTTGTCTCAGGCCATATGTCACCATCCTAACATAACTTCATATTGTTATTGGATCTTTCCTACATTATTCCACATTACTTTTTAGACAAGGATCTAAATTATTTGCCACCTTTACTTCTTTTAAGAAACATTTCATCAGTCATTGCTATCTATAATATGCTTATAAAATACAGTATTATTGGAAAAGGAAGTCACGAGTTTTTATTGAATATTTATATTTTCTGTAATAGCAATGGAGAGAAGAGCAAACGGTATCAAATTGGGTCAAATATACTCAATGTAGTTTTTGTATATATGAGTAAAAATGAAGGTGTAGACTATAGTTCTATTTAGATATTGACAAATAGGCACTGTTAGAATGCTATTTTAAAGAATACATTAGTAAGAACACTTATATCACAATTAAACCACCTTCACTGTGAATCCTAAGACCAGCTCTTATTTGGGCAAGTTAATTGATCCAGCTGACCTTACTTTTCTTATGAACAAAATGAAGGTAATTATATCAACAACCGTTTTGTTTTGTTTTGTTTTGTTTGTTATATTGTGTGTCCTTATAGTAGGGTCTCATACATAGTAACTAATTTTACTAAAGTGAAGAAATAGGTTCATTTCCCTTTGGAGTAAGTAAAACTCTGATATGCTGCCTGTAAATTTGCTTTTTCTGAGTGTATATTTTCTTCTGTGTTAGAAAATTCAGATATCAAAATATCTAATACTATTTAAAGTTATTGTTTACTGTCTTGTCCAAGATGGAAGCCTTCCTACCCCTATTTTATCTAGGTGTTTTTTCTTCCTCTCTCAGAACTATAACATTTCAATGTTTTGGTACAACCTGATTATAATCTCCAGCATACCTGGAGCTCCATAAGTGAATGGCTTGAGTAGAAGATATTTAGTTCTCAAAATGACCTTAATTTGAGTACAATGAGAAGGAATATCTTCAAAAATACAAGATGACTATCCATACTGCAGAGGTAGTGAGCTACTCTGTCATAGCCTGAAATGTCAAAGTCTTTCATTATAGTAAAGAAGATTAATATAAAAGAAGGTCATATGCCAACATTCCAGTTGATGAGAATATATGATCTGTATTAATCTAAAAAATCGAAATTTTGGTACCTTATAAATTTCTCCTGCTATAAGGGTATAATCATTTAACATATTAAATACTGATAGGGTAAGACAATACTTAAAATGTAAATTATGGTGTATAGATTATTTAATATTTTTAGAATTACGTAAGAGAAAGACATAAGTGAAGAATTCTTAGGTTTCTCACATCAACTTGGTTAATTTAAATATCTAAAGTGTCAGAAAGACTCAGAAATAAATAAAAACATTAAACAGAAAACTTTTTTTTTTCCCCCTCAGGCATGAGGGTGAGCCATCTCGGAAGCGGCTCCTCCAGCCCCAGTCAAGCTTTCAGATAATGTTGTCTCAGCTGTGACTGGAACTACTTGAGCCAAAACCACCCAGTAAAGCCACACCTGTATTTTAAACCCTCAGACACTGTTTTAGATAATAATAGTTTTTCATTTTAAGCTGTGAAATTTGGGGATAATTTGATCTGTAACAGAAGATAACTAATATACTTTTCTAAATTGCCTTAGTGGCTTTTGTTGAAACTTTTATTTCAATAATTGTAATGATTTAACTTTGGCATAAGCGTGTGAGCTTTCCCTTATTTTATTGCAGGCTAACACAACCCTGACAAATAGTACATTTTGATACTGGAATTTTGGATTGAACATGTTTTATTAGGTTCTGAGAAAGGAGATACCTGGCTAACCTGGTGATGATGATGACTGTTTTACTAGAATTACAGTGACTCTCTTCAGAGGTGTGTTGGAAATGGTTTTCAGGGCAAATGATTACCAAGTTTAGATGGCGAATGTTGAAACTGAGTGTCAAAAATTGTCGAATATTTGAGTTTTATACACCACTTAAAGAATAAATTGCAAAAATTATATTATTCTAGCAAAATAATAACTGTTTATTGTTTTAAGAATAAAAATTTGGGGTCTTGTATTATGTACTGTCTTCCTTGATATTTGGGTGTACCATAAAAATATAAATCTATAAGGATTTAAAATAAGCATCATTTCCAGACACTTTTCATGCAGCAAAGCCATCTGGATAATTTTCATCTTTTAAAACTTAGTCCAAAACAGAAAAAAAAAAAGGCCAGCATGTCGTGACTTATATACTCTTTAATATTATTTGGTATTTATTTTCAGAACTGTTAGCACCTCAATTTACTTTTTTAACCTCATAAATAAAATATACACTATAATCACCATCAAATACACAAAGGCAATTAATTCATTTTAGAGCTACAGTGAAAATGCCGCATTTTGCTCCATATATGTAGCAACAATACAATGTTCATTCTTTTTTTTTTTTTTAACGTTTATTTATTTTTGAGATAGAGAGAGACAGAGCATGAATGGGGGAGGGGCAGAGAGAGAGGGAGACACAGAATCGGAAGCAGGCTCCAGGCTCTGAGCCATCAGCCCAGAGCCCCACGCGGGGCTCGAACTCACCGACTCACAGACCGTGAGATCGTGACCTGAGGTGAAGTCGGATGCTTAACCGACTGAGCCACCCAGGCACCCCTACAATGTTCATTCTTTATTAAAGTTCAAAGTTGAATCAAAGCAATGTTGCTATTTTGTAGAATAGAAAAAGCACTGACCTTGGAATTCTAATTCTAGCACTGACCTCCATGACTCTTCTTCCACATATTAGCAAAGTGACCTTGAGTATGTCACTTAAACTTTATGAGTCCTGGTTTCCTTCTCTGTAAAAGAGGGAGAATAACCAGATTATTGGAAAGGTCAAAATATATACAGGATAGTGAAGCACTGTCAAAAGCAAAATAGTACTGTTATAGTTGTTATTACTATTATTATTATTATTATTATAGCTCTTCTTTTGTTTATTTTTACATGTTTTTAATAAACAAGCAATGCAATTTAAAGTAACTACTGATATGTCACTAGAGGTAATTAAAAGCTATTAATGAGAATAGATAAAGTGATAATTCATGATGTTAACATTGATTCTAGTTGATTTTGGGCCTGTGAAAAGTTTAAGAGAGCATTTAAGGTTACCTGAGAAAACAGGCATTTGATTATTATATAATATAAAATGTTTTATTCATGTTATTTGAGCAATGTTGAACAAGTTAAAAGTGACATTTAAACCAGAGTGGAGGAGTTAAGTGTGAATAAAACTTGTATTTGTCAAAATAGGTACCTGGTATTCCTACAGACTTTATGGATAAAAATAATTTATAAAGTTTATTCACATTAGATGTGTTTTTCTTCATGTAGGTCCCTATGTTTTAAAGGGTATTACAATAACAATTTTTGTACCACATTAATTTGGTATTAATAGTGTATTAAGATGAAAGTGTTGAAATATTGGAAGTATTCCATTCCTGAGAGACTATAGTTATTAGGAAAAATAGTGAAAAAATAAAGAGATCCCATTTAAATTTAGTGACATATAGAAAGGTAACCAGCATTATAGAGAATAGGATGAATTGCATAAAATCACAATTACTGTAACCTTTCTTAAATTTGGCTCAAAACCCTAAATATTTTAACAGATTATAAATCTAAAGTCATAAACAGAAAACAAATTTCCGATTTGGAAATAAGATTGGTAAAAGATATTTTTGAAAATGCTTCTTTTTCAAAGTATTATTTAAAGTCTAACATGCTTCTGGAATTTTTATTTATATAGATTTTCTTCCTAGTGGTTTTGCTTGAGGTTAGTGAAGTTGAAAGATTTACTTTACTAAATTCTAAAACAAAAACATCTCAGAGGAAATTTAGATGTCTGGGTTAGATGGACTGATACAGGAGTCAATAATTCTATGTCCCAAAGTGAATTCTACTTTAAAATCCTTACAATTTTAGTTGTTAAAACAAAATAGTTCAAAGATTCTGTGTTAGAATAAAAATTTGTACTTTTTTTGTCTATGCAAAGTTCGACTTATTTGCATCTATGTATCTATGACAAATAGTTTTCTTTTCTTTTTATTTCTTTTTTGTTTTGCAAAGTGATATTTCCTTTCTCATCCTCAATAAATATTTATTGGTATTTGATGAGTATATTGATAGGGTAAATATGAATGATACCATAAACAATGAGTCCTTTCCCTTGGCAATAATTGGCTATGAAATTGAATTTAATATGCACACTTACCTTGAGTCATCCTTGTGTGGTTAGAAATCTGTTGCTCTATAATGGAGAAGCAGCGAATGCAACACAAATGCACTACAAATATATATTTTTCTCCTGTTGTGAAGATTTTAACAAATCAAAAAAACAATACCATTTCTTAAATGTGGTGCCATTGATGTAGATTTATAAAATATATATTTAAATATTCTTTGCCATTTAAATATATTGATTGGGCAAATTACCTAACCTCTTATTTTCATCATCTGCAAAATGAGACTAGTGACTACCTTGCAGGTCTTTGCAGAGACTATATATAATATATATAATATAGCTATATAATTCTTCATGAAAAATGCAAAATAAGAAGCAAAACCAACCCAACATAGATAAAATCCATCTGTTCTGACACCTTGATATAATTTGTTTTTTCTTCACACTAACTCTAGCAAAAGATTAAAGAAATGAATATAACTAGAGAAAACTATGTTGAGCTACCTTAGAACAAACTGAAATAAGGACCCTCAGTTTTCCACTATTCAACATAAAATACTTGTGAACTAAGCAACAACAAAGCAGCTTTCACTCATCTCCCTTGTCTATGGAATCTCTTCACTGTGTTTAGTGGTTAATCCAAGCTTCTGCGTTCAAAACAGCATATATGTTTCCCCCATAGTCCCTTGAATTCTCCTTTCCAAGGTTTGGTTCATAGAGGGAAATGGGGGAAGCAGGGTAAGCAGGTTTACCTTTTTAAGTAGTAAGCTAAGCTTCAAGGATTCTCTCTTCAGACCATTAACACAACTGCACTCTGCATTTGAAACAGATGGAAATCTGGTTGTTTGCATCCAAACAGTGTTACAGATAATAGTGTTGACAAAGAATGAAGTTATTGCATTGTGGAGGATACTTAAATTCACACTGAACTAATTCTTGCAGGATGGCATACTGACAGTGAACATTAGGCAGTAAGATCTTGACTCTTATCAGTCGAAAGGTACGTTTTATTTCAAATAATCTCAATGTTTCATGTGTAAAGTGGCTTGAGTTTTGTGAAGATACAATGGAATTAGATGAGAGTCCCCTAGTCCACCCTCAAGAATGAGAACTACAGTTTACAGTTTACAAGTCAACCTTGTATTAAGTAAACTATAATAGATGTACAGTGGCTTCTTATATCACTATCTCTTCTTTCCTATCAGAGAACTCATGTAATATGTAATTTATGTGCTAAGGACATAGCCTTCTTTTTTCCAGCTCACCATTGTGTCCCTTGTTTCTCCTTCCCCATGTAATCTGTACTGGGCTGCTTGGTTCTTGTTTCAGTATCATTACTGAACAGAGCACATTAACATTCAAAGCCTTTACTAATTGATTTCTCTGGACATTTTGGCCACCTTTCAACTGGCTGTAGCTGAGTAGTGCTGCAGATTTCAGACTATAACCTAAGCTTTATCAATCTTTGTTTTCTTTAATAAACCACAGTCTCTCCTGGAGTGATCTTTTTTTTTTTTCCTTTACCAGCTGATTCATAATTTTATTTTAATTTTATTATTTATTTTATTTTTAATTGAAGTATAGTTGACATACAATGTTACATTAATTTCAGGTGTACAAGATAGTGATTTAACAAGTTTATACTTGATGCTATGCTCACCGAAGTGTAGCTACCATCTCTCACCATACATCGTTATGACAATACCATTGACTGTATTCCTTATGCTGTACCTTCGTTCTCATGACTTGTCTATTCCATACTGGAAACCTGTCCTACCTTCCTTGACCTATTTTTCCATCTTCCCACTCCCTCCCCTCTGACAACCATCAGTTAATGTCATTTAACATAAAAACCTCTAGGTCTATCCAAGTTGCCACATGTGGCAAGATCTTATTTTTTATGACTGAGTAGTATTCCTGTGTGTGTGCGTGTGTGTGTGTGAGAGTGTGTGTGTAAAACACATCTTGTTTATCCATTCATCTATCAATGGACAGTTAGGGTGCTTCCTGGAATGATCTTTTGATTTGCTATAGCAACATATTTGACATTTAAGAAAACTCTTTGCTTCAAGTTATATTACAAAGCTGCAGCAATCAAAACACTATGATACTGACACACAAATAGGCACATAGAACAAAGGAATACAAAACCCAGAAAAAAAACTAAAGTTATATGTTCAATTAGTTTTTGACAAAGGAGGAGAGAATGTGAAAAAGACAGTGTCTCCAACAAATGGTATTGAGAAAACTGTATAGCTACTGGCAATGAAACGGGATCATTTCCTTACACTATACACAAAAATGAACTCAAAATGCATTAAGTAACTAAATGTGAGACCTAGAACAATAAAAATCCTAGAAGAAAGCTCAGGTAGCAATTTCTCTGACATCGGCCACTGCAACATTTTTCTGGATATGTTTCCTGAAGCAAAGGAAATAAAAGCAAAAATAAACTATTGGGACTACATCAAAATAAAAAACCTCTGCACAGCAAAGGAATCAATCAACAAAACTAAAAGGCAACCTATGGAATGGGAGAAGATACTTGTAAATGTCATATCCAATAGAGGATTACTATCCAAAATATATAAAGAACTTAAAAACTCAACACCTAAAAAACAAATAATCCAGTTAAAAATGGGCAGAAGATATGAACAGACATTTCTCCAAAGAAGACATCCAGATGGCCAACAGGCACATGAAAAGATGCTCAACATCACTCATCCTCAGGGAAATGCAAATCAAAACTATAATATCATGTCACACCTGTCAGAACGGTTAAAATCAACAACACAAGAAAGAGCAGGTGGTGGTGAGGATGTGGAGAAAAAGGAACACTTGTGCACTGTTGGTGGAAATGCAAACCGGTGCAGCCACTGTGGAAAACAGTATGGAGTTTCCTCAAAATTTTAAAAATAGAACTACCTTATGATCTGGTAATGGCACTACTGGGGGTATTTGTCCTCAAAATACAAAAGCATTAATTCAAAGGGACACATACCCCCCCCATGTTTATTGCACATTTTTACAACTGCCAAATTATGGAAAAAGCCAAAGTGTCCCTTGATCGATAATATATATATTTCATATATATATGTATGTGTGTGTGTGTGTATACACATTGATAATATATATTCCATATATATATATGTATATACATATATGCACCCATATACGTACACACACTGCATCTTTATCCATTGATAAATGGTTGGATAATGGAATATACATATAATGGAATATTATTCAACCAAAAAATAATGAAATCTTGCTATTTGCAACAACAGGGTTGGAGCTTGAGAGTATAATGCTAAGCAACATAAGTCAGTCAGGGAGAGACAAATACAATATGGTTTCAATCACATGTGGAATTTAAGAAAAAAAAGGGGGGGGGAAGAGGGAGACAAACGAAGAAACAGACTTTTAATTTCCAGAACAAACGGGAAATGGGAATTGGAAGGGGGGATGGGTGAAATAAGTGATGGGGATTAAAGAGTACACTTATCATATATAGAATTATTGAATCACTATATTGTACACCTGAAACTAATATAACACTGTATGTTAACAATACTCAAATTAAAATAAAAAAAATTAATATCAAAAAAAGGTCTTTGTTGCACATAGTATGATCCATTCAATTAATATTGTTGAAAACTTATTATATGCTATCATAGTAGACAAGGAAACGAACCAAAAAAAAAAAAAAAAAAGCCCTCTTGGAGTTTCTGTTCTAATGGGGAATAGACAATAAGCAAATAAGTAGAAAATATATGCAGGTGGCAATGAAACAATTAAGAGCAGTAAAGCAAAGAGATGCAAAGTGGAATCTGCAAATAGAGTGGTCAAAGATGGAAAGTAGAAATGCAAATAGTGTGGTCAGGGATGACCTCACCACTAAAGGTATGCTTATACAAAAATCTGAAGGAGCCATAAAGCCAGGTAAATACCTGAGGATAAACATGTGAGGTAGAAGAATATAGTATGGGCAAAAGATCAGAGGTGAGAGCATGCTTGATATTCCAGAGTAATCGTGAAAGAAGATCAGTATTGCTAACATATAGTGTTCAAGAAGAAATGTAAAAGGAGATAAAATTTGCAGAATGCATATAAATCTAAAATTTTTAATCGCCTTATTTTCTTTCATCCTAAGAGGAAAGGAGTGGAAGGAATATGTTCTATCTTATAACCATGGGCATGAGAACAGGAAATCAGAGAAAATGGAATCAGGTAAGTGAAAAAAAAGTCAAATTAAGAACTTAGTTTTAGACCCTTGTTAAGCATACATTCATCTATTACTATAAAATGCACCATTAGCTAAGCTCTAGTTGAATGGAGATACGGCAGACCAAAAATTTATTAACAAGTTATTATTTTTTTTACCTGATACAGCTACCCATCAGTGGTAAACTACATTTCCCTGATTTCATCTAATTTTATAAATGGGGGTTTGTGGCAGCTGAGAAACAAACACAGCTGTTTCAGTGGCTTTTGCTTAATGTTTAAATTATTTAAAAATAAAATGCTTGAGTTATGATTTTTTTGTAGAATGATCATCATTGACATTTGCATAGTATTTTATAAAAAGAATGTTCATTTGCACATTGTTTTTTAATCTTCAAAAAGTCCCTGTGAAGAGGCATAAGGATTTGACTGTCTTCATTTAACAGAAGAGTCAAGCAACTGGTTCACTGCCACTGAGCTGCAATGACCTCGGCAGAACCAGATCCAGACAGATATTAGACTGTGTTCCTTAAGCATATACCTGAACCACTTATTTCACTATCTTTATATTGTATGTCTTTCTGATAATCACAATGCTTAATATAAGGTCTTCATTAGCTGTTTGGCCTTATTTCACAAAATTTATTTCCAAATATACCCAATAAAGTTATAAATGTAAAATGACAGTTTACTTTGGCTTTGTTAACCATTCACAACAAATATTTCCAAGTTGTGAGTAGTCAAGTAAATTTGTGCTTTGATTTGTTTTTATAAACAAAAGTTAAATAAGTGGCTTTATTAGATAACAACAATTACTGTGTCAGAGATATCATTATGTTTCACTGGTCTGAGTTTTATAACCCAAAATTTAAGTGATAAACACATTGTGGATATATTCCACCTGATAAAGCAGTTCACTCGAGTTAGAATTTGGACAGCCTCCTAAAAATGTTTCACAATATATTCAGTTGCTTGGAATATAACCTGGGGTTCTGTCAAATGTATCTTATGTAAGAGCTGATGGGAAGATGTAAATTTTGCATTTTATTTTGCTCTTGCTTGCTTCCAATAATCCTATCTTCAACAGCATACAAAAGAGCTAGCTGTTTCTGTGTTTTAGAAATATACTAATGAAATGAGGGATCAAGCTAAGTTATGAAAGGATATAAAATTAGTCTTAATCCATGAAAAATTATTTTCTTATGATTTTTTAAAGGTAAAAGAAAATAAGAGGCAAATAGGAACTACCAATTTTTTAAAAAAATGTTTATTTATTTATTTTGAGAGAGAGAGAGAGAAAGAGAGGCTGTGAGCAGGGGAGGAGTAGAGATAGAGAGGGAGAGAGAGAACCCCAACCAGGCTCTGTGCTGTCAGCCGAAACCAAGAATCTGACACTTAACTGACTGAACCACCAAGATGCCCCTGGAACTATCAAATTTAATAGCTAAAGTTAAAAACAAGGTTAGAAAAAAATCCAAGTAAGCAAGCAGCCAAGATTAATTTAAAATAATTTTAATTTTGTTTTTCTTATTTTTGAAAAATAATATTTGTTATTTCTGCTTATGAATAGAAAATACCATATGCAGAAAATATATTTGTCTTTATTTGATGAATTTATTTGTGGTTCATACACCATTGCATACGGCACTTTATGTTGTTGATTTTTATAAACTTGTACCACTAAGATATATAAAATATAGTTCAATAGTTTGTAAACAAAAAAAAATAAAAGTAATATAAACAATACAACAAAATATATAAAATACCTGGTAATAAATTTAACAAGAAATCAGCAGAAGCTATATGCCAAAAACCACAAAACTTCACAGAAGGGCACAAAGAATACTGGAATAATTGGGAGGATAATCATATTCCTTAAGGAGAGGACCTAATATTCAAAATACATGATTTCTCTAATTCAATTAATTGATATAGTCAATTTGATTTTAATAATATGTCCAAATTATTTGTTACCTTAAGGTGATTCTCATGTTCAGCTGGTAAAATAAATATACAAAAATAGAGAAAAATGTTATTGGGCAACTAACAATATATCTGGAAACAAATTTGATATTATATCTTTACCTCACACCATTTAAAATTCAGTTGAATTACGGGGACTAAAAAAACCTTAAAAGCATAGAAGTACTGGAAGAAAACATAAAGAAACACTTTTTTAATATAGGAGTTGAAAAATCTTTCTAAGAAATGAATGAAACTTAGAAACCACAGTGATAAAGATAAATTTATCAAAAAAACAAAAACAAAAAGACAACACAACTGCAGAACCTCTGTATAGTAAAGATTCTCATAAACAGAGTTGGAGAGTGCATTAGTTCAGATACATCTAGAAGCAAATCCCAAGTCAGAATTGGCAGTGGGGCTTCGGATCTGGGTTCAGGAAACAATGTAGAGTGAGCAAAGAAAGGAGATTTGGGTAGGAAGAGTCTTGAACTTTCAGGTTTCACAGTTAAACGATAATCCTTGCTGGTCCGATCGTTTGAGTCCTCAATCCAAAGTCACACATAGAGACCACCTATTCTCACTGGAACTGGCCTGCTTCATATCCCTCCTGCTCAGCCACTGGTAGGAGCAGCTCTATGGGAGTTGGAAAGTGTCTTACGTGAGTGAACCTGGAAGTTGGTCCAGAAAGACAGCGCTGAGGACCATGAATTAATACTGCTCCCCACAGAGGGAGATCCGAGTAGCATATTTTCATTTCCATTCCAAAAGACATGGAAAAGAAAAACCAAAACTAAATTTGTAAGAATAATGAAACCCAATAGAGAATACAAACCTGATAGAAAAGGGTATGATATGAGCAGACCTATCTACATGTGAACAATACATTCATATCACAAAGCCTGGGAAAATACACTTAACTTTTTTCATCAAAGAAAGAAAAACTCAAGTGACAAACACAAATTTTCACTTATTGGATTAGCAAACCATCAAAGTATTTAAATTTGTCAGTATTATATATGGCATGAGCAATTTTTTAAATTTTATTTCAATGTTTATTTTATTTTTGAGAGAAAAAGACGGGCGTGAGCAGGGGAGGGGCAGAGAGAGAAGGAGACACAGAATCCAAAGCAGGCTCCAGGCTCCGAGCTGGCAGCCCAGAGTCCCTCTCAGGGTTCCAATCCATGGACGATGGGATCATCACCTGGGCTGAAGTCGGAAGTTTGACTGAGCCACCCTGGTGCCCCATGGCAATAAGGAATTTTGAAGGAACACTCGGTCATAACTCTAAAACTTAAACTTGCAGTTTGTTTTACTGAACAAGTGAGTCACTTCTGATTTTCTAGTGCAGTGTTACTTATAATGGTGAAAACATTTGAGGTATTCTAAAGGTCCACCATTAAAAGAATGGTTAGGTCAGTCATTGTGTAACTTACTTACTTTGCCTCAATTTGCCCATCAGTGAGGTAGCTATAATTCCTGCCTCACAGATTTTTTGGTTTGTGAAGATTTGGACATGACATTTAAAGGGCTCAGAATATGAACCAGTATATAGTATGCACTCAATATTTGATAACACTCATTAACATGGTGGGATATTACATAATTAGAAGGATTAGACAAACAAGCACAAATTACTGAAATGGAAGGAATTCCTGATTTTTATTTGGCTGAAAAAAGCATACTAATATTTTCTGCCAATATAAATATGATATTTTAGTAAAAATAAGACTTAAAGGAGTATGAGTATATGTGCATGTATACAGAAAAATAGCTGAACAGATAGACTATAAAGTGTCAACAGTGATGCATTCCAGAGCATGAGAAGAGGTTAAAGGTGGGAGCTTTCACTATTAAATAAAGTTCTGTATTTCGGTTTGTAGTTTTTAAGGAGCACAAATTGTTTTTTTTTTTATTTATGAAATTAAGAAAAAATGAATGAAATCAGTAATATTCCAAACAATATGGTACATTAAATTTTAAAAGCATACAGTTAAGGAATAAGCCCAAAGAAAAAATGAGTACTAAAACTAAAAATGTCACTTAAAAATGTGCTAACTGTAGTGCAAGTATCACTTACACATGTTTATTCATCTTTAGGAAGGGAATTTGTATGTTTGGTTCTGATTTGTATTTTCTTGCTCCAAGGTTTAAAATTTTTAGAATCCTGTATCTCTAGGTCACTGTTAGAATGGAAACTGAAAGTCTGATAAGGAATTAGTGACGTAGTTGTAAGTTAAAAGATGAACACAGATTCTGTGACCAAAATTCTTACCAATGGCTTTACCATCTTTCCTATATGTTTTTGTGTGTCTCTGCTTGTGTCTGGCTGACCAATTACAAAATTTTAAAATATTACTGTAGAATCCAAACAGCCCTTCCCTATCATGGAAAGTACTTCAAGCCATTTGCTTCAAATGTACTAAGCCAATTATAGCTCCTGCCACCTTGATCAATTGCTTGTGTACGTGATTTGAACCGAAACAACAATAATCATCTGGATGGGATAGAGCAATTGAAAGATGGTTCATTTTTTTACCCAAACTTTACCAACAAGAGCACTTGCCCAGCATTTTGTAACTGGAAATTGTGGAGGAATCTTTCTAGTTGCTAGGCTTTTAGTGTGTGAATCAGTCCTGAATCTGGCCATATCTCAATGTCTCATAACTTGCCCTGGCATGTGTGGGATATAATGAAACCTATGAAAGAAAAAGGCTGGGGGTGGGCAGAGAATGGGGAGAAACAGGGACAGATATTTTAATGACATCCAAGTTCCCTAATTGTTTCAATGGGAATTTCAATGGAAATTTCTCCTATTTCGCAGCATGTGCTTTGCTAATGAGTCAATACATCTACCCCTTTCATAAACAATTTTGAGTTGTATTTCTCTTCCTTTCAAACAGTCCTGTGTTACGCAGAAATGTGCAAATATGCAAACTTACATATAACTTCAAGGCATTCTTCAGAATCCTTGAAATCATCATATAACCTAGGATATGAACTACTCTTAGACCCAGGATATGAACCACTCTCATAGAGTGATTAGTAGTGACTGCCTAGTTGTTGTTGTTGTTGTTTTTTGTTTGTTTGTTTGTTTTTGGCTCTGCTAGTTACTATGTTTGTCCAATACAGTAAGAACAAATGTTCTTTATGTCTCCTAACCTCTCCAGTCATAGACTGTTACATTTACCCTTCACCATGACACTTACTTTGAACTGATTAATTTTTAGTCATGTAATACATGTATCCTTAGCTATGCTTTATGTTAGAAACTAGAGTCTCTCTGTATAGTTAGGCATGAACAATGGGGTAAGGGAGGATAACGTGTTGAGAGTAACACCACTCTAATTCTCTTAGAAGATGGACTGAGCGCTGCATGATTACCTGCTTTTTTGGTCAATGTACAATCTACAGGAAAAAAACTATTTAGTCAAGTTGATGTTTTGCCTGATGTTCCCATAAGAAGCGATCATTATTTGCCAACCAAATTTCTCTTTGTCCGGCAGTTGCAATGTCCCAGGAAATCCTAGAAAAGAAAAGACAGACTCTTACTGGTAAGAACTTAAGAACCTCATAAATTTCACTGATCTCATGCATCCAAGGCAGGACAAGGTAACAGCGATGTAAAATACCTTTTTCATCATAATTTGACAGACATACATACAGCATTAAAATAATTTCTTTAATACACCAGAAGAAACTGTCATTAATGCCTATTTTTATTTTAGCAATTAGCTTGGGAGAAGAAAGAGAAGAAATAATTTATTAAACACAACGCAATTCAATATAATTTGCCCTTTCTACACCCAAGTGAATGAGGAATTCTAAAGTTTCCCTATTTGCCCACATGTCTTATTTTCTTTGATTTATAACTATAATGCCCAATTTAAATTTTCATGTACAAATTTTCATATTTATTTTGTTTTTGCATATAAATGGCTTTTTTTCCCATTTAATTCCACTATAGTTAACATAGAGGATTGTATTACTTTCAGGTGTACAATATAATGATTCAACAAATCTGTATATTACTTAGTGCTCATCAATTCTAAGTTGGGAAAGGCAATTCAAGTCTTATTAGCAACTGGGAATATTAACCTTAAAGTCAAATTTTTCCTTTTTTTCTTTTCTTTTCTTTCTTTTTATTTTTTTTATTTTTTTAAAACATTTATTTATTTTTGAGACAGAGAGAGACAGAGCATGAATGGGGGAGGGTCAGAGAGAGGGAGACACAGAATCTGAAACAGGCTCCAGGCTCTGAGCTTTCAGCACAGACCCTGATGCAGGGCTGGAACCCACGGACCGTGAGATCATGACCTGAGCCGAAGTCGGCCGCTTAACCGACTGAGCCACCCAGGCGCCCCTTTTCTTTCTTTTTAATAATTGACTTGAATGGCATCATTGGATAATTACATTATTGTTCCAAGACTGTTTTCTCATAATAGAAATAATTAATTTAGCAACAGATCCTTAAAATTCCTTTTCAGCTTCAAAATATTATTAAGCGATGTGTCAAGGAAGGTAATTGAGCAGGACTAAATGATAATTGCTTCCATGTTTTGTATAAAGAACACACATCAGTTAATCTCCCTTCAAAAGCATAAATGCTCAGGGCACCTGGGTGGCTCAGTCAGCTCAGTTCATGATCTATGGCTCCTGAGTTTCAGCTCCACGTCGAGCCCCATATCGAACCCTGTGCTGACAGCTCAGAGCCTGGAGCCTGCTTCGGATTCTGTGTCTCCCTCTCTCTCTGCCCTCCCCCCAACTCACGCTCTGTCTTTCTCTCTTTCAAAATACAAATAAAAATTGGGGCGCCTGGGTGGCGCAGTCGGTTAAGCGTCCGACTTCAGCTCAGGTCACGATCTCGCGGTCTGTGAGTTCGAGCCCCGCGTCCGGCTCTGGGCTGATGGCTCAGAGCCTGGAGCCTGCTTCCGATTCTGTGTCTCCCTCTCTCTCTGCCCCTCCCCCGTTCATGCTCTGACTCTCTCTGTCTCAAAAATAAATAAACGTTAAAAAAAAATTTAAAAAAAACAAAATACAAATAAAAATAAAAAAAAATTAAGTGTAAATGCTCTCAGCACTTTTATCTTCCTATTGCTTTTTAAGTGTAATTGATTACTTCTTCTGGCATAAATTTACCAAGTGACCCTAAGTTAATAGGTCATCACATTTGTGGAATCAAGTTGGTGACTTAGATAGTTCCTTTTCCTCAAAATCTTGTGCCCATTTATTTATTTCTCTGTTTGCTTCCTTAAATTTTAGCCTAATTCATAGTTATCTGTAACTATATCCCTATCTATATGTATATCTATATGTATATCTATATCATCTATATCTATATCTGTATGTGTATGCATGTGTGTATATGTAAGTAATAAAATGTGTATATATGTAAGTAATAAAAAATGTGCATATTGCCTTAATTATAGAAAGACCTTTTACTTCTATTTCTATTTTCTGTGAAGGAGGATTCAAAAAAGAATTACTCTAACTGAAATGGAATGAACTATATTCAATTACTCATAGGTTGTACTTAGTTTTCTAGTCCCTCTTGTCCATTTTCACATTTGATATAGCCTCAAAATAACACCTTGAATTCCATGTGTCAATATATTTTATAGTTTTCTTTTTTATCTTTCTCATATTTATATGTGTAAAGTATAAAGGTATACTTCATCATAATGCATCTATGTCTTGATATTAAAATACTGAAGATGACTGCAGTATTAGTGATGTATACTTTTGGCTGTAGGCAAAGGCCCAATCAACAGTGCCTTAAATTGATGAAGACTTAGTTTTTTCATGAAACAAGAAATTTAGGAGTCTAGTGGTTCAGGACTGGAGAAGTGTCTCAGTGATAACAGCAGGTACCTAGGACTCATTTTTCTTTTTTCCCTGTTATCCATATCTGTGGCTTTCAATCTCATAGGCATCATATTTGGGTTCCCAGCAGAAAGAAGGTAGAAGTTGAGAAGAACAAAGAGAGTATGGCAGCTTAATATTTATAACTTCATCAGTTTGATCTGCTATATTCAATTACCATACACTGGGTGGCTCATAAACAGAATTTTATTTCTCACAGTTTTGGAGGCTGGAAGTCTGAGATCAGGATGCCAGCATGGTTGGGTTCTAATGATAGCCCTCTTCCACATCTCAGCCTGTCAACTTCTTGTTGTATTCTTACTGACAATAAAAAGGTGAGCTAGTTCTCTGGCCTCTTAAACAGGCAAATGCATCCATTCATGAGGGTTTCATCCACATGACCTGATAGCCTCCCACAGGCTCTATCTCCAAATACAATCACATGGGGATTAGATTTAAACATGAATTTTGGGTGACGCAAGCATTCATTCTTCACCAGTGTTCTTTCTGCAAGTCTTTCCAGGAAGCCCCACCATATGGTTTTTGCATCTAATTGGCCAAAATTGTTGCCATGGACATACCTAGCTAAAAGGATGTTAGGAAGATAATCAATTTTATCTGGGTACATTACCCCACCCTCAAGTACCAAGTTAATAATAAAGACAATGAGAATAGGCAATTAGAAGCATATACCACAACACATATTTCCAGTGCCAAGGGAAGTAGAGTATCTTATTCTCAAAGAGGGATTCCAAATGCAAATTGGCTGATCATGAACTGCTGAAAGGGCAGATTCACTCACACTGTTAATTAAGTTTTCGTTTGTGGTTTAACTTTTCTTAATGCACATGATGATGTTCTTCTCCACTCTTTCTTATAGGCTGTGCGTTTTATGCTGAATAAAGAGAACTGGATTTAGAGAAATGGTATATAATATAAAAACAGGCTTAGTTATACGGACTTAAAAAAAAAAAAAAAGCTTACCACTTTGACCTTTGTTTGCTTTCATAATGGTAGCTGCAGAGTTTGTATACGTTTTTAAAGATTTTGCATGTGAGACTGGTATTTATCCTTACAATACTTGGTGACACATTGAGTTAGTTGTTATTAACCCTGCCCTATAGATGAGGAAGTTGATATTCAGAGAGAGTAAATGACCTGCTCAAGATGATAATCTTTGTTGACCATATACTAGTTGCACAATTTCTTATGAATTAATTTCACAATTCCTTAAGGATTTAAGAATGTCTTAATTGTAAAATTAAGAGTCCTTATTGTAACCAACTAGAAAAGACATGACAGTAATTCAGGCCCATGAACAAAGATAAGAGCTATGCCTTAAGTGACATGGAGGAGAGAGAGGTATGCCACTTATGAAAGGTGAACAAACAGCTATTACTGAGATCTGTTGCTCTTTAGTATTGCATGTGCTATTAAGAATAGCAAGTTGCTATGTGAATAAACTGTAAACAATTTAATAATGAATTCCAATAAAAGACTAGGGTAAAAAATCTTGCTATTTTTTAAAGCTTCATGGTCCAACTAGATCTTGATTCCTTTTTTCATTAATAACCCTTGTGATTGGGAAGCAATAATAATAATCATTAAAAGAAGCAAAAACAGGGGTGCCTGGGTGTCTGAGTCGGTTGAGCTGCCGGCTGTTGATTTCAGCTCACGTCATGATCTCAGGGTTCATGAGCCTGCATGAACCTATGCTGTCCTCACAAGCAAAGAGCCTGTTTGGGATTTCTCTCTCCCTCTCTCTTTTCCCTTCCCCCACTTGCACACATGGGCTCACACTTTGCCTTTTTCAAAAACTAAATAAAGAACATTAAAAAATGAAGCAAAAACAAAAACCAAAGAAGAAGCAAACCACCAAAACCACATTTTTTGGGCCTTTGTTATGAATCAGCATAGGAACTTAGGTCTGTTTGATGACAATGTCCTTATTCTTAATTATCATGACAGTCTTAAATGGCAAGACTTACTATTCCAATTTTAGAATAAAGAGGCTGAATGTGGGGGGTGGAGTCTTTTGTCCAAGGCAGAATCGGATTCTACTGCAAATCTATCAAACCTAATCCTCAGACCTCTTTATATTACATTTTGCAGCATCCCTATAATGTTACTTTTTACCACTAATATTCAGCTATCATATGATGACTATTTCTTCTACCTAGACTCCTTTTATTTTCCCCCAAGTCTCTGAGTAGATTGATATTATCTTGTCAACTGAAACATACTCTTGTAGGAGATTACTTGTTTGGGGTTGTCCTCTGTAAACATTTCTATCCCTCTTTGCAAAATTTTATCCCTTTTCATTTAGAGTGTCTTTCCTTGATGTGCTTCTTTCCACATATCTATTGCTGATATGAGAGAAATTAATTCTTTTAAGTTCATTTTCAGCACAGACATGCTTGCCATTGCTTGGGATCAATTCACTCCCTCTCCAAACCCTCCCTCCGCCCTCAGTTTGCTTCCATTTATCAAGTAGAAAAGACACATTTTCACGAGACCCTACAGCCCCATAAATTGGAGGTAGAGAGGGAAAGTCAGAGCTGACATACCTCTTGATTTCTGCATAGCCTCTTTTCTCTCCCGATCTCCCATCCTCTTTGTCTTCACCTTTGTGGTCAATTCTCTCTGCTAATGCACAGCTGAATGGGTTTGCCCACCCCAAACATGCCTGATTTCAGAGTTCCCAATATATTCCCTTCAGGACAGTGTTTTCTCAATTTCCTCAGTGAAATTCTTAGAAGACTGAATGTAGGCCATAAGAGGAAGTGCTGCTTTCCCATGGATCAGCTTTCCTCTTTTGGCATAATCAGGTAAGGTCACCCAGAAGGTCATGCACACAGAGTCCCATTAGTGGGAGCTGTTGTTAAGGAGAAATTTCAAAGCAGGGGTGTGGTTTGGGCAGGCACCTGCAAATTTAACTACTTTGAAAACCTAAACCAGAGTAACAATAAAAGATACGATGTCTAGAAAGGGAAGGTGAGCCCTGTAATTCATCCATATATTCCTCACAACAATTCTGTGAGGGAGATTTGATTATTAACATTTTACTGGGAAGGAGGCCAAAGGAAATTTATTATTATCCTGATTTTACATAGAAGGAAATTTTATATAGAAGGAAAACAAAGGAAATATACTGCTCAGAGAAACCAAAGTATTTACTCAGAGAGGAAAGTAGAAAAACAGGGATCTGAATCTAGGCTGTTTGACTCCTGAGTCCACACACAGGGTTCTCATAGGCCATTGTCTTCCACTGCTGTTTTCAAGGAAAGTCATTCTCTCTTACTAAAGTTGCTATTTATTCTCTCCAGAAAAGTGAATCTTACCCTCTCGTACCTTCTGCTGACTCATGTTGAAACAGAAAACACAGGTTTGCCAAATGATAAGGTTTGTTCACTTTATTCAAACTTAAAATATTTGATTCACTATTTAAACATTTTAGTGTTGGCTCTTTGTATGCAAACAATATAATGTGGGAAAGTAAAATCAGGCAGAAAGACAAAGTCTTGTTAATAGCAAGCAAAATTTGTGAAACTATATTCTCAGAGGGCTGAGGTTGATGGTGACTGAAAGCCACTTGAGTCTGATGACTCTTTGGTGGTCTATGTGATACACGTTGGTGGTTTCTCTCTTGTTACTCTTGGACAAATGTTCAAGCCACTAAAACCACTTTTGAAATTGGCACTTGTAATAGGAAAAGTCAGTTCCTTATCTTGGGAATGCTCCACCACAGAGAAGAATCATCTCAGAAAATGGGTTTGGAAAGTCCAAAAGGGGAAAAATAACCCACAAACGTTCTTTATGGCAGCGTACCTCTCCTTGTGAGATTTCCATTTCAAGTATAAAATGGTATAATGTAGTGCAATAGAGACTAACTACAAGGAGAAACAAGCCTCTCTCCTCACCACTTTCCCTCTCCCTCTCTCTCTCTGTTTCAAAAAATTATGATTTTCAAATTAACTACTGTATCTTTAGAACACTGATTCAAAATATCTCATCTTATGATGACTTAAAAAGCTAACAATTAAAATAAATAAAATTTGTTATTTTCATTTATCCTGGTTTTGTTTAGGGAGTGTCTGATAGAAACATATTTTTGCAGTTTGAATTCTACTGATTGTGGCTCATCAGAATTAAATTTGAAATCACATAGTCATCAGGTTGATATAAGGAAATAATTTAATCGTTATGCATTCAGTATTTTGCTATGGGCTGTATGATTCTCATTCTGTGCTTAAAAATCATGGATTTTAGTTGAGGAAGTATAGAGTGATCCAGATAGCTACATCATGGGTTTTCATTATTAAATCTCCATAATGCAAATCAAAAGGGTGAAGATATATACTTCTTTATGAGATTTAAGAGGACAAAATATTACAATGTTAAAAGAAAACTACACTTTACAATGTTCAACCATTTATGCACTCACATTGTAAGCTTTTTCTTTTCTACCCTAAAATCTTTTCAATTTGATTTTAATGGGCCACTCAGTTTGATACAAATGTATCTTTTAATTTTTTCAAGGTTTTCCTGGAGCACAATTCTGAAGCATTTAACTGAACTTAGAAAACACACTATGCCTACGCAAACTTTCAAAGACCACATATTTGAACTTTCTTGAACTATTTTATTTCTGGTACTATTTTAGTTATCATTTTGTTCCATTCATAAGTGGAAACTTTTTTTTTTCAAAAGAGACACAATGTGCAAAGTGATTCTTTACAAATTTAATTACAGGAGGAAGATTAGAGATATTTAGAAAATATGCAAAGACTTTCTTCAAAATTTAATTTGCAAAGCTTTTCAAACAAGGTGAAACATTAGTTTTGCCATCTTTTACTATTTAATATATGCAGCAGGTAATAGGTACAATGCAAAATAGAGAGGTAATATAAAGCTACACTCAGAGTATTGTAAAAATTTGCATATTGTAATTACTCTGATTTAGCTTCTTTTGTACATTTTGTATAGATTCTACCAGAATCAAAGGGAGCATTAAAAAAGAAAAAGCACTTACCTACTTTCAGAATGTATTTCAAAGAAATTTTAGAATTATGTATTTCAAATATACTTCTTGTAATGAAAATAAATCATCTTATTTCAGAAAACACAGACATAGAAAATTTAGAAGACTTTAAGGTATTACACAGCATGTTGCCTTTTTCTTTGCATATGTCATGTGTAGTATCTGTATATGTATATCTGTATGTGTATATACACACATGCTTATGTCTATCTTTCACATTTTAATTAACATTATAAAGGAAACATGTTTATCTTTAATATTTTTTCAGAAAAAAAATTCCACTGAATAGAAAATTCAGTGTTCTACTGCAATTTTCTGCAGTATGAATTCTGCTGTTTCTGTTCCATTTTGCTTTCTCATTCTGATATCATTGTTGACTTCTCTGGTAGCTTTTTACAATTTTTTTTTTTACTATTTCATTCTGTGTTTCTGTCCTCATCAGAAAGGTAATTTTTAATTTTATAGTGTAGTTTATTATCTGCTTTACCTTTCTTTTTTACTGTGGTTTCAAAAGTACATACACTCTTAATTTTACAAAGCATATTGCAAGTGGTTCTAAAATCTGTTTCTATTTTCTATTTTTAAAAAAATTGTTTCAAGCAATAACTTCCTCTGCATTTCATTCATTACTTTGCAAAATCTTGTTCACATTCATCTTTGAGAGCACTTTGATGTTTGGGCCCACAAATTTTCTTTGCTTTTATTACACACTAACCCTTGCTGCCCCCTGCTGTAAACAGGAGAAACCTTGTTCCTTTGTTTTAACATGTAGCAGTGCTGCTTCTCCACGGAACTTTCTATTGCAAGCCATTTTGTTTCCTATACTGCCTTATGGACCAGGCTTACCCTGGAAGTCTGAGGATTTTAGTGAGTTTCTTCCAGAATATTCCCTTTCTTTTCTTTTTTCTTTATTGAAGTTTATTTATTTTGTGTGTGAGAGAGCAAGAGAGAGAGTGAACACACACACAGCACAAGTGGAGGAGAGGCAGAGACAAAGAGAAGGAGAGAATCTCCATCTCACAGATTGTGAGATCATGACCTGAGCAGAAATCAACAGTGTGATGTTTAACCAACCAAGTCACCCAGGAACCCCCTTGTTTATTTTCTTTGACACTGCTATATTTTGAAAGATCAATGTTGAAATTAGCTAATTAGTTAAAATTATCTTCTTTGTCTGTAATTCTATCAACACAGTTTATACACTATGAATGTCTTTTAGTGTTTGGTCATTGAGAGTAACCTTACTAAGTTTCCAGAGATTTTGAAGAATTTTCCTTAATTTAATCTTGCATCAGTAATTTCAGTTCAGTGTTTTCGCAAGCTGAGGAGTGAGACATCTTGCTGGCCTGTAGGCTTCTTTGAATATTTTGCATTACAATGTTGGTTGCAAGGTTGCTTGATAAATTAAGTTTTGCATGTTAAATCTTTTAAATTTAATCTGGTGCCTCCAGACTTATGAATTATAAGTTAGTTTATGGGCATTAGGCATTTAGCTGCTCATACACACGGGCACACTATTTACTTTGCATACAATAGGATCTCAAAATATGTGTTTGGCTAAATCCATTGAAATTCGGTACTCTCGTTACCACTATGCCAGAAAACATATAGGTTGTGTTCAAAGAAATTATATGGTGGGCCTATAATGTTTTTGGTCCTATCTGACACCTGTTAGAGGCAAAATGGAATGAAAGGATGTGGCTGATATTTCTTCTGTCTGGATGAGCATGTCTTACATTTTTGTAAGCACCTTACATTTTGTAAGCACCTTACATTTTGGGGCACCTGGTGGCTCAGTTGGTTAAGCCTCCGACTTCAGCTCAGGTCGTAATCTTGCGATTCGTGATTTCCAGCCCCATGTCCGGCTCTGTGCTAACAGTTCATAGCCTGGAGCCTGCTTCGGATTCTGTGTCTCCCTCTCTCTCTGCCCATTCCCTACTCACGCTGTGTTTCTCTCTGTCTCACAAAAACAAATAAACGTTAAAATTTTTTTTTAAAGCAAATATTTTATTATTAGTATTTTATTAATTTCATAATGTGTAAACACTTTCTTTGAGAACAAGTAGTATTATTGTGGTCACTAAATATCTGAATAATATTTAATTAAAACTTCAATTTAAGTAATGCATTGATGTTGTGATATCATTTAGGAAAACAATACACTTAATAGAGAAAAAAGTATGTTTATATGTTTATTCTATCCTTATTAAAAATGATGATGGTACCTTTTAAAAATAAGTTAAAATTCTAAAATCAATTTATAAACTATGTAACCTGTATTTGGGTGGAAACAACATTTATTTTGTGCATGTATGTGTGGTTTTAAATATAAAAAAAAATTCCTGCCTCCTTATGGTGTGGTGTAAGAGCTGTTAGGTGTCCAAGAAATAAAAAGTCAAAAAGGCAATAAAAATGCAGTCCAGTCTTCAATATTATAAGTATTATTTGGAGGTCCTGATTTATATCTCTCAGTGACATTTATACAAAACTTACTGTTTTTCTTTTCTTTCCAGCTTTTCCACATTTTGTAATCGCTTGGTAGATTCTTATTTTATAACTGCCTTAAATTTTATCTTTCCGGTCTGTTTCCTTAAATCGTTGGTCTGAGTTTTTCATTCCCAGATTTCTTCCATTTCTGGAGTCTCTGCCTAACAAAAGCCTGACAAACAAGGCAGCAAAGGCCTTGGAGGGCAGGATGAAAACTGGATTTGGGCAAGGGAAGTCTAACCTCCTGTACCCTGAGTGAGGATGTGGGGCCACGTGTGCAAGAGTGTCGGAGAGAGGCCTGTTGGCAGAAACAGATTTCAGTGGGAAGCACACTAGCTTTAATAAATCCTTTCCCATCACATGCATATTCATGATCTATATCCCTATTACGTTCATGTTTTTATAGCTTAGATGAAACCAATGAGAATTCTGATTAATAGTAGGAATAGTGAAGCGAGCTTGTAAAGGTGACTCCTCACTAGGCACATCATTTTATCACCCTTTCTAGAAGACTTCCTGAAAGAAGTCTGTGATTCTTTCCCCTTTTTAGTGTAGCGGTGATTGTTCAATGCCTCATCTAAAATTTGCTTAAAAATGTAACATGAAAATATTTTTTCTCACTAAGTGTATTGAATGAGGGCTTATGAAACCAAACACACACTTTGCAATTTAAACAACAAAAAAGCTAAATTTACCTAATACATACACACATGTATATAGCTAAATTGCTTTTACATTAAAATTATTTTTATATTATGATGAAAATGAAAGTTCCCTAAAATTAACAGTGCTTCTATCACTCATTAGTCATATAAAAATGAACATTTCACACATGCTGGGTTTAGTAGTGTAAAAGCGGGAGAAAGGTGAAGGTACTGGTAACCAAATTATCTTGTGTTGTGACACTGATAATTACATGGAAAAATTAATTTTAAACTTACATGGACTTGCTTTGACTTACCTTAGATATCCTTCCACAAAAAGGAGATACGTTTCTAATTTGCTTATCACCCATAAAATATAGAATGCCAGAAAGCAGAGTTCCATATGATATGGTTGTCACATTTTTTCCTTTTGCTTCTATTTTTAAAATCTACAGTTTTATATGTTGAAAATATACATAAAATTTGTGATAAAAATAAATGCTACTATAATTTTTGGCTGCCACAATATCATTACACATGAACAAAAGGTCAGGAATAACTACCTGGAAAACAGATTGTACATCACTAAAACAGGCGGAAATCTTAAAAAGGTTCCAGAAAGTTGACCCCTTGTTATAAAAGAGAGATGACACATAGAATTGCCTTCCATAGCTACATATTACTTTGGTCCTTTCGGTTATAGGTAAGGGTGGGAAGTAAATAAACATGAATAGATAAAAACAAATGTACAAAAGGGAAAAGTAGCAAATGTGGAAAATTGTGATAATAGAACAAATTGTACATAATTTGTCTTGAAAAAATCGTAAGTTTATTTTTATAATACAATTTTTCTATGTTATAATTAGATATGAGAAACACATAAAATGATTTTTTATATAAAATATGCAAAATGATTAAAATAGAAATATAAAGTTAAAAAAGTCACTTTAAAAACTGAAAATTAGGGGCACCTGGGTGGCTCAGTTGGTTAAGCTTCTGGCTCTTGATTTAGGCTCAGGTGGTGATCTCATGAACCCATGAGATCCAGCCTCACATCAGGCTCTGTGTTGTCAGCACTAGGGATTCTCTCTCTCTCTCTCTCAAAATAAATAAATACACCTAAAAGAAAACCTTAACAATAGTACATACATATGCATGTGCACATGTGTGCGTATGTATGGTTGTGACCATTCTTATGCCCAATTTATGAAAGAAAACACAAAATTAGGATTCATGAGAAGCAAAATTTGCAATGCCTTAATGTAGTAGAGATGTGTACATAAGATCTTGCATTAGGTACCTTTTTATTATTTTTTGAGGTCAAAATTAGACCAAAAAACTCATAGGACTATATTACATATTCTCTCTCAGATTTTACCTTTGTCATTAAAGCACTTGTTCTGATCCTCATTGATTTATATGATATACATTTGTTAAATGGTTGCTTAAAAGAACTTGGTGGGTTGCATTCTTTGTATTCATGTTTGATTGATCTCTTCCCAAAGTATATGCATGGGCAGTTACTTTGGGTTGTCACTGATAACTTAGGTCACTGATTTACATCGTCATTATTGGCTGTTTCTTTTAATAATTGGAAGAATGGATCCATATAGGCTTCTTTACTCATTTGGTGTTTTATTTTTTTAGTTTTAAAATGATGAAAATTACAGTACCTTACAAACTATGATGTGCTTTATAAGAATAATAAATACTAAACTTCAAAACATGTATTATTATTATTAATTTTTGTAATAAGATGCTATAAAACACTGAGATGCATGTTTAAGAAAAACTGAGAGTTGTACAAGTTTGATGAATTTGGCTCATTCGATACACAGAGAAATGATATCTCAGTGGAAAATATTAATACATTGTTATTACAGCCACACAGATCAGCTAGATCATCACATACTTTCTTGTAGTGCGTTAAAGTTATTTTTAGTTTGAGAAATGGTGATGTTTTGGCACTTCTATACACATTGGACAATATGTTAAACTTTGAAACAACTGAATAAAATATTTCTTGTAATCTTTTAATACTTTAAATAACAAAAATGGATCAGAGTACCTGGGGGAAACAGAAGGCACGATCAGGAATGAATCTGGGGAGAGTGTAGATGAGGGGTACTTTCTGGAGGAAGGACGAGGTGAAGGGAGGTGATGAGGATCCATCCATCCTATAGCCACAGTGGAAAGCTGAAGGGGCAAGAGGTAAAGATGTGGCAAATATGAGCGGGAACAGGGAGTGTGGTGCCTGGCCTGCATTCCCAGAGCAATGCAGCCACTGCCAGACAATACGGAAGGGCTCAGTTACAGATTGAAAGGGGCAAGGATGGCCTCACCCTCCGCTGCCTCTCATTGACTCTACCCCAACAGAAGTCAAAGGACAAGGGAAACCAGGTGGTTGTAGTTCTTAGAGGCTAATTCCTGGGGCACAAAGAAGGGTAAATGATGGTTCTGAGGTTTTAGGAGGGGTGAGGAATAGAAAATGATTAGTACAGTGAAAAAAAAAATTTGTAAAGTATCAAAATCCATATTTCCATTTCCAAAATATTTAGATTTTGTTTAATTTAGGATTAGCCACATTAAGATTTCAGTGGAATAACTTGAAACCTTGATCCACAATTATCACACATGTAACTTCACTCATTAAGACTCCCTAAATTGGGTACAATCCAGTCATATTTTTTTATTATGTTGTAAGATTTCTAAGCAGCTTTCCTGGAAGCAAAGCATCTATAAGAAATTAGGTAAATTAGACTCATGTAGTCAATTAGAACTCTGCCCTCATTGAGCAGAATAAAAGCTGAAGAGTGAAGGATTATCCTTGTTTCATATGAAATAAGTATGAGCAGTCAGACTCATTAAGTGCATGATTTCCTATTCTATTCTCAATATAAAATTGTTTCTACTTGCATTTTCTGCCAATCAGCATAACTTTAGAAGGAAAGATGGAGGAAAGAGAACAAATTAAGTGTATATCATTTCTGCAGACTGAAAAACAAAACAAACAAACAAACAAACAAACAAAAACCACACGTGGCAAAGAGAGAAAGATTACTACTGACAAATCAAACTCTCCAATCTGGTGGTCATGGGTTACCTCCTTTGATGGTTGTCTCCTTCATAACAGGTTACTTGCTCCTCGTAACTCCGTTATTACCCTGTTTTCTATTTATTCTCCCTTAGTTTTAATTCCACATTATGGAGTCCTATATAATTAGGAAGTTTTTCCACGATGCTATTAATGTGTTTAAAAGACGTATTAGAACAGGAAGTTATTGCTGTGGAGATGTCTATTGGAGCACTGTTAAGTCTAATTTCACAACTGAGACATGAACGAACGGACTTGACTTCCTCAAAAACCCAAAATACAAATGTAAAGTGTAGGTTGTTAAAATCAATTCTATGTTTAAATATAACAAAGCTAAGCAAAGTTTTGGTGAATGAAGTAAGGTGGCAAAATAAAGGGACCCTCAAAAGGGACTAATCTCAGATGGCTGATGAATTTCTTGTCCTATCCCACTTTCCCTTTTTTATTTCTATTTCACATTTGTCACGGTTGTTTTGAACACATGGTTCACTGATGATGACCAATTTAAACAAGTAGTGCTGCCTTTTAAAAATAAATATACAATGATAACTAAAGGGGATAGTTAAAGGTGCCTTTTCATTTAATAAGGAAAAATAAACCACAATATTCAGGAAGTGGATATGTAGTTAGATAATGAGAACTTTTTTAACCTTGTAGTCATCCTCAGAAAAGATACCTCAGTCCAACTGTTATGAATCACTAATAAAATCCCTACAAGAAGCTACTAACAATTAACACTTGTGGTGTTATTAAGTAGGGAGGGATGCAGCAGGAAAGGGGTTGAATATAACCCTTACTCTTCCATTGTTTAAATTGCCCTGTGTTCTTCTAGAGGGCACCAAAGTATAGTTGTATAGTAGAAAGAGGAACTCGGCCCCAGGGAGCATTGTCTCTGTGAGATGCCAGCTTTGAGCTGAAGTTGAGATGAGTTTCAAGTTGCTGAACACCCCCATACAGCAGTAAAAAGATATAAGATATCGACACGCTCAGCTGCCTCTTGTTAAAAGCTTCCTGTGGGTTGGCAGAATGAAATCTTTATTTAAAATACACAAACTATTGTCAAGGGAAAGATGGAAAAGGGAACACAAAGGGCCAAATGCTTTGCTTAACCCACCAGAAGCAGCAGAAAGGGAAAAGTGGTCACATTGTCTTTGCAGCAACAACATCAGAAAAGGTTACTAACACCACCACATCAGCATCCATCTGCCCCTCCCATGGTACCAAGATGCATTATTTCTTTTATTATTAATTATATGTGTTTCCGGGGGAGGGCAAGTATATTATTATGGACAGCAGAAGAGGAAATCATTTCTGCTGCCACTTGGCATTAAGTACAGTAGTGTATGTAATGAGTGAGTGATGACAGGAAACATAGCAGCAGCATTGAGTTCTGGCATCCCTGCTACAAACCCGCTCCAACTCACTCTTGGTAGTCAGAGGCTTTCAAACAGAAAGTTCATGTAAAACCATTATTGAACACTGACAGGAAGGAACTGAGACAGGAGGGAGTGGTATGTATTTGCAGAAGGGGAAGCAGGGAGGGAGAGAAGGGGAGACCAGGAGAGAGAATGAGTTAGTCATCATCTCGCACAGACCACACCATAAGGGGGCAGGTGCTTTGCATAATTATAAAGACAGACATACACATGCGCACACACTTGCACACACGGAAGAAAGGTTTTTGCTTTATATGCTATCATTTCCAAGAACAGCTTTAAGTGATAATGATTGTGAACCTTCTTGGATGAGTGAGCTCAGTGGGTTTAAGGAGGCAGAGCAGGTAGCCTGGCAGGAGATGGGTTCACAAGAAGGGTCACTCCTGAAGAGCAAAGGGACATGGCAGGCAATGAAGCAGGCATGAAAAGAAAAGAGGTGAAAGGACCCAGAGGAAAATGTCACATGTACTGATTAAGCTTTATTTCTCTTTGGGAGAAAGTGACATTTCTGCGATTAGACCACGGACACAGAAGGAAAGTAGATGGCTCCCTGCCTTTCCTTTTTGGCCACAGCGCTTAGGGCACCTTTGTCCAGAGGGTACTTAGAAGGCTTTCTGTTGCATTGTTGTAAACAGGATAATTTTGTTTTGGCTTTGGCTTTTTTTTTTTTTTTTTTTGAAGCACTAACGTGGTGACACTGCTCTTTCTTTAGCAAGAGAGATAGCGTTCGTTACCACAGCTGCATGCTTTGATCAGACACAAACGATGGTAAAATTATAGGACCTTTCTGTTACATGTCTTCCACCCTGCCCACCTTCCTCCCCAGCTCCAATCCTCTTTTCTAGCTCTGCTCAGGGGGTTTAAATTACTCGTCCCTTGTTTGCTGAGTCTGCGATACACCACCTCAGAGACGTTGGTCATTCTACTATGCAGGTAGTGAAACAATCCCCCCACCTCCATGCATGTCCACGTCCCCGCCTGAGAAGCAAGGCTAGTTTCCAGCAACTCTTTTACAGGTTTTCCCTTCTCACCCACGGCCTTGGCAGAGCCCTATGTCTGTCTCAAGTCCAGCCAACGCTGCCAAACACCCCAACTGAAAACTACATCCAGTATGTGAGACGCAGAGCGCCCTGCACCACGCAGCCTCTGCTCCTTTCCTACTCCTCACTAAAGTGGACTCTTCTTAAGCAACCAGCGTATTGCAAACTAAAACTGTGTCCCTTGCATTTTAACCTCGCCACCCCTGAGCCTTGCTGCCAGCTTCCCTCCGAAAATGCAACCAACCAATCAAAATATAATAATAATAATAATAATAATAATAATAATAATAATAAAGTAACCGAAAGCACGCAAACACCTGAAGACGCGCAACCGGGATCTACACCTGGACAAGTCCTCTGTGGCTCTAGTGGTCCGGTAGAGCCTCCTCTCCCCGCGCGGACCGCTAGATCCCGGAGCCCCGGGGTCATGCCACGGCCTCCGGGTCGCGCCCGGGCAGCTCGGGGTCGCCGCCCGGTTTCCCCTCCTCCCGCCCCGGCTCGCGCGCCCGCACCGCCGCCGCCGCCGCCGTCGCGGCCGCCACCCGGGCTGGCGCTCGGAGCATCCCGCGCCACGTCCTCCCCGCCCCGGCTCCCGCCCGCCGGAGCCGGAGCCGGGCCAGCGCCGCTGGCAGCCATCAAGTGGCTCGTTAAGGAAATGCAGGTGAGTGCGTGCGGCCGAGCGGCTGCTGCTGGAGACGTGGGGTGTGTGCCTGTGTGTGCGAGCGCGAGGAAGGGGGAGCGCGAGCCAGCGAGCGAGTGCGGGAGCGGCCGGGAGATGCTCGCCGCCTCTGCTCCCCGCCCCGCCGCACCCGCGCCCGCGCCCGCAGCCGGCGGCCCGAGCGCGTGGGGCAGCGCCTCGCCCTGACGGTCGCTCGCCTCCTCGCGGTCTCGGCGGCTGCTCGGCCGCCCGCCCAGCGGCCTCCTCCCCCCCAAGCCAGCCCGCGCGCGCTCCCCTCCCAGCCCGAGCCCTCCCGCCGCTCCTCCTCCTCCTCAGCCTCCTCCCCTCGCGCGCCGCTGACAGGCAGCCTCGGCGGGGAGAGTGCAGGTACTTTGCCTTCCGAATAATTTGCAGGACCCAAGCTAGCTTTCGGAGCGCCCTTTATTTTCTTCGGCCGTTGCCCCCTCCCTCCGGAAAAGAAGATCCCACTTTTGAAACAGACAGCACCCGAAGCACCCTACCCAAGCCAAAGCCCGACGGGCTGCTGTGCGCGTGCTGTCCTTTCTTGCAGTTTATTCCGGGCCTGTGTGGAATAGGAAGACAATTCTTTGACTGGTAGGAAAGAAAAGAGAAGACTCCTCAGGGTTTCCAAGGAGGACTGGAGCGGCTGCTTTAGTAAGTAAACTGTGCTTCTGTGTTTCTTTTCTCCAAAGTGAGGCGTATGCTGAATGCTCTCCCTTCAAATGGTGTGGACAGTTCGTTTTACCGGGGAAGAAGTTGCCTTATATAACTTGAGTAGTTCTTAATTGAGGAGTGGTTTGCTAAGCTTTTTATTTATTTATTTATTTACTTATTTATTTTTTGAAAGAGCCTTGAGAAGACTTCAACGTGGGGAACCTTCCTGGGGATGTGATTTTTAAACGTTTATTGTTCAAGGGCTGTTGGAAACCTCGCTTGGTGAAACGTTGGTTGGTTCTAAGATTTAAGGATGGTTATCTAGAAAAAGCTGGAGAATTTCAGCCTGCTGGTTCACTTCTCTTGCTACCTTCCACATCAGCCTTAATCCACACCAACTCCCCTCCTCCTGTGACTTCACCTGGTTGCTTGCTTTATCTTTGGTTCTGAAGACAGCTTGCCAAGAATTGGGTCAAGGGAAAGTTAACAAAGATGGTGTGAAAGACCAGGAGAATAATCCTGTTGAGGTTTCTAATGCTTGTAGGTAGATGAGATGTGGAAGAAAACCCTGGGAACTAGGCTAGTTAGGAGAATTTGGATGAAATTAATTTGGAGAGGGAATGTGAAAAATGCTTTGGAGAAGGCAGGAGCTGAGGCTGTGACTTTGACACAGCAGGTTATAAACTGTGACAGAGGCTCAGCAGCCAGTGACAGGCTTAAGGTGTCTCCTAGGGCTGAATATCTCTGCATCAAAAACTTTTGCAGGCAGTATTCCTCTTGGGGCTAACATCACCATGTCAGTAGCTGCAGCATTTCTGTAAAAACAAGTAGGACACCCTTCCTGTCTCTGTGAAAGGGTTAATGGTATATTTAAAAAGAAATGAAGATATACAGTCTACTACTTGCCAATATTTTGTAATATCTAAATAAAACCTTTGTGTTATGTCAGGAAAAATATAGTTGAGTCAGTTTGTTTTGCACAAGAGGGAGAGAATCAATAACATTTCAGCATTTTTTTCCTTTATTACTGCCAAATGGACTGGGAATCTAATTCTTCTTGCATTGTTACATATACAGTAGATACAGTAGGAATTGCAATTCAGATACAACAGAGCAGATTTTTAACAAAGTCAAACTTCTCTGACATAATAGCATTCATACTGACTAGTGTAGAATAGGGATTTAAAAAGTTTGTTTTATCTTTAACTTTCAATTTTTTTCCTCAGTGTAAAGCACACTTTTAAAATCAGATGTCTTTAAGAGTTATGAACCAGACTGAAAATTAAAGCCACTTATCTCACGCATTTTTTTTTTCCAACAGAACACCTTACCATCAAATAATACCTAAGGGCCCTCTTATATTTAATTGCCGATAATGGTAAAGTGAAAAAAATGTTATGTTTATATTTACTCGAATGAATGTATAAAAGTGGCAATATTCACTTGGCATTGATTTAAACAGAATTAAGAGTAAACTAACGTACAATGGTTCAAAAAAGGGAAAGATGTTTTAGAGTTGTCATGGATATTCAATGTCAAAAGCTCTGAATATCTTGGGACATAAGTTTTTTGGGTAATGAAATAACAGTAGGCCAGTTGATGAATTTATTGTAATGAAGTTATAATATATGGAAATCATTTGGGAAAGATATGTCATTGTTTCTTATATATTACTTTACTGTGTATCCAAATGGGTTTTCTTAGAGGTATTGCTGTTCTCAGCTGCCATTTCTGAGATTGGTTTAAAATGAATTTAAATAATTTAAAATGAAACCCTTGGTTGATCAGATTGGGAGAGCATATGACCTCTACTTACTTGTGACCTCAAATATCTGAAAGGATATCTAATATTTGAAAAAAACAACTATTGAAAAATAAAAGGGAAGATTATACTGAAGTAGCCAATTTTAAGAGTGGTTCAAACATATTATTCCATATATTACTATAGGACTAATTTTCCACAGAAAATGTAGAAAAGACAGGACAGAATTGTTGATCCTGTTCAGATTGCTGAAAGCAAAGATGTACAATTAACGTGAACATTATGCTGCATGTGTTATAATTATGTTATAGTGCTAAGGCAGATAGCTTGAATTAAAACCATTTCTCGTTAAGCTTGCACATACTATATTTGATCACTTTCAAAAAAAGTCAAAACTGGATGGGGTGATTAAATTGTCAGGTTGTTTTTTGTTTGTTTTGTTTTGTTTTGTTTTTGCCACCAGCTGTCTGTGTAATACAGAGGTGGTTACAACTTTAAAGTTGAAAAAAGAAAGTTGCTAATGTCAGCAGTAATGTGTTTTATTATGCAATTGTTCTTGTTATTCAGATCAGATAATGGCCCTATGAAATACATAAGCAGTCTGCAGGGAATGAATGATTAATTCCTCTAACGTGTGCTTACTAAAGGAGTTCTAATAAAGTGCTGTATACCTGTATTTGCTTACAGTTGCAATTGGTAAAGGCAAACATACTTTTCTTTTCTTTTGATATTAACATAGAATTTATAGGTCTAGTCCTATAACTGTATGACCTAAAGATGATTGTGTGGATCACATGATCTTATATTTTATAGAACCCTTTGGATATGATTGCTGTTTCCTTAAAACATTTAATTTAGAAAGCAAAATATTGTTAATTAGATGGAATGCCAAAAGGCTGGACTATTAAAAATTTTGCTTTTCCACTATGGAATGACATTCTTTCTCTCCTGTCTATTACTAGTTGGGTGCGGATGCAAACTTCAAGTGCAAAGGACATTTTTCTTTAGTACTATTAAGTGTAAGAGAAAAGTTAAGATATTGCTGATTATATAAAATTATTAGCTAGATACTCTTGGAAATGGCTAATAGTGTACATCACAATTGTTATGGTTACCACTGGTGTAAATTGTTTTGCAGTTGAAGATGTATCATTGATTAACTTTCAATATCTTTGCATTTCTAAGACTGAATTATAGGTGAAGGTGGGAAATGGATGGATTTTATGTGGTGATTTGAGAACAGGTGACCTGAACTGCATAGTACACATTTTAAATTTACGTACCCAATGTTTTCTCTTTTTAGAAATTTCTTAAAAAATGATTTTCAAAACTGTCTAATTGAATATATCAATATGTCTCTATCTCTACATTTACAATAACAACTCTATTTTAAGATTCCTCTGTTTGGAGAAAATAACTTAATTTCAGTAGTATTTTTTGGAGTTACACGTAAACTGAATTTAATACACGTTAACAATGCAAACGATGTGATAATATATATTTGATAATTCTAATTTAAGAGTTTTAGTGAAAATTGGATGAGTAGGATTTTGTATCCAGTTGAGTGCCATTTGAATTTATCTCCTTGTATATTTGTGCAATTTTTTTATCACTACTGTCAGTTCACTGGGTTTTCATCAGGCTGTTCAAAAGCAATTTGGCATCCATAAAGAATAAATGAATTTCCACTGGTAGAATCAATGTGGAAGTTAACTTTAACTCGCCATATGTCTTTTCAAACTCTTTAAAAATATGTTGAATAAAAGAAAATGAATGAAGGACCAAAAAATGAACATTGCCTACTAGGTGAACACTTAATGTGATGGTAGAATCAAAGCTTTTGGGATTTCCTCTCATCTGTAATTAGCAGTGTGACCCCAGGGAGGTAACTTGAACTCTCTGTACCTGGATTTTCTCCTCTGTCCAGTAGAGAAATTGACCTACAATTTGAGATAATTTAAATTCCAAAATCTCATGGAACAAGGTAATATAATTAGTAAAATAATTAATTAATAGTAGCATTTAGCAAATTGTTAGATTACACTATGGCACCTCGAGATCCCATACAGGAGTGTGGTAGCTGTCCTGTTTGGAGAAGAGCTAAGGAAATTGTTCCCAAGCCATGTTGGAGGTGACTAGATCCTGTTGCTATGGGATTAAATGCTTATTTGGAGGAGGAGGATGGAGATGATGGAAGGAAGGGGTGGATTAAAATCCCTCTAAACCATCCTTACCTCTTGCTATTGAAAAAATGTATAAGTAAATATATTCAGATTTGTTACTCTATTTAATACCAAAACGGTATGAGAACATGAAAATAAAAGAAGCTGTTTAGAGTCTTTTGACTTCCTTTTTTCTCCTCTCAGTTTCTCTATATATTTTATTTTACAGTGTCATGTTTAGATATATATGTACAATTTAAGTAAACTCGTTTTTTTTTCCACGTAAAATATATCTTATAGACTATCACAACTGAAGTTACCATATACAAATTTATTTCAGCCCCTGTATTTAAAAGAGAAAACTAAAAGCTTCAGAAGTTAAAAACTATAAAGTTGACATGCATTTCCCAAGTTCACAGAGAGGTTTTACATCACAAAGCAGTAGTGCTAAGATGATTCATTGACAAGTAAACACATAGACAATAATTTATATACCTGTTAGTAAATTTTCAAGAAAATCAATCAGAAAATAATTCCATTGTTGATGTAAGATACATTTATCTAAAAAGATTTTATACTGACAAAGCTTCTGTTCATGGAAAATGAACACAGAGAAAGAACACAATGTTAATTTTGAGGGCTTGCTTTTCTTACAGAAAACCAAGATTGCCTACTAGGTGAACATTTAATGTGATTGTAGAATCAAAAGTGTTGAGTTTTCCTCTCATCAATATAATTGAAGAAATTGAAAAGATTTTCCCCTCTAAGAAAATCAGTGTGCCGAATCTTTCCATTCTGATATAAATATATGGGTGGTAGCAAGTGGAACTATAGCTCTATAAAATGTTTTATATTTTAAATCATTGGAGCCTGGGAAATAATGCTGTATTTGAAATTTATTTGTTTCTGAATGCAAGATATAGCAGGTTAATTATAGAGAGCTTATTTGTTTTACATTTTGTGTGTTTGCTGCTGTGCGTGTCCGTGTGTGTGTGTGTGTGTGTGTGTGTGTGTGTGTGTGTTTAAGCACACCTGTTCAAGACTGAACTGAGTGAAAATGGTGCACTTAAAATTTTAGAGGCGTATGTGTGATAATTGAATAGTCAAAGAGAGATAACGTACGTTAGGGTGTGATATATCAAATTGCTCTCTGAGCCTTAAATCAAATGAAAGTTCAACAGTGTACCATATTGCCAAGGCCTTGCCTCGTTTAATAAATCCATATATTTTCTAAATACCACATTATTCTTAAGGTTAAGGTTATAGAATTGCAGGGAGCATAATTGCTATTCTTTTCCATTATTACAGACTTTACTTACCAGGATACATACTTACATTAGGTACTAAAAACGGAAAGGAAAAAAAAATATTAAATTGATTATGACATGGTTAGTTACTTAAAACTTTTCATCATTAATCTCAAATTAAATGAGATGTATGTATTTTAACTAGGTTACATTGTTATAATTTGTTGCATATTTGATTTACTTTGTAAAGGGAACCATAAAAGTATTACACTTCAACACAGAATTAGTGAATTTTATAAAAATTCCTTTCTGAGCATGCAATTATGTTAGTAATCAGCTATACAAGTCTAGTAATGCATTCAACCTATTGGGAATGCTTTGAATTATACTTTTAAAAACAATCCAAAGTTATATTTCTCAAGTGTGATTTGTATTAGAAAGGTGGCCCCTTCTGCGGCTACAGGAGAGTCAAAGCCTGGCAAGTCTGTGTGCACATACTCCTTTTTACTGCTTATTTGCTTATTTGCTGATCACATGTGCTATCGGATTTGTATTCCAGGATATACTCCTATTCCTTTGGTTAGATGGAGCTGGGTGGCTTAGGACAAGGGCCTACAACATAGCCCGTCCAGTTCCAAGGAAGGTTAATTTAGAATATAGAACCTGAAAAAAGTAAGCAAGAGAAATAGAATGCTTCCTGTTTTTAAATAAACAGGTCTGGGTTACTTGTCTAAGACATTTATTTAGGTAGCTGGAAAAATACTCATACAAGCTTGTATCCCTAGAATGGTGACCCAGTACAGTGACCTAGAATCTTTATGGTTCAGTTCAGAAATTCTACTTGGAAGTAGAATAAAGAATGAAGAGGGGAGAGGATGGAGAAAGGAGAGACTTGTTAATCTTGCCCTGAAGGTGGTATTCTTTCACTTTTTATTTTTCCCATAAATGGATTTCAAAATCAGAAATATGACTTTTTACTTTTGGGCAAAAGATCATCAAATTAAGAAGGAATCTGGCTCATAATAAACTGTGCCATAGTCTCAGTTTTTTGTTATCGCAGCTTTAGATCATCTGGAACCACTAAGAAAGTCAGTTTATCAGTTCATGCATGATCTGCATTATTTCCTCCTTTGATTTTGCTACAGAAATCAAGGACAAGACATTAATTGAGGTACCATAGTCATATCATCTACTCCTAGGAGTTATGTTCTCTTCTGTTCCCTAACTTACATGCATTTTCAAGTCAGAATCAGTAATTAGGAGGATGTAACATAGTATCTGGTCCCCATATATTTATTCAATCTCCTATGTACCACGCAGTGTTGAGTACAACACTCAAAAGCTAGGAATTTAAAGCTGCCTAAACTGTGATCATCCTATATTTTATGAAATGTTTCCCATTATTAAGATTTTTTTGTTTCCATAGAGAAAATAGAATTGCCCGAAGAATCTCTCTGTTTAAAAATTTCCAGGTACATGCTTTCTTTTGCCATTCCCCCCCTTGCATTCACTGTCATCCTGAGACAGAGGCAGCTTTTATAGAAGCTGGGTGGAATTCTTGTTGCTTATTTAGCACCTGCAGGCTATGCAGTATTCCACTGGAATTAACTGACACCCTTCATCATCTTCAAAACACTATTACCCCTATGCTAATTCTTCAGGTGCCCCACTCTCCAAAGTTCGAAAGAAGCAGTAGGCATGATAAACATATCACCATGCCATCCTCATATCTATAAGATGTGGGAAACCCCAGTAAATCTCCAGACCAACTGTAGCAGTTCGCAATCTATGTATCAGTGCCTTATATTTCCAAACTCATAGGCTACAATACAAATTACAATCAAGGCTCAGGTTGTTATTCCAGCTATATCCAAAGCATCACAGAAGTGCCTTGGTTTCCTCAGGAAAGAGAACAGAGAAAAGAGAAGAAATTCTGCCTGTACATTGTGATGTGTGTGTTATTTCATAAAAGGCCTTATAATATGTAGTTTGGATCAGATAACCAAAGAGGAAGACAAAAGTGTAATTTAAATTTTTAGAAGCTTACTTGGATTGTTATGTATATTTGGAGTTTAAAAAATTATCCTGAATTCACCTTTTGATTTCTCTAGAATAAGTAATGGAAACATTTCTGACTTAATTTTAAAGAGATTCCCTTTTTATTCCCTCTAAAACCATTAACAAGGTTTCACTGGTGGTACTATTCAGCAGGAACATTTGAAACACAGTGCCACTATAACATATTCTTTCACTCTCAAAGGCTCTTTTATATTTCTAAATTTTAATGGCAGACCATGTATATCACAAAGAGAGGAAACATTTCCCCATCATTTGTTTTTTTACATTATATAATATACTCAATTAGTTCTTAATTAATATTTATTCGTGGTATTTACTTCAACGGACCATTGCTTATAATTTTAGCATGTAAGGATGTCCGGTGGCTTCTCCTCTGAATGGATGTGTTCATTTTGTGTCACACGTGCTATCCATTTGTTTTCCCCTAGGATACATATGTGGTTAGCTCTGTAAGACATGGCTTATCCTCATCATTTATACCTGTGTGGTTGAAGACAATAGGGCTTTCTTGCGGTGGAATTGTGTGCCCTCAGGGATTGGATTCAGCACTTCAGTGTCCCATTTCCCTCCCCCTCAGGAAGGTGTGCCTTCCTGTTGTTTTTTAGGGGCTTGAAACCTTCCTACTTCCCTGTGTACCCCTTCCATTGTGGGAATTTGCCAGGACTTAATAAAATAAATTCCATGTTTGCTAAAACATGTTGATGATTACTGGCTTGTTGAAACAGTACATCTTAAGAATTATTCTAATTGTAATATATGTAACAGTATGCATGTTATATATAGTGCACATACACGCACATACACACACTTTTTTTCCGAGAAAGGAATTGCAGGCCATATCCTAGAATGATTTAGTGTGAAATCTTATGTAGGCTGAACCTGGAGATCAATCAGTTTTGGAGGCTAGGTCAGAAGAGATCATGTGGTTCCCACTAGACAAGGCTTCTTTTCTCTCTTATTTCTTCTTTTCTCTCTTATTTCTTATTCTCTTATTTCTTATTTCTCTCATTTCTGTTTCTGTTGCCAAGTTTCCCTTTTCTGCCCATGTCCTTTGTCCTTAATGGGAACCCAGTGTAGTAGTTTCACAGGGATGACCCTGTTGGGCACATGAGGATATAAAGGTGTATGCTGTTAGGATTTTCAAATAGATTATGCCATTGTTTGCGTTGTAGATTTGCTTTACAACTCAGTCCTCCCTCTCATCACTATAACAATCCACATTTCATAAATAGTCCATCAATTCTTATGATGGCACTAAAAGAAGGAAGCAGTTTTTCTTTTTCCTAATCAGAGATGGCCTCAGGGTCTTATTTTTTCTCTTGAGTTTTTAGAATGCCACAGTATCTTAGGTGCCATGGTATCTTCTTATGAGCTCTGAAAAAAAATTCAGATGGAGGTAATTATACTTTCTAACATTTATTGAGTTTTAATATATGCCAATCACTATTTAAAATGCTTTACACGCATTAACTCGTTTATTCCCACATCAGCGCTATGAAGTTGGCACCATTATTATGTTTAATTCACAGATGAGGAAACTAAAGTACATAGAAGCTAAGTAAACTTGCCCAAGGTTGCACATCAAGTGCAGCACCTGTGTCCTCTGCCTGCAGACCCCACATTTTAAGCCACTTGGTGATAAGGACATTTTGGCACATTGGTTTATATGTTTTCCCAGAATTACATTAGCATATGAAAGGAATTCCATAGTTGCATAGGTTCTCTAGATCAAAAGTGGAAAAAGGGAGGGATGCTAGTTCTGCTTGTATAATACAGTTCTTGTCAAATGTAGTAAACACGAATTATTATAAGTAAATAACATATATGAATAGAATATCGTGAAAATGTTCTTGAGGGGAAACAAGCAGGGATGAAATACATTGAGGGAAACTATCTCCAAATAGCTGTTCCCAAAGTCAATGGGTAATCATGGCACCAGTGCTTTGCAGTGTATTCCTTTTCTTCCTTGGAAATTTTTGATCTGTCAGAAAGAGAACCTGATGTGCTTTTTTCTTTTCCCTGGTGTACCCCTCCAAACCTCAGGGCCCTTCCCAGGAGTAGATTGGTCGAGGTGATTCCCACCACTCAGGCCCATGTAACTTCTTGGCCACAATTTTACGCTGCAGCGGCTCTTTTACACACCTTGCTGCACATGGTGACTGGTGGCCAAGAGCCATACTTTTCAAGAGTAAACCAAGATGTTTGAGTCACTTTCTGCTATGTGAAAGGCGTAGCAGAATAGAAATGCACAAGCAGGGATGATGAGCCTAGGATGCACTGTGGCGTTAAGTTCAGGGTCAAGAGGGCCCTATCTGCCAGTGAATATTATTCAGAGTATTTTGACACATATTTCTCATGATATAGAAATGACACTGGCATAATTAACTAATGCAGAGTAAAACATAAGGGGTACTGATCATAAGCACTAAATAAATAAGAAGAGCTAAGCCAAAAATTGGTCCTGTAAGAGTCATCTTAATTACACTTGTTTGTGTGAATTCTTACTATATATGCCTCTGGGTGTTTTATACACCACGGCATGGTATTGTGTTAACTTTGTTGAAATTTAATTTTATTGTAATAGTAAACGACTTTTATTTGCTTATTTTTTTCTAGTATATTGATCATGTTTCTCAAATTTTAGTATGACTGCCTACCTAAAACTGAAAAATAAATAGGAGGAATATGAGTTACGACATAAATTATGAGTTAGTCTTCAGATTGTAACAGTGGAGAAGTTAAATGGCTACCTCTACATTAACTAAATTGAAGAAAGCTTGGACACAATGATCCTTGGCAAATGTTTATTGGCTTTCTAACACATGAGAAATGCTCAGTGCATATTGATGGAAATCTGGTGCCCTAATTTTGAAAGGACATGAGAAATATCTTTGAAGTTCTGTAAAATTATCAGAAATGTTGTATGACGTTTTAAAAATCAAACAAAATAAAACATTAGCTTTGCTTTCTCAGCTTATAAATCAACACTTCATATGTGTTGGGTATGCATTTGTCAGGTTATAATTTTATTTAATACCACAAGATGGCAAAAAATTCCTTTTTTCCTACATTGGAGTAATATGTAATACCAAGAATAGAAAGTTAAAGTTGTTTCACGACTCATGTTTCAAGAGGCTGAAACCTCTTCCTTTCAGGTGTGAAAGATACAAAACTCTTAGTGAACAGGGTAATTGGATTATCTTTTTAACCCCCTAAGGTCTTCCTAAGGTCTTTTTTCCTTCATGTGTTCTGATTACTTGCTGAGAAAATTCAGTGAATTTTTGGTTGTAAATGAGAATTGAGGAGTGGAAAAGGTGCCAGCCTGGGCAGTTTGATGATACAAACTTGTCCCCTGGAGACTTTCACAGGACTGCTAAACTGTTAAACTACTTGTTACAAGCTAGGTTTTGGCCTCCTGTCATTGACATGCTTATAGGAGGAATAATGGTCAGGAATGAGAAACAAACAAGCCTGGAAATGTTTTTTAACACATTGGCAATAATATCTTTTTTATTTATTTGCAGTTTACAAAGAAAGAAGACATAATCTTTAGGTTCAAAGTGTTTTTAAACAGGTGTCCTGATTATTCTTGAAATATAATATGCTCATTATACACCATTTAATTTGGACTAATGATGTGAGTAGAGCAAGATATGTTGGATTGGGTCTCCACAGGCAAACAGATGTAATAAGTACTGGTAATTAGCTAAAATAAGCAAAATTTGCAGCTTCAAGAGAGTAAAATTTTTTAGAAGTCTAGATTACCTCATCAAATTTGTGGCAGTGTCCACATTTAGCTCTGTAGGAGTCCTGTTGCTAAATGATACCTGTCAGCGACTAAGCTCTGTCATATCCACCTTTTATTATTATTATTATTAATATTATTATTATTGCTAATTATCAAATCTTTCCCTTGGCCATAATTTTGCTTCATTGTTTTACCAAATTGTTGTAATCCATTTGGTCTGCTGTAACAAAAATACCATAGACTACTCAGTTTATAAACAACGGAAATTTATTTCTCACTGTTCTAGAGCCTGGAACATCCAAGATAAAGGTGGTGGCAGATTTTGTATCTAGTGAGAGTTCTTTTCCTGGTTCATTTACAATCTTCTTTTTGCTGTGTTATCACATAGGGGAAGGAACAAGGGACTTCTTTGCCATTTCTTTATAAAAGCACAAATACCATGAATGAGGGTTCCACCCCCATTGTCTAATCACCTCCTAACATTCCCACCTCTAGTTGCCATCCAATAGGTTTCAACGTACAAATTTGGGGAAGACACAAACATTTAGCCCATAGAACAAATCTTACCTACATGGTTACTTCCTGTTTCCCTACCTCTACCTCATCTCTCTTCTTTTCTCTGCCACCGAATGATTTCTTGTCAAAATGCAAATCTGATCATGTGTAAAACATTAAAAGATTCTTTACTGAAAGAAGTAAAATGTTAAAAAAAAATCTTGGTGTAACGTAGAGTGACTTTTATTACCTAGACGGCAAACAGCCTTTTTATCTTTGTTCCTTGCCTTCTGTCCACCCCCCCCCCAATAGTCTGTAATAAAGCTGTATAAATACTGAGCTTAAAAATTGAGTAATTTACATGGCTTATGATGAAAATGATGATAATGATAATGGAGATTTATAAATGCATTTTTTCTCTTGAAGAGGCTGTCTCAAATTTTGTAATGTTATATGAAAGCGTCCTTCCGACACTAATTTTGAATCTTATTTCAGAGTATCTTGAGTATTCTTTCCAGCTAATGGCGTAAATAGAATGCCAACTTTTGAGGGACCACTTTCTTTTTGTGGCTTTGCTCAAGATGAACCACCTACTATATTACTTCTGCACAACAAATTGATCAATTTCTTTTGCTTCCCAGCAGCAGCCAGTGTCTGCCATACAGAGTAATGATCTCTAGCAAAATTTTATGTTGTGTTTCCCCTGCCAGCTCCAAAGTGGTCAGCCTCTTTTGGCTTACCATACTGGAACTATGTGGGTTTCTTACTATAGCCCAACCCCCATAGGCACAGGCTTTGCTGCTCACAGCTTGGCTGAGCTCCAGTTCTTTGTTACTGGAGATGCTACTGTAACATCTGTTGAGTCAGGCATGTATGTAGTTACTGTAGTTACTGTCATCAATCTTAAGAATTTGGGTGTACCTTCTAGGTGTGGGGCATGCATCATATAACCTGAAGCCTGTCTTGAAGAGAATGTTGCAGATCAAAAGGCGAAAGAGTATGTATGTTCTAATGTAGCTTTGATACTAACAATCTAAAAAAAAATCTTTAGATAATATATGACCAATTTTCTTTAAAAATTTTTTTTAATGTTTATTTTTGAGAGAGAGAGAGAGAGAGCAAGCGTGAGCGGGGGAAGGGCAGAGAGAGAGAGAGGGAGGCCCAGAATCTAAAGCAGGCTCCAGGCTCTGAACTGTCAACACAGAGCCTGACATGGAGCTCGAACTCATGGACTGTGAAATCATGACTTGAGCCGAAGTCGGACACCCAACCAACTGAGCCACCCATGCACCCCGACATATGATCAATTTTCTATGGATTTACCAAATAGACATTATTTTTAAAGGAAAATCATTTACATAAATATTTGAAAAGTTACTGATTTTAAGTTAGTAAATTTTGACTGCCTTAGGAAAGGTACCCCCGATTTTATTTTATTTTTTAATTTTTTTAATGTTTATTTATTTTTGAGACAGTGCGAGAGATAGTGTGTAAGCAGTGGAGGGGTAGACAGAGGGAGACACAGAATCTGAAGCGGGCTCCAGGCTCTGAGCTGTCAGCCCAGAGCCCGACGCGGGGCTGGAACTCACGAACTGTGAGATCATGACCTGAGCTGAAGTCGGATGCTTAACTGACTGAGCCACTCAGGCACCCCAGGTACCCCAGATTTTAAAGTGATATATTATAAGAGAGAGGAAGTAATGCAGTGAGAGCATCCATCTCAGTATTTTTAATTTTTATTTTGAATATATTGCATGAACACCTTCTTTAGACCACAAATCCAAAATAATGTCTTTAACTAGGAAAATGTTGATTTTGTGTATATTGAATTATTTATGATCTGAGGAATTCATAACATTGGGAAATCTGCTTTATTGAAAATACAGTAATCTTGAATTATTTCAGTCTGTGTAAGATGTTGGAATTGAGTTTTCTGATTAAGTAACCAAACAGCCACATGCCAAGTGGAGTAGTTTGGAAAATTATAAAATGTTCATGACCAAACTTTAGAAAAAAGTTGGAATATTTGTCCTGGTAAGTGGTTGTTTGTCTTTTTCAATGGGATAATCAGTCTGAAAATTCTTAAAGCCCTTCCCCTACATTTTGCATCATATATCAGGATTCCTAATTGATATAAAATCAAATAAAAGTCCTTTTAACCCACATGCTACCCTGCAAAAAATAAGTTAGGTAGCAAAGTAACTAATTATATTTTAAGTAGACAACTTTCAACATTGTACAAATTAGATTACAAACTAAGCTGCTATAACCATGAGACCCAAAAACAAAGTTTCTGAAAGGAAATAGAATTATTTTTCCTTCTTAATAGTCCTAAGGTGAGTGGGCCTGCCTAATGGGATAGCAGTGTTTCATAAAGGAATTCATGGACTCAGAATTCTTCCATCTTCAGTTATTACCTAGAGAATTGTCCTTATCTGCGTGTCAGATCTATATCATAAATAGATAGGAAGTCAAGGGGAATAACTTTGCTTTAAGGGAATTTTCATTCTGATCCCATTGAATTTAGTCACATGGTCATACCCGGCTTCACAGGAAGCTGAAAAATGTAGTTCATAGCTGAGTACTAAAATCATGTACCTAGCTAAAATTTGGGAGTTGCTGTTACTGAACGGAGGAAGAGGAAAATAAATATTGGAGGAATCCATATTCTCCACCTTACCCATTACTCATCTTGTAAAAAATTGGTGATAGCTTACATTATCTTCCTTTTTCTCATTATATCCTGAACTCTTCTCCTTTAATCTTCAATCTAGAATAGGTAGTTTAGTTGTTTTGTCATCTATACTGTTGTTTGGATTAGCAAGGAAAAAAATCTAGTGCAAAACATTTAATTTCACTAATCAGGAAGAAGAGGCCTCATGATGTCCCATGGCAAATTGTTATAATTAGTCTTTCAGAAAGAAAGGTGGAAATTAGAACCCAGGGAACTTAACCAGCGGTCCAGACCTCTGTATGATAGAGTATAACTGGATTTTTGTGTAATTTTGGTTTATTTTCTGTGGAGAATCATCTAAAAAGTAGCATTTTGAAGATAGTTGCTAAAATGTTCCTGTATTTCTTCACCTGCATTTTCTTTTTGTGCTAGTGAATCTATCCATGCTGTGTGAGCAGGAGCTATCATGGGCACAGTCTTATTTACATTATTTATTTTTGAGTCTTATTTACTTTAAAATATGATAGTAGGTCAGCTCTTTCTTCAGAAGATACATCTCCTTTTTGCTGGGAAATTCAAAACACATACTACTTATGATTAAACTGAATGTAGTGTCTAAGATGAAATCAAAGAATCTCTTACCTAAAACAGAATGGATACTTTATAGTTATAATCCATGTCCCTTCAGGTTTTGTAAAATGTACTGTTTAGAAAACTGAACCTCAGTCTGTATCTTGCTTGTCACTCTATCTACTGTGCAGTTGTCTGATAAGAGTATCTAGGTTTCTGGTGAATCCTGCTGGTAGATTTGATGAGGACAGCAGATGCCTATATCTTGCATCACACCCATCCATCAGGAATGCATTAGCTCTCATACTTTCCCAGAGAAGAGTTATTTTGAAGTTGTCCAGAGAATCAGCATAAATTGAAAGCTTATAGTAGGCCCACCTGGAAAGACCCAATATTCAATGGAAGTAATGTTATGTTCTTAATATACACTGTAGAATTACTTATGAGAAAGTATAGCGGGCTTTTTGCTGACATTCTAGCTGTAAATAATGTAAGAGTAAACACTTTAATAATTTCAATTAATTCTGAAGTGTAGCTTTAATTTTTCTAATTACAGTCAATATTCCTAAATCTCAGACTTCTGGCAGAAGTTAATGAAATCTTTGCTTACCATTGCAGCTACATTATAGAACTTGCTGTTGAAGTGCAGGGTGCTTTAATTAAAAATATTTTCTAATCTAAAATGAGCTGTTTTAACTCCTTAAAAAAGTTTCAAGTCATGCATTATTTTAAAATGAATATTAAATGAATCCAACTGCATTTTTCAATTTCTGTTGATCTGCTATTTCAATGTTGATAAAATGCCAGTTTTTATTCATGGGTCAAATGGAAAATCATTGCATTAGTTTAGTAAATTCATTTGAAGACTAAAACTCTGTGAATGCTCACAGTATATTTATACAAAGTATGGATTGTTATAAATTTGCTTTGGATAGACAAAATCAAATAAAAATTATTATTGGCTAACAGTAAACTATTTAATATGTGCATATTCTAAACATTTAAGTGGAAATCTTGGGTGGCACCTGGGTGGGCTCAGTCAGTTAAGCATCTGACTCTTGGTTTCAGCTCAGGTCATGATCTCAACGTTGGTGAGTTCGACCCCTGTGATGGGATCTGCACTGGAAGGACGGAGCCTGCTTAGGATTCTCTCTCTCTCTCTCTCTCTCTCTATCTCTCTCTCTCTCTTTCTCAAAATCAATAAATAAACCCCAAAAAATTTAAATGGCAATCTTGGTACCAAATAGTGACGTATTTTGGGGAGAAATTTTGGGGAGCACTCTTATGTCCTTAAGTACTATGTGTACTGTTGGTAATGACATTTTTTTTTTTTTGAGTAATCCTTGGTATCTCACTTAATATGTATAATACCCAAACAAAAATCATTCAAAGATGATCATGTCTTCTAGAGGAAACCTCTTAATAAGCATCACACAAAAATAGGTGCATAATGGTTTTGGCTTTTTTGGAGTAGCTTTTTTAGAAATGCTTATTTTTCATGTTTAATTAGATTTACTAGGCAAAGTTACATACTGAGACTTGGTCTTTATTACCAGTCAAATATCCCATAGTTTGTACATGTTATACTCCTGTTCATTGCAATATGGCCAAATGTTTTTCTAATATTATATGAAAATACTTTGAACAAATTACAGTTTAGTCAATTCTCATATTTTTATATGTGTATATAAATGTGTGTATATAAATATATACTTATATATGTATAAATTATATTTTCCCTAACAAAGTAAATTCCTTTACTTTTTTTAAAAAATTGTTTTAATGTTTTATTTAATTTTGAGAGAGAGAGAGAGAGAGAGAAAGAGAGAGAGAGAGAATACAAGTAGGGGAGGAGCAGAGAGAGAGAAGGAGACACAGAATCCAAAGAAGGCTCCAGGTTCTGAGGTGTCAGCACAGAGCCCGACGTGGAGCTTGAACTCATGGACCACGAGATCATGACCTGAGCCGAGGTTGGATGCTCAACCGACTGAGCCACCCAGACACCCCTAAATTCCTTTTGTTTAACTTCCATTCTTGACTACCAGCTTTTCATTTTTTATGTCTACCAGCTCTTCATGGTGTTTATCATTATATCAACTTAGAGTCATAGATAAACTTAATTAATATTCTGCTAAATAAAAATAACTAATGTACATATTATGTTTCACAAACCAATAAGAAATATTCTACAAGCACTTAAATATGTCTGCTTATATTTTGTTTACTTTTATTTTATACTGCCTTTAAACATCATTGTTTATAACGACACACACACACACACACAATTACTTTAGAAAAAGATTAATTTTAGTAATTCCTAGATTATAAGGGCCTAATCTAGTGCCTGTGTATGATAGGGACACAGGTAGTGTATGTAAGTTCACATATATATACACATACACATATATGACATGTGTTATATATAAACATAATTAAATGCTTTTTTGAAAATTTAACAACTTTTTCTAGCTTCTGTGATCAGTATATATTCTGTAATAAAATAAGTAATAAATTTGATTACAAAATAAGCAGTTTATTTTTTTTTAAATATAGTGTTTAATAGTCACATTGATAAGGAAACTGGGCTTCAGAATAGTCAAATTTAAATGACATCTAGGGTGTATTAATTACTAGATTCTTGACCATTGGCCAGTTACTAATATCAGGAAACTTCTCTTTATCTGTGAAGCAAATATCCTATTTTGTACTTTAGTTTGTATAAGATTAAATCAGAAAGCGAACATGTAAACACGTGTGTATTTGTATGTATGTGACTGTGATTATGGAGGTTTTTACAAGAAAATTATTTGAAAGGAAAGTAGCTTTAATTATTTTTAAAAATTACGCTACAAATCACATGCATGAAAGTGTGAAGGTAATGATGGTATGTGGTCCTTTCTCTTTAGATTGTGTTGTCCTTAATTAAGATATGCTGAACTAATGCATATGCACTTTTTCCTCTTACTATATGACATTATCATACTATGTTTTTAATTTTTAAAATCTTAAATTTATTATGAGAATAGTGTTCTGGTATATTAGCTCTTCTTCCCCAATAAAGTAGCTATAGCTTAAAGAAAAAGTATTTTAAAGTGGGAGGTACAGGCTACAGTTATGTAATGAATAAGTCATAGGGATGAAAAATTGAGCCTAGGGAATATAATCAATGATATTGTAATAGCATTATATGGTGACAGATGGTAGGTACTCTTGTGGTAAACAAAGCATAATGTATAGAGTTATGAAATCACTATGTTGTATACCTGAAATTAATGTAAAATTGTGTATCAGCTATACTTCAGTAAAAATTAAAAAAAAATAAAAAATATAGGAAAAACTGTAGCTACAAAGCTAAACTTTTTCATACCAAAGAACTCACAACAAAGAGAAATTCTATGTTTGCAATCAACATGAAAAGGCTGTCATTGATAATTCATCCCTTCAACATTCTCATTGCTAAACAAAGACAGGTCTATAATCACAATGGGTGAGAGCCTTCATCCAAGCTCCAGCTCTGGTGTGAAAAACAAAATTGTAAATAGGAATAATTCCTAAAACAGGAAATAAGAAAAACAGTCTTTATTTGGTGGAGGAAACTCTTACATTACACAAAATAATTCATAATGGAGAAGCAATTTATTCAATTACACATTGGAAATCTATTATTCATACAGTGATACTTGGAGGGCATGTGAGGTTCTCACTGCATTAAACATTCTCAGTGTCATAAATGGAAGAAAGTCTTCACGATCACTCATTCCTAAGTCAACTTTAGTGATGTCACACTGTGGAGATACCAATAGTTAAGTCAATGTGACAAAGCTATCAGCTGGAGTTCACTTCAGACAACTTATAGTTGGAAATCACTCTATAACTAATCCTTTAGTACACAACTGTGAAAATAATTTGGACTTTGATGACTTATTATTTAAAATTGTAAAGACGTAGAATTCTAAAGTGTTCGTGGAAATGCTGAGTGCACAATTTGGAAACAAATAATAATCAACAAGGTAAACCAAGTTTCGTAGATTTGTGCTTACATGCATACATTAAGAATTGTTTCTGAACAGTTAGGTATGTGTGTATTTATCTTGACAAAACCAGGAAACATTATGGTGAATAAAAATAAGCTATTTTTATAATAAAAAAGAAATATATATTATATACATTAACAACAAGGATATACAATATAACAACCTTGAATCAAATTTTAAAAAGTTCCAGAAGTATTAAATAGTGTGGGCAAATTTTGTGTAATGTATAGATATGACTCAGTTACTACACAGCAGAATGAGCCAAAAAACAAAACTAAGTTGCTTATGGAAGATCAGATCAGCTTATTTGGTGATCCAACTGAGCAGGAAGCATGGCTTTCTGAAAAGCCCTAGTGATAGTTGCTTTCCATTGTAGATATTTAAAGCCAAGATAGTTTACTGAATTATCACTGATTTTTCTAACTTATTTGGAAGTAATTATTGGTTATTTGAGGGAAAATTCATGTAAAGCTATTCAATTAGTTGCAAATTGCCTCATTATCTTTTATAGTTCATCTGTTTTTATTTTTAATTTATTTTTCATCATTAATTTTCTTTAATTAGCAATTAACATTAAAAACTTCTTTAGATCAGCTGCCTAGATAATTAATACAGTCCTATGGATTTCTGTAGAGACAATAATATGTTAATGGATGCTTTGATTTAACCTGTGCCTCACTTTTTTTCTCTGAAATTGGTACCCATACAGAGTTAGACAAGAACCACACAATATAAGTAAATTGGTTATTTTAAATTCTGAGGTTAACATACAGCCTAATTATTTGCTATAAAAAGTTATCATTTGAATAATTAAGTCAACCTGTCATTGAGCTTTTTTGGGGGGAAAAACTAACAAAACTCTCCTGAGTGTTTTTTTTTTTCCAATTCCTTGACAATATAAAAGTAAAATTTGTTTCACTTTTACCTCTTTAAAGTGCAAATGATTCCTTAAAGTAGAGGCATTTTTTTCATTTAATTTGATATTATGACAAAGATGGACTCAGAAATGTGTATCCATGCTTCAGTGCAAGGATACCAAATATTTTATCCTCAGCTGCCCTTACCACACACCTTTGAACAGTAGACATCTTAGGATACCTCATTAGACAGAATAATTGTGGCAAGGGTGTGACCTTGTATTTCTGAAGCAGTCTCCTATTCAATGGATGTTGTGAATGACTAAGTGGGTCAGTCCTAGAAGATTGTACACCATTCATTCTCATTAGGCTGCCAGCCACAAAACTCCAACAACACACCAGGTTGTTTGAGAAATGCAGCAATTTATTGAAGACATTTTTATTTCTGCTTCTCTTAAAGCAATCAGCAGTTCAAAGAACATAAATTAACTGAAAATTTAGGCATAAATAGCATCATTTCATTTTTGCTATATTAAGTCCTTGCTTGCATTTGGACTGATTTTAAATTAATCAGTGATCATAATTTTATAGGTGCTTTACCTTGTTGAGTTTACTTAAATGAAGGTTGAAATGTAAAAAGCATTTCTGGTGTCACTGCTACAGACTGCGAAAGCAGTACCCATTGAATTGTATCAAGACATGTGCAACTCAAGTCCTCCTTTACTATTTTTAAGGGAACCTATTCAAAACCAGAGGGAAAGTATCCTCTGTAATTACCAGTAAAGGAAATTATATAATATGCTTTTTTTGGTTTATGCTACACAATTGGTGACAACTAATATAAATGATTCAAAATTATTAGGAACGATACAATTTAACTCAAAAGGGGTTATTTTTTATCTTTTTAGGATGAAAGGGGAAAATATGGAAGTACTTCCTGTTTGTGATTTGGCTAAGTGCTGAATATATGTTTTTAACAACGAAGGAGAAGGCTATAATGACAATGAGATAGAAATGACTTGAATAAACAAACAAACAAACAAAACACCTTTCTGGGGTAGAGGAAAGATTTTCAAATTGTAGATTTCTTATTTTCTGTCTCAGCAATAAGAAAAAAATATTTTTTGTAAAGGTTATAAATAGGTTTGGATATTTTTCTTAGAAATTCATAATTTGCTTCAAGCTTTTTCTTCATTTGAAAATAGTTCATTAAAAATCTCTTTGGTTCAGTTCCAAACTGTTGTCTGGGCAAAATTCTTAAAGAATTCCCAATCTCTTTATATTAATAAGAAGTGTGTCATATATATTGAATCAGGATTATTCATGATGCATCTTTAGAGAAATATAAGACATATGTGGAACAGGAACACAGTTCAGAAGCCACTTGACCTCCAAATCTCTCTTTTCTCCTTATATAAAATCTGTTGGTGTAGGTGTAACCAGCCTATAAGTATAAAATGAGGTCATATTTGCTATAATATCCAATTAATGATGACTTAGAATGCCCGTGTTTTAATTGTAGGAATTTGGGGCTGTAAACAATGTCCATTTAAGTGTTTTATTTATATCTTCATGCGCAATCACTCTTCATGTGCCCTATAACTTTATTACTCAGATTCTAGTTTGTTGGCCAGTAGCAAGTTTATCTCCTGGGAACTTGTTCAAAATGCAGAATCCTCAAGCTCCACCCCAGGCTTTTGAATTATGATCTTTATTTAACAAGTTCCTCAGGTATTTCCTACTAAGATTTGAGACACTCTGCTTTAGAATTCAACTCCATATTGAATTACACATACTTTTTTTGTAAAAACTAGAAAGTTTTGGCAGAATAAGAAGTTTCTAACTCACTTTGGTTTAAGATTCTCTAGTTTAATTTCCATGTTTTGATCTAGGCTAGACCTTGTATTAATTATGGATTAATTGCAACAAATTATTCTAAAACTTAGTGGCTTAAACCAACATTCATATCTAAGTTTCTGGGGTCAGGAATCCAGAAGCGGCTCAGCATGGTGATTCTAGCTCTGAGACTCTCACAAGGCTTCCAGCAAAGTGTCAGGGGTGGGCTTGGGGAGTGTGCAGCACCTCAAACCTGATAGGTTCTAAGCTGGAGGCTTTGGTTCTTTGATATGTGCTGCTCAAGGCATGCCAGGAGAGAGAGAGGGAGAGAGTGAAGAAAAGAAATACTCTGTTGCCTTTTTTGACCTAGTCTCCCAGTTACAAACCTTCATTTCCACCTGATTGCATGCAAAATAATTGAGTCACCAAGTACAACCCTCCTCCTTCCCCCCCCCCCCCACACAGGTGGGAATTCTAAAGGGTGCAAATACCAGGAGACTGGGATCTTTGGGGCCAACTTGGAGGCTGCCTCCCATAGCCTTTTCCTCAGGATGATTGGTAACTGGTCCTCTTCTCAAGGTATGACTTTGTTCTCTGCTCCCAACAAGGCAGTGTCACCATTTTGTACAAAAGAAAGACTGCATGTACATAAATAGGAGGGTCTCCTTTGCACTGTTTTAAATAATTTTCTTGCTCATTAGATGACAGACAACTGTCCTTGTAATCTGTCTGAAGTCTCTCCACCTTGACTCTTCATCTGCAAATGACTCTCAAACCAAAACAAGACAAAAAGAACAGATCTACAAGAACATCCACTTTCAAACAATAGTATAAGCATAATGCAACTTACATCCATATTATGTAAGTTATATTTCTTCTGTTAACCTTGTTCTCCACTCCTAAACCCCACTACATACTTGCAAACACACAGGCTCCCTTACGCAGAGATAAGGTAATTTGCGTCATACCGAGTATTTAGGGTTTAGTATAACGTATCTTAAAAAAAAAAAAAAAAATGTTTGTTTGTTTATTTGTTTATTTCCAAAGCAGGCTCCAGGCTCTGAGCTGTCAGCACAGAGCCCAATGCAGGGCTCAAACTCATGAAATGTGACATCAGGGCTCAAACTCAGTGGAAGTTGGATACTTAACTGACTGAGCCACCCAGGCACCCCTAAAATATCTTCATCCGGGCTGATAGTGACCATGTAGTTCTCCACTACAAATATTTCTTGGGTTGTTCCTTTGTATTTCTGAGACTAAAAGAGAAATTTTGAATAGGCTGCTTAGATAATGAATTTGATAGAGAAGGGGTAAATACATTTTAGTGTATTCGTATAATATAGTACCATACATCAATACAAAGGAACACATGACTGATGCACACAGGAATGTGAATGAATCTTAAAAAAAATGTGTGCTTAAGGAAAGAAGCAGGAGGCAGAGACTAAATAAAATATGTTTTTGTTTATGTGAAGTTCTGAAACAGACAATACTAATTTATAGGATTAGAAATCAGATCAGTGGCTAAGAGGTGAAGATGTGGAAGATTGATAACAAAGAGGCATTTGGTAAGTTTTAGGAAAATGAAAATATTCTGTCTAAATGGTTGCATTTAATTGTACGAGTTATACTCCGTAAAGTTGATTTTTAAAATGTTTAAAGAAGTGAATTTGCTAGTCCACTTTTTGTGAACAAACATATCTGCTGTAATTACATGACATTTTCCAAATTCTACCTGCTATTAACGAAGTATTATGGACCGAGTTTCAAGCTTACTACTCTGGATTCATATGATATTTCTTAAAGCATTAAATTTTAATCTTGCTAATTATCATTTTATGTTAGTGGAATACACCTCAAAAGTTTAATTGAAAGTGTGACATTATAGATTATTGCTTTTGTTCCCCTTGGCACAGGTGCCAAACTTAGATAATTAGACTTGATTTATTGTTATTTCTTCATTTACTTTTGTGCTTCTTTCAATAGCTTGAATTTCTACAGACCTTATTACCCAGTGGTTATAAATGGAGTCACATTAACAATAATAACATCAATATACATTTTATTAAAATTTATCATTTAGGGACGCCTGGGTGGCGCAGTTGGTTAAGTGTCTAACTCGGTTTCATCTCCAATCATGATCTCACCATTTGTGGGTTCAACCCTTGTGTTGGGGTCTGTGCTGACAACTGCAGAGCCTGCTTGGGATTCTCTGTCTGCCTCTCTCTCTCTGCCTGTCCTCTCTTCTCCCTCTATCTCTCTAAAAATAAATGGATAAATGGGGGCACCTGGGTGACTCAGTTGGTTCAGCACTGACTTTGGTTCAGGTCATGATCTCACGGTTCATGAGATCGAGCCCTGCATCGGGCTCTGTGCTGACAGTTCAAGTCCAGAGCCTGCTTTGGATTCTGTGTCTCCCTCTCTCCTTGCTCCTTCTCCACTCATGCTCTGTCTCCCTCTGTCTCTCAAAAATAAATAAACATTAAAAAAAATAAAATAAATTTTATAGTTTATGCACATTCTTAGCCTTTGGGAAAAATACTTCCCAAGTTTTCTGAGGAGTCTCAGGCAGGTATTTCACATGTGTTCAAATAAAAATTCAGATGTCTCATCAGCTATCACTTGGCTTCTGGTAATGCTTTCCTCTTTTCCTGATTCTAAGCCTTTTGCTGTGTAGTAATACTGTGTCACCTGATATCTCATGGTTGCCACTGGATCCATCAGATTCTGTTATTTCTTGTCAGGAGTTTGCTGGGACCCAGGTTTCCGTCTTGTCTCCTAGATGAAACACTAGACCCTTTAGCTGTTGTCATCATAATTCATTGCCAAGGTAGGCAAGAATTTCTTCTCCCCATTTCCCCCTTTATTTTTCCTGTCACATTTTACTATATGATTTCTGCTTATGCTCTAAGGCCTTAGTCATCTTATTGGAACAGTTCCTCAAAAGCCCCTTCACAACTCTCTCTTTGCTCCATAGGACTCACATATGAACCTGAGCCCTGGGTAATTTAACTGTCTGGTTCTACACTTCACACATATGCCTTCCTCTTTTCTTAGGTCATATTCTATTTCAAGGATATTCTCAGTTCCTTTTGGTAACAAAATTTCTTCAGATCCATTTGGCCTGTTTATCAGATCCACACATACATTTCTGAAATCTCTGTTTAGGTGCATGTGCTGATCCTGCTATGTTTCTTAGTGCAGGATTAGATATGATTTCAGCTTTACCTAGAGTTAAAGGCCTGAGTCCTAATAACATCTATACATAAGAAAAACTTAGGCGATTCTTTTGGATCCAGGCATGATAAGTCAGTGAGCATATCTGTGCTGAGTTTCTCTATCTGAAAAATGAGAGGGTTTTTATTTGTTAATTCATCTAGTAAAATATTCCCTTGATACTGTGAGAGAAATAGACACTATAAACATTTTAACATATATAATTAGATATTAAGTGCTAAGGAGATAAAAAAATAAAGCAGTGAAGGGGCTGTAGGCAGTGTTGGAGTAGAGTGTAAAATTTTAAATAGGGGACCAGGGAGGCTTTCACTGAAAAGAAGTCATTTGTGTAAAAAAATTATGGAATAGATATATTTTTTAAATTTATTATTTTGAGAGAGAGAGAGAGACAGTCAGAGACAGAGACAGAGAGAGAGAATCCCAAGAAGGCTTCTCACTGTCAATGTAGAACCTGATGTGGGGCTCTAACTCAAAAACCATGAGATCCTGACCTGAGCCAAAACCAAGAATCAGACACTTAACCGACTGAGCCAGGTGCCCTGGAATAGATAAATTTTTAAGAGCCTCCCATATCCTTGTTTAGAAGACATCAAAAGTGACGATTTCTCACATTGTAGTATACTTAGTAATTCATTGTTCAAATTTTTAGTAATAAGCAATGTTCCTTTTTTTGAGTATATGCATTATAATTTTGAATAATCTATCTTTAAAGTCTAACTGTGGTACTCTTCTAACATCGATATTACAGTAAGAGTTCCACTACTATGGCTGCACCATTTATTCAGATATTTGAGATTAAGACCTATTTTTGGCTTAACTATTCATACAGTAACCATGTATTTATGTGCACATCAAGCCACAATGACACCTTATTTAATGCTCCTCTATTCAGTGTTGATGTAGTTACTTAATTGCATTTCCAAGATCACCACCAAGTGAAGAATACCCATTTTGGAAGTTCTCTGGAATTCTTCTTCCTGTCATGAGCACCATTTTAATGCTGCCATAGACAAATCACAGACTTTGGAGTCCAAAAACTTTTGGTTTGACTCTTGGCTCCTAACTTTAATGGCTGACCAGGTGCTGACAAACATCTAAACTTGAGGATTACTACTGTCCAATTGAGATCACGTAATAATTTCTTTTGTAGAGAATCTGCTTTGAGTTGGACATTGTGTAAGGTCAAAGGGTATCTTAAAGACTCTGTATCATGAAACTAATACTTGCCTGCCTCATAGATGAGTTACCTCATTCCCTTTCTGAAACACTTTTTTATAGAGCACTTTATCATGTACAATGTGTTATCTCCTATGACCTATTAGATACTTGCTATGCAACACATATTGGATTTATCTTTTGTGGGGATAAACCTTATATATGAGCTATATTTCCATCTTGTACACAAAGATAGGAGCTTCTTTGTCACAGAGATCTGCTTTTACTCCATTTTTTGGCTTTATCCCATATTTTCAGCTTTCTTTGAGCTGTTTTTTTTTTCCTTCACCTGTGTTTATAGAGCATTTATATATTTTTCTGAGCTTTTGGTCCCCTTGCTAGACTTTGTGAGAGTGTGAAAGTCAGAGATTAGTTCTTTAGTTTTGTGTATTGAGTACCTTGTTCAGTGTTGAGAACATGGCTTATATGAATATAGTCCTCAAGTGGGGAGGTGTAAGCTAGTATGGTCTTCTCTGGTGACAAACTATGTGCTCTTAGCCATTTTGTTTCTCCAAGTCTCAGATTTTTATTCTCAAAGAATGTGCATAAGCATGGCATGCCTGTCAGCGTGTTGTTATGAAGGTTAAATGCAATAATCTGGAGCACACACTTTTAATAAAGTTACCTACCTCATAAGTGTTCCACAAAGGTTAGCACTTCATCTTCTCCTTTTCTTCCTCTTTCTCTTGCTAATAATAAAATATTATTTTTTCATGTTTAGTAAGTAGATGCTGCCTGGGTTGAATTGAAAAGGCTGCATATACCATAGATGTTCAGTAATTTAAGTTGGTAAATAATGTATATAGAGCCTCTGTTGGGTCCACAGCACTAGAATACATGTCATACTGGTGGTGAATACATTTTTCTCTAGAATATAATTTGGTGGAGAACATTTTAGTGTTTCCTACTCAGGGAAAAGTCATCCTAAAAGAGGCAGGCCTGCAGATGCCTGAGTTGCTCTTTGTAGCTTCCTTGTAGCTGAAAGTAGGACCTTTGCTGTCGGCTTCTCTGACTTGTTTGTGCATTATCTGTCACAATGTATTTCTTCGTGCTTCCGCCTTCTCCACTTCACTTTATCGATTTGATAACACCTCAAGTAATTTGTTATTAGTGGTAAATATCACCTTGAAATATTAATATTAATTCTATTTATCAGTTGTTACATTTCTAGGATCTCAAGGGTAATAGCCTGTCTGTATTGTTTACTCTTAATTTCACAGAGAGGGGTGCCTTGGTGGCTTAGGTGGTTAAGCGTGTAACTTTGGCTCAGGTCACGATCTCAAAGCCTATGGGTTCGAGCCTCGCATTGGGTTCTGTGCTGACAGCTCAGAGCCTGGAGCCTGCTTTGGATTCTGTGTGTGTCTCTCTCTCTATCCCTTTCTTACTCACACTCTGTCTCTCTCTCTCAAAAATAAATAAACATTTAAAAATTAAAAAAAAAATTCACAGAGAAATATAGCCAAGATAGTTTCATATAAAATGCAAAGGATGAGAGAGTATTGACTTAACATTGTATATGGTTAAAAAACAAAAAATCAACATAAACTGAGAGCAGTTATAGATCTGAAAGCTTAATTATATTGACAACAAGAACACATTGGTCATAAAAGTCATGCGTGTGTGTGTGTGTGTGTGTGTGTGTGTGTGTGTGTGTTTCTCAGCATAAATCCATAAATGCTGAAGAATTTTTCATGATTGACAGTACCATGCTCTTTTCTAGGTATTAAGTAAGAGGAAATGAGGCGTTCTCTGCACGTTAGTTATTGCAGCATTTTGGTTTTCAAGAAAAGTTTATGCCCACAAGCAAACCTGATGAAAGACATGTAAGAATGTAGTTCATTCCTTTTAGATTCTTACTACCTTGTGGTTTGTTTCCCTTTTGACTAAGTGCAGAAGATTTATTCTCACAAGCTACTTTAGGTAGAATTGCCATGCAATTTTTATGCTTCCTCTTTAAAAAAAGTGCTTTCTGACATCTTTTCTGAATATTTTCATTCTCATGCATGTTCTTTTCTATGTCACTTTTTATTGAGCTGAATATAGCAATTTGAGGTTGGCATGATACCAGTCTATATTTAGCATTCTTTCTTGTAAAACTCCTCTCACCATCTCTGTGAAGGCTAAAAAGATGTAAAGTTCACATGTTTTTTATGTTATGCTCAGAGTTCATGTCATTTAATCCTGGATAAAAATCATTGTGTGTCCTTATTGAGTCTATTTAATGTGTATCTTTCATTGTAGATTGTGAAGAGACATTTGTCTGATAACCAAAACAAGAATCTCAGAAAAAAATTTGATTACTTAAATATTTTATAATTTTTTTGGTGTAAATTGCTTCACTGGATTATGTTTTAAAAAACACATCATACCCGTAGAGCTTCAAATAAATATCTCATGCTAGATATGAGTCTTCTCATACAACATTTATATTTATAGTTTTGTTTTCACATGGTATTACTTTCCATTTACCAACCCTAAATATCAGGTTCTCCTTGCTAACCTAAGTCACATCACTGAATAGATTTCATTTACATATGACTTTTCCATGAATTTTTCCTTTTTTTTTTAATTTGTGAAGTAGGTTATTTTTGTTTTCTAAGCTGTTAAAAATATCACAAATAGAAAAGTCAGCTCTTATCCTGAAGTCTCCAGTCTTTTTGATAGGGGCCTCTTTCCCTATATGTGCGTGTGTGTATCTGTTAATTGAATGCTCTTTTGGTTGTACTCATAAATCTTAGAGACGCTCTATGTTTCTTTCATTATTTTTTACGTAAAGGGGAAAAAAAAACTATAAAACACCATATTTTATTGTATAGGTTTGGTATATCTGTTGCTACAGTAGTGACTATGGTGTGATATGAGGTTTCTCCATTTCTAAAAGCCTTCTAGAGAAATATAATTTTTTTCCTGAATTGGATAATATGTTCATTGTTTGACTTCTAAAGATGATTTAATCAGATAAGTCATATTCTCCTAGGCAGATGGTTTGAATGAGAGTTAGAAGGGTGTGTGAATGGGACAGAGTATGAGGTACTATCTAAAGATGGGCTTTGATCCACAAATGGTGGTGAGTGGGAGAAAGAGAAGGAGCACTAAAAAATAATAGTAATTATTATGATAAGCCAGCCTATTTTACAGTGTATTTTAGGATGAGCAAATTGATAAAACATTATTCAGAGGAAGATGAAATTATTTTACTATTTTAGATTAGCCTCTTTTTTTCTTATCTGAAAGCTCAAATTTGTTAAGTTATGTATCATGCTATTTTGGCTTGAAAGTAGTTTGGCTGATGCTGTCAAAGGTTCAGCTAAGATATGAGTGGTCCTTTGGCCATGGGGTTGGATTTCTGGTTCAAAAATACCCATAGAGTCTTTCCATATTAAACAACTAGAGGCTGTTGCTTCTTATTCATTCATACATGCATTCATTGAACAAACACCTACTGCAGCCAACTCTATGTGGCATCTTTGAACAGATGAACAGGATTTGGTCCTGGTCCTTAATAGATTATCTCCACTGGTATATGTTATTTGTTGGGATTCAAATAATTTACTTTCCTCTATGTTAAAATAGAATCATAATAACTTGTGAAATGGAAAGAGTAGTTGTATAAACATTTATACTCATTTCGGACTCAATTAAATTCATGCTAGACCCAAAGTTTGAGGAATGAGTTCTTGATAAATGATGAGCTATAGTCCTTAGTTTAAGCTTATGGTTTTATTTCTTGAATACTGAGACTTGTGATTTTGATCAAAGACCTACCAGAAAACATCACTGAACAGAATATTGGACATACTTAAACATTTCATTTTGCTTGATGTGTTTCGGTCAGTATTATAATAAATCGCTCAACATTCTCCTTAGTTCCTTGGTTGAAGTCATTAGTATATTGATTATATTTGTAAATATTACTTATTTTAATTTTTAATGTTTTTGCTTATTTTTGAGAGAGAGAGAGACAGAGAGAGAGACAGAGAGACAGAGAGACAGAGAGAAAGGGAGACACAGAATCCAAAGCAGACTCCAGGTTCTGAGTTGACACGGGGCTCAAACTCATGAACTGCAAGATTATGACCTGAGCTGAAGTCAAATGCTTAACCAACTTAGCCACCCAGGTGCCCCAAAATTTTAATAAAATCCATTAGAAAATTCCTACCAAGCCCATGGGTGCCACCAGCCCATCAGTCCTTTTGCAGTCTCCCAGGCTTTTTGTTTTGTTTTGAGTCTTATTTGATTTATTTCATCAGATTTTATGGTTTTCAGCAACAGATCCTATACATATTTATTACAGTGATAAATGAATATTACTGCTTTGGTGTATTGATAACTATACTTGAGTTTTCAATTGTACATTGCTTCATATGTAGAAATGCATGTGTGTGTGTGTGTGCACGTGTGTGCATGTTTGTGTGTGTATTTCACTTAATATAATGTCCTCCAGGGTCATCCATGTTGTCACAAATGGTAAGATTTACTTCTTCCTTTTTATGGCCAAATAATATTCTATTTGTTTTTCTACCACAAATAATCTGTTTGTTTTTCTACCACAATTTCTTTATCCATTCATCCATTGATGGACATTTGGGTTCTTTCCATATCGTGGCTCTTGTAGATAGCATTGGGGATACATATATCTTTTTGAGTTGGTATTTTTGTTTTCTTTCAATAAATACCCAGGAGTGGAATTGCTGGATCATATGGTAGTTCTGTTTTTAATTTTTTGAGGAACCTTTGTACTGTTTTCCATGGTTGCTGCACCAATTTATATGCTCACCAAAAGTGTACCAATAGTTGCCCCCCCCCTTTTTTAATATCCCTGCCAACACTTATTGCTTGTCTTTTTGGTAATAGCCATTCTCAAAGGTGTGAGGTGATATTTCACTTTGGTTTTGATTTGCATTTCTGTGATGATTCATGATGTAGAGCATCTTCTCATGTGCTATTTGGTCATCTGTATATCTTCTCTGGAAAAATAATGTCTGCTTAGAAATCTTCTGCCATATTAATATTTAATTATTTGCTTTTTCGGTATTGAGTTGTATGAATTCTTTATATTTTTGGATATTAGTTCATTATCAGATATATAATTTGCAAATATTTTCTCCCATTCTGTAGGTTGCCTTTTCATTTTCTTGATAGTTTCCTTTGCTGCATAGAATATTTTTAGTTTTGTGTAGTCCCATTTGTTTGTTTTTGCTTTGTTGCTTTTGCTTTCAGTATCACATTGAAAAAAAACCAATCACCAAGATCTGTGTCAAGGAGCTTACTGCTTATGTAGTCTTTTAGTAGTTTTATGGTTTCAGGTATTATTTTCAGTTTTTAGTCCATATTGAGTTAATTTTTATGGGTGGCACAATATAGTGGCTTACTTCCATCCTTTTGCATGTGACTGTCCAGTTTTCCCAACAACAATTATTGAAGACATTATCCTTTCCCTTTTGTATATTGTTTACTTTGTCATAAATTAATTGACCATACATATGTGAATTTATTTTTGGGACCTCTATTCTGTTCCAAAGATCTATGTGTCTGTTTTTATGCCAATACCACTCTGTTTTAAATACTATAACTTTGTAGTATAGTTTGAAATCCAGGAACACAGTGCCTCCAGATTTGTTTTTTTTTTTCCTCAACATTGCTTTGGCTATTTGGAATCCTGGTGGGTCCATGCACATTTTAGGGTTGTTTTTCTATTTCTGTGAAAAAATGCCATTGGAATTTTGATAAGGCTTTCATTGAATGTATATATTGCTTTCGGTAGTATGGGCCTTTTAACATTATTAATTTTTCTAATTCATGAGCCTAGAATATATTTCCGTTTATTTGTGCCTTCAATTTCTTGAAATTAACATCTTATAGTTTTCAGTATATAGATTTTTCACCTCTTTGGTTAATTTTATTCCTAGGTATTTTATTCCTTTTGATGTAATTATAAATGGTGCAGTTTCCCTGTTCTCTTGCAATCTATACTTCTTTGGTTCCATGGCCCATTATTTTGATTACTTCCTTGGTGATGCCCTGCATGCTATCATATTTACCACTTTTTTATACTTCTCAATCCCAGGATTTATTGCCCATAAGCTATACTTACCTGGCTAGGCTTAATCATAGATTAAACCAATATTCACACTTTTGTGTCTGTCAAAAATATTTCTTTCCTTTGCCTCCCTCTACCCAATCTTACTTAATTTCTTTTTTCCCTTACATGTTAGATAAAATAATACTTCTTATCAAGTAAACAGTTCTGGTCTCTTCAAACTAGGTCAGGTTACCCCTTTATTGACTTTTGCAGTAGCTTGGAATTACTTCCTTATGGGGTTTATCTCAATTGCAGTTGTTTGTATAATTTTTCTTTTGTTTAATGTTGTTAATTCTTTTAGGATGTAAGTTTCTTGTCAGAAGACCTGTGTCTGTCTTATTTATACAGCTATCTGGAGCATAGGAGGTGTTCGGTACATGTGTATGAAATGTGCGGATACACATTCCATCTGTTCTAAGATGGAAATACTCAAGAATAGATGGGTAGTAATGCCAGAAATATGGTAGAGGAGACTTCTGGGGTCTTCAAAATTTGAGTCACTAGATTAAAATGAAGGAACAATTTACCTGCACAATATCAGCAAAGTAGAAAAGTAAGCTAATAAGATAATGTAAATAGTGTGAATTTGAGAATTATAGCATTATTTTACATATGTACATGTAAATATATACATACACACACACACACACATATATATATATATATATATATATATATATATATATATATATATATATATATTTAAAACATATATAGAGAAAGCACGGATGTGATCTAGTGGGGGAGGGGCAGAGAGAGAGGGAGAGAGAATTCCAAGCAGGCTCTGTGCCAGCAGCTCCCTCCCATAAACTGTGAGATCATGACCTGAGCTGAAATCAAAAGTTGGACACTTAACCGAATGAGCCACCCACGTGTCCCTGTTTGTTAATTTTACATTTTTTTTTTTAGAGACAGAGAGAGAAAGAGAGAGCAAGCAGGGGAGAGAGGCAGAGGAAGAGAGAGAGAGAATCTTAAGCAGGCTCCATGCTCAGCACAGAGCCCTACATGGGGCTCGATCCCATGACCCTGGGATCATACATTTGGGCTCAAATGCATGAGCCAAAAACAAGAGTCTGATGTTCAACCAGCTGAGCCACCCAGGGCCCCTGTAGCATTAATTCTAAATTGATATTAGTATGATACCAATTTCATATTTTATTTAAATCTTATGTCTTAGAATGGGACAGAATATGACATAGCATTGGCATGGCTAAAAGAGAAAGGGAAAATTAGAGCAGAGAGGTATGGAAAATTCAAGTTCAGGTATAGCAATTGACCTTCATTGATTAAAAAAAATGGATAATAGCTCATGCTTCTTATTGTTGACCAATAATTTTGCCCAGATGTTTACTAATCCAGAGGCATCTTGAGGTATATTATGACTCTAATATATGGTTAGACCTCACATGATATGGCCTACTTTCTGTGAGAAATAAAGGTCAAGACTTTCAAGAGACACTTGACTAAATCTAGAATAGCCAGTTTAATTTTTTACTTCTGGCAAAAGGCTACCATTCTGTCTCAAATATTACAGCTTCAGATATCAAGCATCCTTAAATTGCAAGAATTTTAAATCCCAGGTTCTTAGCTTTAATTTTTTAGTTCTGATAATATTAGAGGATTACACTCTCTTATTAGAAATGTATCTTGGTGATGATTATCTTGTAGAACTATTAATAATAATATAAAAACCTGTATTTTAAAGTATCAGTCTTTGGGGAACTTAAATATATCCAGTTTAAAAAATACCATTTCCCTTCTACTTAATACTCTGATATACCTTAGAAATGACCTAAACTGCTGAGACTAAACTGAGGGATAGTGAAATAAAAAGGTGATTTACCCAATTAACACAGCAAGTGAGTTGTTTCACTTCAGCATGTGGGGTGGTTAATTGTACACAAAATACACAAATCCTGCTAAGTGCATTGGCATTAATTTGATTCTTGGTTGCTATCACTGAGGATAGCATCATAGACCTGAATTAGCTGAAATTATGAATACCTCTGCATGGTCACTCTTTGAATATTACCTCAAAGACTCTTTGACAAGAGTTGGCTTCTTTAACTGCCTTTGCCATGACATTCATCATAATGTTAAAAGAGACTCTTTAAATTATTTGGTTAAGTCTATGAATAAACAGATCAGTAGTCTATAAACTTGTCAATCTCCTTTCAGGAGTAGAGTGGTTATAAGATAAATATCTTATCTTTCATTTATGTATGTATAATATTTCCTCAGAATTTGGAATACTTGACACAGTTCTTCTGAGACTTAATATTGTTATTCATTTGTTGAACAAATACCTCTACAGTGCTTTATATGCACCAGACACTGTTCTAAGTACTTTACAAATGTTAACTGTTAATCTTCATAATAGTCCTATGGGCTAAAGGTGATTTCTTTTTTTTTTTTTCTTTTTTCTTTTTTTTACATTTATTCATTTTTGAGAGACAGAGAGAGACAGAGCACAAGTGGGGGAGGGGTAGAGAGAGAGGGAGACATAGAATCTGAAGCAGGTTCCAGGCTCCCAGCTATCAGCACAGAGCTTGATGTGGGGCTTGAACCCACAAACTGCGAGATTATGACCTGAGCTGAAGTTGGATGCACAACCAACTGAGCCACCCAGGCGCCCCATAAAGGTGATTTCTGTCTTCATTTTAGAAAAAGATAAATTTGAAGGACAGAGATGACATAGTTTGCATTGGTTTACATATGTGGGAAATGGAAGACCAGGATGGGAACCCATGCAGCCTGGCACCTATGTCTGCACTCTGGGTGCCTGTGTTTTGCTGCCTCTTACTATAAAAGCAACTGCTACAGACTAAATGTATGCAACCCCCAAAATTCATTGGTTGAAGCCATAATGTGAGGGTTTTGGAGGCAGAGCCTTTGGAAAGTAATTAGTTGATGAGAATGGAGGCCCCATGCTGGGATTAGTGTCTTTATTAGAAGAGAAAGAAAGCCAGCCTTCTCTCTCTGTTCCTTTTGAGGGTACAATGGTACAATGACTGCCTAAAATAGGAAGAGGGGCTTACTAAGAATTGGTACATGCGATTTCAGACTTCCAGTCTCCAGAACTGTGGGAAATGAATGTTTGTTGTTTAAGCCACCCAGTCTATGGTATTCTGTTTTCTTAGCTCAAACAGTAGTGTTTTTCTGACAAACATTTCTTGTATTTGAGGAAACTAAGTGAACTATTTGGTTCTCATTAAACATGCATGTCTATGCTATATTAAGATCTATGTGTGTCTGATGATACTTGGAGTGTAGCAGATTAAATGGTATTATGTAAAGAAAATTGATTTAAGGACCAAATAGTCTTGAGTATGTATTCAGATATTCTACCTGTGTTTTATAGTGCAAATTACTTTATCTTCCTGAGACCTATTGCTTTCTTTGTGGGATGGGTATTATAATTCATCACTTTTTAGTTTATGGTAATTTCTACAACTACTGCTACTACTACTGAAATGATTAAAATTATTACTAATACTGCTATGTTACCTAAGTTAGCAATTCTGGCAATATTCCTACCCAATCCTATATCTAATTATAAAGTAATTGCATTGATATTTATCAGCAAAATTTTGTGCCATAAAAGTAGAGGAAAATAAAAATGGGAAGCAAGAAAATTTAAGAGAATCAGAAGATGCTTTATGACAACATTGTATTCCCAGCATATAGACACATACACTTGTATTTTGTTTTAAAAATGAATATATTAACACAGTTTTATACACTGTTGATTGAAATAAAACACTTTACCAATGCATTGAATGAAATGTTTTATTTCAAAAATTGGCATAGTGTTTATCAAAATGATTTCTATATTCTGGCTAAGTGCTGAGAAGTTTATTGTGACACTAATGTTGCCTCTTTGAAAGGTTGTTTCATCTTCTAAAAATTTTTTTTTCTTTATTTTTGAGAGAGAGAGAGAGACAGAGCATGAGAAGGGGAGGGGCAGAGAGAGAGGGAGACACAGAACCTGAATCAGGCTCCAGGCTCTGAGCT